>NC_090929.1:1362318143-1362687701 GCF_040938575.1 Ambystoma mexicanum | reverse complement strand
ATTCACCATGGTGCTAGCAAGATCATGCAAGCACTTTGCTGACTGTCAGGGGAGGTTTACACATGCTAACCACCTGCTGTGCCGATTTCAGACATTCAGGGCCTGATTCTGAGCTGTGGCAAAAACTGGAGTGGAAAGCTAACATTCTCCCCTTCAGTTTCCATCACCACCATTTTGAGGCGGGTGGAAGAATTGAGGAGGAGCTGTTGTACTTTGCAGCTATAAAAGCTCATACAATCTTTTGTTGTGGGAGTAACGTGTGCACTAGTGTCACTACAGGGATTTCTAAAGATGACCCTGAGGTTCACTAAAAGACACGGACCGCCTCCAAGCGGAGAGTCAAGCGATGCAATCTCAGGATGTGATAAACAATAAAGTGCCAGGCATATTCCTATTGAGGGGATGATGGGCTCCCCAAGGTTCTCTAAACACAACATACTCTCAGATATACAACACTCAGCTACATCTTGGCTCAAAACTCAAAGTCTCAGGAACTAACATGCAGTCATATCTTGCCCGACCTTACAGTTTAAAGGATATAGTACCAAGCCACTTCTTCAAAGCAAATTCTCTTCACAGGGTTATAGAGCCCTGCTTGCTATTTGTCACTCATTGTAGGGGAATAATGCCTGACTCACTTCTTCATGATGTGTGGGTTGTAGTGCCCCAGTACTCTCTATAAGAGATAGTGAGCCGCCTTGACTAACATAAGGATCCCCCACCTCTCTCTCTTTCTCTTTCCCATATGCACTTGCACGTTCTTAATGTCACTGGGCCTAGTAAGATCGTATTTTTGTTCTCCCCTGTTCCCCTCCCTTTGCTTGGTCGAGCTCTGAAACACCTGTGTTTGAGCATGATATAAATAAAATATCATATCATATAATACAATATGGGATACTCTACCCTTTCCGCTAACTTGGGTGATTCCTGTTTATATAAGTGATAGTGTTCCCTTCTCACCCATAAGGAATGTCTTGTCCACTCTATTTCTGATTTGAGGTACAGTGTTATTCCCACAATAAGGTATAGTCTCCCCTACTCAGGAGTAAGGAATATGGTGCCCTTTACAGAGGAAGGCAGGTCAAGAGTGCATCAACAGGTCCAAGGGCCACTGCTCCTGATACCTTTCCTCAGTTTCAGGCACAACTGAGAGGCCAGACTGTCCACAGAACCAATGCCCTCCCACCCACGGGGCTTCTTGAGACTCAGCTCCTCTACTGCTGCTGTTGCTGTTAGTGACACCCTGGCTTTGCTTCTCCTCCTTTTCCCCTTCCGGAGTCAGCCTTTTGTAGGTCCTTCCTTCTTTCTCTCATACTACCTCTCTTTCTAATTGACAGCTTTAGGCAAGCTAAGCTATATTGAGGGGTCTTTAGTTGGTCTGAATGTTCTCCTTGACACATGTGCCCCTTCTTTTGTATGTAGCCCGCTGAATTGATATAAGCCCCGCGGCAATCTTCACTCCAGGTGGAATTCCCACCACCTTAACAGTTTCATGTTGGAGCTTGATGGCATTTGGCCAAAGCTCCCTGTGCCAATCAAGTTTCATGGTGCTTTCCAAGTGTTGAATTCAGACAGGTCAATGACATTTTGATAGTCTGTAGAAAATCTCCAAATGGCATTGGCTTTACCAAATAACATTATAGGTGAGGAGCATTCAACAGGGGCTCCTTCTATTATTCCAGTATTATGCAGGTCCTTCTCTACCTTCTCTACCTACTTTTTTAACAACTCTCTCGTGCTTCAGGGTCTCAATCCGGTAGATGTTCCCAGACGTGTCTGGACATCATGGAAAAATCATTACTATTACATTCAATGTAACTGGGATTCAGTGTAGACATTCTGAGAGTGGCCTGCGAAAGCTATCCCTGTAAGAAACACTGCATGATGGGATTCAGGGTGGGATCTCCCGTAGTAACCTGACAAACGCTGTCAGATGAGATTCAGACTACGACTTCCCAGTATGAACTGAGAACGCCGGAAAAGCTACATGCTGGGATACAGAGTATATATAGGTCCCCAGACAGAAATGGGAAAGCTATAACAGTAAGAAACACTGCCTGTTCTGTCTCAGAGAACTACTTCCCTAAACAATCTGAGAAAGCCATTCCAGTGACTGACACTGCCTGCTGAGATTCTGAGGGCAAGTTCCCAAAATAAACTGAAAACCCGCTAGAAGCACTCAGGAAAGGCGAAATAGTGATAAGTATATTGCGAGCACCACAACGCATGAAGAAATGCAGAGACCTAAACACATTGCATGATGTGGCCTGCAATTAGGGCTTTGTTGTAAGCGAGGTCCACCCGTTCTCAACTGGGAGTGCATGTTGGGGGTTGACATTCCAAATTCCTAATGAAACAATACGGGATCAATGTTTAGGCTTGCACTTAGAGGTCCTACCTGGAAAGGATCATGACCAAGTGAATGGTTCTATTTCAAGGGTGAAACTACATATCCTGCTGGTACTGGCTATGCAAGGCGTTGTGGTCATATGGTGTGAATACCTAGCATATGAGGGTGGTGCAAGGGCATACGAAAGTACGAACACGGCAAGAGTGCATGATTATTGCATGCCTGTGCACGTCCTAAAACAGGAAGGCCAGGACTAATCATTGAACTACTTTGGCTTATCGGGGCCCTGCACGGAAATATCTTGCCACATGAATGGCAATATCTATGATTTTGCGAGATAGGTTTGAGTGCCCCCACAACATGGGCATAGTATCCAAAATATTTGGCATAGAAGCCTATCACTTGCCCATAGAATGGCAGTACAGAAGTATATGGTGCTGGTTTGAAACTGCAACAGTGATGCATCCCTTCATACAACACTCTGAGCATGCACACATGTATACATATACAAATCATAAGCCCAAAAACCACACACACTCAAAAGCACAAAAAACAATCAAGTCAATTTCGATTATTTCGAGTCAAAGATTCACAAAGACCCCCCACCCCAAAGCACACAATCATCCATTCTCCACGAGTACCCTATTTACTGCACTGCCGATAAACTTAAAGCAACACTTCTATTGCCGCTGCCAATGCATGCTTGTGTGATCGTGTGCTCCATGGAAGTTAGGTTGGCCCTCTTTCACTCACGTGCTCTAGATTCTAGATCTTTGAGCGAGAGGACAGGCTGACAGACTGATTCCTGACATTCTCAGGGAGCAGTGAATGGGATCAGTGCACACATGTGACTCAATACCTCTGAGAATAAGGTTGAGAAAAGTGCTCAGTAAGGCCCGTGTTTACCATACACTGAAACGTGTTTGTTTCCAAGCACCCAGAAATGGCTAGTCTGCACTGGGGCAGCCAATCTATCCGTTATCACCGCCAATGAACGTGTACTCAAATCAGCACTTCAAAATTGGTTCAAAAGGTCACTGGAAAAAACGTTTTCTGTTTTGACCACCAACGTGGGTGTTTTCCCCACAACATAAATACGATGCCGCTATTAAACAAGGCAGGTTACATGTACGCTTTTAGGAAGCGTATGCATGTTTGAAACTAAGGCAGTGCTTGCTTTGTAAAAATGAATGGACGGAAGTTAGAGGGCTGACGAGCCCCAGTAGTGTAGCCAACTGCTCAAACAGCAACAGAGGGTGGGGGGGGGGGGGTGAGTGATGTGTGGCTGGCGGATAGATGACAGGTAATGGAATAGGACTCTGGAAGGAAATGACTGAAGTGTCATGTCTGAAGCCCGGCTGTGTGATCACTCATAACCCCCTTCTCATGCTAAAGGCTGTCTGAGTCGATCACACAAAACCGCCATTAATACCGCCCTATCAATGCTAGAATAGCGAGACGTGCAGGCACACGCAAACCCGGCAGATGCGGCTTGATGCAACATACATCCCCCTATGACTTGTTCTTAGAGGTCCACTACTTTACTATGTCTGTCCTGAGAAAATCAATGCCAAGATGAAGTCTCGCCCACACGCTTTAGGGTCCAGAGGCCTAACTACATACAATACACCGAGTTCTGCTAATTAAGAAGATTGTGGTTACAATCAGATATCTGTCATTGTGTGGTACCAAACTGCATGTGAGGGAGGTGTTATGTGAGGGAGGAGTCTGTCCTGTGTTTTTTTCTTTTTGATGTGTATTCTACCTGGCTTGTTTGTTTTTCGGTATTCCAATGTATCCTTTTCAAGTCAATGGGTCTGATGTACACAGCCTTATGAATGGGGGTTGTCCCATAGGAAGCGCTTTTGTAAACCAGGCCCAATAGGGGCTAACACTGCCTACACATTTAAAACATAAAAGTACATGTAACAGGGGAAATATGTGAAATGATGCAATGTGCCCACGCCAGGCACAGTATTGCGCTGTAAACTCTATAGCAGCACAAATAGTGTAAACAGGGTCGGATTGGGACAAGAAATAAGCCTGGTCACCCAATATAAAGTGGTCAACCCCTCGCCTCAAAAAAGTGGCCCACCCCTCGTCTCAAAACCGTTGACCTCTGATGACATCACCGGAAGTGATGTCTTTTGACCCCACCCCAAAGTGAAATCCTGGGAAGCGATGAAACACAAACTTTCACCCCTTGACAAAACAGGAAGTGGCATCAAATAGCATTGTTCCTAAATACACTAAATTACGCAGATGTTCAAGGCCAAATGATAATATGTTATTGTATAGCACTTACGCTTAAGCTCCTTTTTTATAGAACAAATATGCATACAATATTACCCAAGCTGTATTGGTACTCATTTATTGACCTAAGAAGGATGAAAGGCTTTTTGGAGAAAAAAAAAAAATGACAAAATAAATATCTTTTTTTTCAATTTTATTTTCTTCCAAACCGGCATCAAATACCATTGTTCCTAAGTACGCTAAATGACTGTGAATCCAAGCAGACGTCTAAGGCCAAATGATATGTTATTATATATCACTTAAGCTTAAGCTTTTTTTTATAGAACAAATATGCACACAATAACACCCAAGCTGTGTTGGTACTCATGTATCGACTAAGAAAGATGAAAGTCTTTTTGCAAAAAAAAAAAAATCCATTTTTTTTTCTTCCAAACCAGCCAGAAATCGGCCCCCAGTCACCACCCAGGGACAATTTCGGCCCGGCCACGGGCCAAAAGGCCGAGGGGCCAATCCGACCCTGAGTGTAAACTAACACAGACAGGATATGTAGCGCATTAGTAACTGCTTCAGGTCTCGTTTCAGGGCTGAGCACTGCAGCCTCCAGTGTTCACAACATGCTGTGCCGATTCGGGACTCCTGGTACCACCTTCATTCAGATGGCGTTATGGATGTTTGCCCAAGATGTCATGACTGAAATGCTGACAGAGAAAACTGACTGCAGCAAACATTGAAACTGCACCATGTGTTCATGATGACATGTATAGCTAGCAGCAAATGTCAATGCGTGGTCAAGTGCCAAAGAGAGCATTGATGTATTGAAGAATATTTCTTGTAATGAGCACGATGCCTGCAAACCAGCAAATAGACCAATGCAACAGGAAGTAGCCCCACCGTAGCAGGGAACATTAGAATAAAGTGTTGTAAGTCTAAAAGGTGGGCACCTTTAATACTTTGCCAGCAACATTATTAGAAACATTCCTCTTTGGGTTTCTTTTTGGAGATAATGATTAGTCTTCTGAGGGGCAAATGTGTATTTGTCTTGGGGACTTTCTTCAATTGGGAAAGACCCATTAGATTGATCGAGATCTGGTCGCACAGATGGGGCTTCCTTTAAGTTTTAAGCCGAACACAGAAAAGGTAACCACAGTGGATGGGACTGAAATTGCTTCCGGACCAGTAACCCAATATACAGCAGGAACAACCCTGCGGTGCCAGGATGGACACCGGGAATTGATTTCCTTTGATCTCAAGGCGATGCAGTTTCAGCTAATATTAGGGATGCGTGGTGAGTTGCTCATAACCCTCGGATAGATTCCATATTCCATATTCCTCAAACATCTGTTTACTTCCTGTGACGTCATTTTCCATTTCATATGTTAATAAAAAAACACTTTTTTTATTAACACGTTGCCCTGGATTTCCCGAATTTTGTAGCAATGAAAGAAAAGTAATTGATCCCAAGCGAGCCGAAACCTGATGGAAGTGGCTGGCCTTAATACTTTCAAGAAAGTATATGTCATTTATTGACTTTATTTGTACTTGCATATTTTGCATTTATTGAGGAGGTAGGTGAGGGGTGTGGTCATAATCACTGTACATATGAAAAACAACAGTGAGCCAAGCTTTTGCAAGGTTCTTTACAATAACTCATGGTGGATACAGCAGAACATATTCCAGTTGGTGAAAGGTGAAGATACAAGTGGGAACATGGAGGACTGGTGACAAAACAGACTGACAATCCAAAATATACAAGTCTTTCACATTTGTTTGCCATTCATGGTAAGTATAACGGGTGTGTGTGGGCGAGACCTGAAGACAACCACCATGCATAGTCACATGCACGCCTTTTACACGCCACATACATAGCCAGCTGCACAGCGACCTACATGCACAACATGTTCTGGAAATGCATGCAATTGGTGTGAAAATATGGATGGAGACTATGCCTGTGTGAAATAAGTTATCTGAATTCCAAATCAGATGAATTTCTGCTATGTTTGGCACCTGCCAAGCTACAGATTTTTAATAGAGTTGAGTAATTGAGTTTGGGTAAATATAATGAGACTTGTGAAGACCCCTAGCTGTACGTTCCTAGCATAGACAGTTACATTTAGAGGGAGGATAGTGATCACTATTGCTGTGTATTAGAGAGTTGGATCATTTCACCTACAAAGGGAATCTAGGCATTTTTTTAGAAATCGTTTAACATAATATCATTGCATTTTTCATTTTTGCAAACAAGTTTAAAAGATCTTATTTAATTGAAAAGCCAGGCTGGACAGACTGGGAAAGCTTTGCTAGGACAACGTGTTTTTACATGCTGTGCTTTGGTGGCTTGAATGAATGTGCATACATGCTCAACGTGGTTCACTGTAATAACTGACAGGAGAATTAGATTGTCTTTTAAAATGTAGCAGGACACTTTGAGAGAAGGGTGACATTCTTTGGAGGGTGCTGGTAAAAACAATGTTGCAGAGAAATTGGTTGTGTGATGCAACACACCAACTTCCGGGACAAAAGAGGATATTATAAAGGGTTGATTTGACCGAAAGCACCCTCAACTGCAACTTGGTTGAGCGCAATTGCTATCAGGACTGTTTGAATTTATTGTCAAATTTATTAGCACAATTTGTAGAAGGGCAAATGTCTTTGGGGTACACAGGTTGATTGAATGTGCGCTCATGCAGGCTAGGTTTGGTGTAATAGCTGATACAAGCATTTGAATTTCTTGTCAAATACTATTAGCATTCTTTGAGGGAAAAGCAAATGTCCTCAGAGCATGCTGGTTGATTGAACGCCCTACACCTTTTTTTTAGTGTGATAGCTGTACATATGTGTTTGAGTTAATTTCTTGTCAAATTAATTAGCCCTCTTTGAGGGAATGGCAAATGTCTTTGTGGCAAGCTGTTTGATTGATCGTGCACTCATGCATAATTTGGTTAAGTGCACTAGCTTAAACAATCAATTGAATTTATTTTCAAATTTATTAGCACACTTTGTAGAGCGGATGTCGTTGGAGCATGCATGTTATTTGAGTGGAGTAGCTGACACAATCACTTGAAATTCAGGTCAAATGTATTAGCACAATTTGAGGAAGGGCAACGCCTTTCGGTAATGATGATCCACTGAATGCTGAATCGCACACAACTTGTTTGAGTGCATTAGCTAACACACACGACCATTTCATTTTAATTATTTCTTGTCACATTTATTAGCACTCTTGAAGGAAAGGGCAAACATCTTCAGAGCTTGCTGGTTCAGTGAAGGCATACACATACAGGACTTGTTTGAGCGCAGTAGCTGACACACAGGAGCACTTGAACTTCTCACACTTTAGAAAAGAGCAAACGTCTCATACTCACACATGACTTGGTTGAGTGCAATAGCTGACACCCTCAAAATCATACATTTCTTGTAAATTATATTAGTACACTTTGAGGGGAGTGGAGAAATTGCTGGGAAGACATGGTTTGAAGGGTCTTGTTGTTGAGGCCAGGTACAAGATCACACTACACAGCACTATAGAGTTTTAAAAAACACAATCTGGGCTGTTAACGTCTGTGTTGTGTATGGCAATAATCAAGAACAAATAAGACATCCTCAGGGGTGGTGTCAAATGACATCACTTCCAGTGATGTCATCAGAGGTCAAGGGTCGTGAGGCGAGGAGTGGGCCACTTTTTGGAGGGGAGAGGTGGGCAACCTTTTTTTGGGTGACTGGGCCTATTTCTTGTCCCAGACCGACCTGGTGACAGCATAGTACAGGGAAATTTGGCAACTGGAGGCAGAACATCAACCATGGCTGCAAGTACTCAGAGCATTGAAATAACAGATGAGGAGGCTACTACAGCTTTTAATGTCATCACTGGGTCGACTGCATCTGACCTTCCCTACTGTGAGGCCAAATCTAAACTTCTCTAACATCTGATTGTGGGGTGAAATAGCCCCTGGATGGCATAAATAAAAGGCCTGCGTGGCAATAATGTGGAAAATGAGGCTAAGAAATCAAAGTGGAAAGGAGTGAAATTAAGCCTCAAAACCTACAAATAGTTAGAGATGCCAACTATCTGGCATAGGGGAAAGACATGTGGCAAGGTTTGCCAAATTCATGGAGAGTGTGAAGTAGCATTCTCAGAAACAGCAGTGCCCAGAATGTTAAATGAAAATGCCAAGATCGGGTTGCAACCTTTGCAGCAAAATTAAGCATTTCTACTGTGAACAAAACAAATGCATAAACATTCGTTTTTCACTTTAAATTAAAATAATGCTCATCAAAGTGTCTGCAAGACTTCCAAAATATGAACTTGGTTTCTGTTTATCATAAACCCAGCACATACGAAACAACCATGCACAGAATCTATAATGGGAGGCTGAACTGGGTTTAATCAGCTGCAGTAAAATGGAGTTTCTTTTACTGTTGACATGAATCAAATGTTCTTTTGTGTTTCCTTTAACGTGACAATGTTCACCAAAGCCACCAAAAATGTAATTATGATGTTCTGCTGTTAACAGTTGTATGCAAGAGAAAACTTTACTTTGCCCCAGATAGGTGCTGTAACTGTGTGCTTTCTATAAAACTGATTTTAAGGTAAAATGTGAATTAACAGGCAATTTCAGCTGAGTGGGGGAAGCCTGTGGGGGTTTTCCATTTGCTTGTTTCTTCAAATGTGAAACTGAATTCCTTCCAGGGGTTGTCCTGGAAACTAGAGTGGCCTGTAACTTCAAACCTTAGTCAAGCTCTGCCTTCCTTTAAAAATACAACTTTAAATTCCATTAGAGATCACATTTGCGGTGTGGATGAGATAAAGGCAGCTCTGTTCCCCAGCTTTTATGACCCAGGTCACTGAGGCCGCAATACAACATGCATTAGCTCTTGAAGGGCTGAACTTTTCTAAACACAGACCCATCTGCTTATGACATGTGCTCCAGCAAGGGTGAGGATCAGGGCCAATGAGTAGGTTTGACTGTCCGTTGTTTAACATGGGAGAAATGGTTTTCATCGTGTAAAATTGATAATAATTGTCACACAACAGTCATGTTAGGATTTCTGAAAAGGTGTCAGCGAGCCGCTTCTCACCATCTAAAAACTTTTTTCGTGAGATCAACATACCAAAAGTTATTCATAAAAACTTAATGTTGCCCTCCATATAAATATGAGGACCACAAAAGGTTGCTTAAAATATGCAAAATATGATTCATATGCTGCTCACCAAGAGGAATATTTTTCACTGATATGAGCCCAGAGTAAATGAGGAAAAACTATAGCTGCACACTGGAATGACCTACAGACACCTGACAAAGCTGATGTGATTCGTGCAAAAATACTGTCTTAAAAAATGCATTAATATGTGTCAAAATATGGAGATTAAGGGAACTTGTCATGTAGTGAGATTTCTATGTCCCTGAACCAGACCAAGCCCGCTGTTGAAGGAAGGTGATGGAGTGGTCTCTTCCCCTAGTGTCCCAAAACACTCCCACATTTTCTGGACCTATCAGCACACAGATGGGAGTGGACTAGTGACACAGACCAATCCCTTCCATGAACTATGACACATTTCTGATGTCATTTGCTTTATAAATAAGTCACCCCGCCTCAGATCAGCACTTTTTCCCACTAACATCTGAGGTGAGCTGCTGCCGAAATCCAATCAATCCCAGCACTAGCAGTGAGAGGCCCAAATCTTTCTGAGGCACCAGTAGACATAGTAGCTGATTTGGGACCCCTTGGAGGAAAGAGGATATCCTTGGCTGACCGCATTGGCTGTCCCAGCAGTGGTGTTCTGACACTCTCTGATGTCCAGGCCAGTCCTCTCCTGTAAGTAGAAATATCCCAAGCCATAGATTGCATAAGCGCTGTATTCTTGTAGCATTGCATCCAATATTTCCCCCATTGAAAATTACCCATTGAAAGCCCCCAATTGCCTGTGCATTTTAGGCATCTGCCCATTGAAGAACTCCCGTGTTTGCCTGTGCATGTTAGCAAATACCCATTGAAAAACCCCTCCTTTGTCTGTGTAAATCCTTAGGGTATTTCTGAAAGCAAATCAATTAATTCTGGCATTTATTTCATGGGTTTTGTATGGTTGGAATTCAAAACTTACCATTTCTCCCAGTGCCTGGTGAATTGGTATAGTCATAAAGTGTTGCCCAAAAGAATGAATCCCATTGTGACCCGAGAAACACATTTTTCCCTGTGTTTCAATTGTGCCCTGCAAAACAAATTTCCACCTGCAGCGGTATTTTCCCATTGCATCTGTCATCCTAACCAAAAAACGATTTTTCTCCTGTGTGCTACCCACTTTCCCAGAGATTGCCTGTCTTTTTTAGCATCAGTAAAAACAAATTCCATTTGCATTTTCTTTCCCATTGAAAGTGTGCTAAACATCCCAAAAATGATTTTCCCCTTCTGTTCCCTTTTCACCATTGTGAGGTCAAAACCAATTTCCATTGCCCATGTGTTGCATATCCCATAAGCAATATTCCCCTTGTTTGCTGACTAGTATTCCCTAAAAGCCCTGCCTGTCTTTCTAAGTATAAGCAAGTGAGTTCCCTGTCTTTCTATTTCTTTCCCATAGCAGTGGTGATCAATAATTAAAAACCCAATGTTTCCATTGTGCTCTAAAATGAATGTTCCCTTTCTTTGCTTGCTCCCCATATTGTTCTATGAATTATATCCCAAGTACGATTTTTCTCTTGTGTTCCCACTCCTTGCCACTGGCTTCCATCTCAAACTGACAAGCCTAGTGGATGTTTTTGGGGGTGAGGGTTGCTGGGACTTAAGCATCAATTTGTGCGCATGGACTTTCCTGTTTGTTTGCATTCAATTTCTTGGTGTGTTTTGAACTGTTCTCTGGTTGTCTATTTTGAGTTATCTCCGTGTATTGCTTCATCAAAAGAAGGATTGTGTCTTACGTTGCCACAACATTGGTGGCTGTTGTAATTTGCTGGTTTTAATTTGACATTAAATAATAAATTAATAAATATCTTATTGATACACACCGGCCTGGTTCCTAGTCCATTGTGACACAGAGTGTTTGTGGAGGTTGTGTGCGAGACGGGTTGGACGCCTTCTTAAGAAAGGATCTGTATTGTAGAAATAAAAAGCGTTTTTACTGTGCGCCACATTTTGTAGGGGAAGGAGGTCCCTGGCTTGCGTGTGCCGTGTAATAAATCGCAACATGAGACTGGAACAAGTGGGAATGTATCTTGCAACAAGCCAGGGTACATGTTCAAGTTTTGACGGAGTGTTTTGGGTTGTCAGCAGAGTAGCCACCTACTGAATTTGTTTTAGAAGGGGATGTTCTCAATAAGGAGAGTTTGGAGTTGCAACTGACATCAGCAGGTAAGAAGCAGCAGGGCCATGGTCAACCACTCATGTTTTTAAGCCTGGCACACCCACTGCATCCCCACCCACCAAGATCCGCCTTTGTCATAAAGAAACTGATGGTGGCAATGATGGTGGATTTGATTATGAGCAGAGTGGGCACTGGACTGGTTGACCTCCTTCCTCACTGACCAGGTCTCCCAGTCATCCTGGGCTCTTTGTCCTTTCCTCCCTCTAGTTCTACCTGTAGCATTCCCCAGGCCCCTAGCCTCTCATCGTGGCTCTTTAATGTCTATCTCGCTCTGCTTGCTTACCTTATCTCTACTTTCTCCCCTCACTTGCAGTGTTATGCAGATGACACCCAACTTTTCTTCAAATGTCCGTCTGATGCTCCCCTCACTTCCTCTGCAGGTGTGCATCCAATGATCTCTGCCTTAATGCCAGCAAGATTGAGATCATTCCTATTGGGACTCCCACTCCCTCCTTCCTCCCTTCACTCTGGCCACCCACTTTGGGCTCTCCCCTTCTCCTGTATCTGAAGCCAGAAACCCTGGAGTCATTGTCGATTCCTCTCTCAATTCCTCTCTCCCATCTTGGACCTTGCCAAGAAGGCCCATTTTCAACTTCACCTCCTCAGAGGCATCCTTCATTTCCTCACTTTTCCCCAGAAGCTCAATGTCTCTAGAGCTCAGATACTCTCTAGGCTTAACTATTGCAACAGCCTCTTCCTTAATCTACCCTCCTCCTCTCTCCGCCCCTTCCAGCTTGTTCAGAATAAGGCTACAAGGCCAGGGACTGTATCTCTCCAGTCCTAAAATCCATCCACTGCCTCCCGGTTGCTGCAAGGATCAAATGCAAATCCCTCTGCATCATACATAAGGCTTTCTGGGGACGAGGACCAATCTACCCACAACTTGCTCTCACCAAATACTTTCTTTCCAGAGCTTTACTCTCCTCCGGCTCCAACTCTCTGCATGTCAGGAGCTTTTCTAAGCAGCAAGTTGGTGGCAGATCTCTCTCCTCGGCTGGCTCCTTCCTCTGGAACAGTCTCCCCCTCTATCTTGAGCCAGATCTCCTCAAATTCTAGAAGCTCCTTAAGACTTTCCTCTTCCCCTCCTCCTTCCCCCTACCACTCCTATGCTAATTCCACATAGTCACTGAGATTGGTGGCCTGGGACCTTATTTGTCCCTCCAGGTCCTGGCCCTCATCTCAATCACCCTCAGCCTCCTGCCCGATCCCATCACTTGCCTTTAGGCACCCACTTGCCTGTGTTCTCACAGGACTGCACTTACTAATTGTAGGTGATCACTCTGTACCAAGCGATCTCTTCCAGACACTTACTGTTGCAAACAATTGACTCATTGGCACTTACCTCTGTGGAACTCCTAGCACATACCCCCTTCCCTGTCCCTCTTGCTCTCCCTTGCACATGCACGTTCTGAATGCTGACAAGGCTTAGTAGGACCACCCCTTTCCTGTTCATCTGTTTTAGTCTGTTTGCCTTTGTTCCCATGTTCCCTCCCCTTTGCCCTGCGGGCGCTTTGAAACACAATTTCTTGATGTATAATCACCTTACAAGTGCACAATAAATAAATAAATAAATAAATTTCTAGATCAACATAGTCACACAGAATGCAAAAATAACAGGTTCACTACAAGAAAGATGGACATCTCACCTCACACCTTTCTCCTTGTGAGCCTGCTGCAGCTTCACCTTGCAATGAATCCTTCCTCCCCTCGGTAAGTTCACAAACTAGCCTATTCTGCTGATGTGTCATGTGCAGTCATCCAACAGCATTGTACTCCACAATACCAGCAAACGTTTCCCTACGCAGAATGTCTCAGTATACAAAAACACAAGGTCAGATCAGGTAATGCATCCTTGCACCCTATAACACTGCAACATCTGCCCTCCTGAGTGCCATGCAACAAATGCAAGCAAGAACTCTCCATCCACCCATCACCATGTGTCCCTGCACCCATGCAGCCAAAAGATCCCAACTCAGGCAAATGCAAGTAAAACACCCCACACAGTGACACCTTCCCCACCCACAACTCTTACACTGCCTGTCCCCCTCAGTGCCATGCAATGAAGGACCAGATACCACTTACCCCTTGTTCTGGTGAGGGGACATTGTGAACATACTGATATGGCTGGAGACTCCCAAATATAGATCACTGAGAGGGTATGAACCCAGGATCCACTTGGAAGCACTCCTCATGCCATGAAATGGCATCCTCTGATTAACGTGACATCATGATAGTGCAGTAAACACTAGCAGGGAAGCCAGTGATGGAAGGTACAAGACGACAGAATGCAAACATCTCATCAATTGCAGTGAAGACATGATCCACAGAAGGTAGCATGCAAAAGCAGCAAGACTACACTCAACAGCCTACCGTCACCATGTGTCCCCTCACCCATGAAGCTGGACCTGCTCATCTCAGTCCAAGGCAAAAGAAAATCACCCCACACCGTGCCAGACTCCCTGCCAACAATGACACCACAACTTGTGCCCCCATGTGTACCATCAACTTACCTGCACAAGGTACCCACCTGTCTCACATCCACAGCATCCCACCTGAAACAACATTCTAAGCTTGCAAAGACATGCATTGCATTAAAGTAAAGAAAATGGATATCCTTGAGAAATCCCATATGGAAATGTTTAACTAGCATGTACCACCCAGTGTCAACGTCCGGAAGTACAAATAACAGAGTGTGAGCAACCATTAACCTTACAACAGCAAAACTCTGCAACAGAGAAATCACTGGCAGTGAAGCAAACAGAGTTTAAGCACAGCATGACATGCACTCTGGAAACAAGTATCAGTGAGCACCGGGATGCGGACACAAGTGGGGCTATAATTGCAGGGATACAAGTTTTGCACATCCACTGTCAGGTGTCAAGTGTGCCTTTGGGTCATCCATGGATGCATATGAGGAAAAGGACACCAAGTGATGAGGCAAAGATCTGGGGAGTGGAAGTACAAGTGTGGGCGGTGAGGTGAAGGATGACAAGGGCAAGAGGGAGACAGGACGCAGAGTGATGAATGTGTAGCTGCAGAGTGTAGAGAGAGAGGGCTAGAGGAATCGTGGTGCAAGGAGGAGACTGGCTGGTGGGGAGATGAGGAGAGAGATGTTGGCCGTTACAGTGCGTGAGGGCAGAGAGAAGGTGGTGAAGAGAGAAAGACAGAGATAGAAAGACTGGGAAAATGCAACATGCTCTGAGAGCCTGTAAGGCACATAGATGGGAAAAGAGCACATGTTGGGGTTAAGGAAGGGCAATAGTGGGTGATGAGGAAGGGCAGACTGGGAAACAAAGGCTATCTGTGAAAGGGCAATCCTCAGCTCCTCATCACATAAATAACATGCCCAACCCACCATGGAATGTAAACCAGATGAGACATGTGTCTCGCAAATAAGTCCCTTCAACCACATCTCCAGACCCTGCACCAACCACCAACCCCCCCCCCATTGGACACCACAGTAAAATGGACATGACAATACCCAGCTATCGTCTCACCCTCTGACACTTGTGTACAGGCGCGTTATAAATACCATATCATAACAGACCACACACCCTGGATGAGACAGTCCCAGTAATAGTGCACTAGCAACACCTACATGGACAACAGACAAACAGAAGCTGGGGGGGAGTGGACAATGTACCACATGCATGTGCCCACAACATACACACACTGTGCATTCTCTCACTGTGCTGGATGTGAACAACAAATAATAGAAAAACAAAGTCATGAAATACATCCAGGTGGAGAGAACACAACAATGAACAACAAGTGACTTGATTGGAGAACACATGTTAAGTCTGTCAGTGGTACACATGCGCAAATAAGTACAACCCTAGATGCACCAAGTGTGCCAAACCTGTCCTGTGGAGTCAATGGATACAAATGGCCAGATCTGTGTTACCACAGGCAGGCCAGGAAGGGGAGCAGGTGAGGATGTGTAGACCTGACAATGGACATGTGAGTAAGACGTGGAATGGTAGCAGGACAGGTCATGTGAGCAGATGAGGGTGTGGAGTAGGCACTGGAACAGGTCAAAGCATAGTTTTAGACAGGGGAGGAGAAGGGTGGCAGTAAGAAGACATCATAACGGTCAGTGAGGCAAGTGGCGAACAACCAAAAACAGATGCACAGAGAATTCAGGGTGTGATTGAGGATGTTGATTCAGAATGTGGCAAATACTGCCAATGGCTCAAATGAGATCAGTTCTGCACATTCCCATAATTAGGCTGTCTATAGTGGAAGTGCAACCTGAAAAACAATGCACACGCATTGATATGCAAGGGTACATACACAACCACTCATGTGGATAAACATGCAACTGCACTGATATTCACTGTGCCTAAATGATTACACCTGCACAAAGTAAATGTGTGAGAATGCATGCAAAGATCATGGTGACTATTAATACACATATAACACGATAAACCGTGCTCATCCTTACCTGTTGACAGAGCAGCCCTAATGTGATTCCCTCATCAACTCCACCGGAAACTGTACCTCCACATATGTGAATGGATGGCCAGTGCCTGGCAGAGGGAGTGGGAATTAGGGAGGTCAAAGAATGCAGGGTGGACCTCCCATGTAGTGCAGTCACTAGCAGGATCACTGCAACAACATACAACATTGTCACCAGCCATAGTAGCAAATCATGCATACTGCACATATGTTCAAAAAAGCCATCAACCCATTGTTACCTGCACATGTCATCCTGTTGCGCTCAAGTCAATCATGGCAATTTACACCACTGTGCATGGCTGCATCTTCAGTACTGCACTCAGTTATTTCTTGAGAGGGCAACAGCACATCTCTCAAGGTCAGAAAAGATCAATTGAAAAAGTCCATCTCAGACAGGGGAAAAACAACACATCTCCATCCAGGACATAGGTATGACCAAATAAAAAAAAGTGTCCATACTAATCAAGGGGCCAACAAAAAAAAATCAGACCACACTGGTCAGGTTCAAAACAAAAAACAAATGTCCATCCTGGACTGGGGGTAAAGAAATGTCCACCGTGGAGGGGAAAAGCAGAGGGTGCATGTTCATACCCACATGAGTGGACCACAAAAATCAACAACAACAAAAAAGAGAAAAATCCCTACATGGGCTCATGGACTTTGCGGCAGAAATGGTTGAGTAGGCGTGGATGTGCTGGGACCGCCATCCTGCAGTGGATCCTCGGGTGGTTGTGGTGGTGGCGGTTGATGCAGTCCAAGCAGTGCCAAAGTCTGGTCTTAATTGGCCTGGGCCAGCTGTGACACAGATGCATGCACCAGCACTTGAAAGGTGGTGAGGACACGATGCACTTTATCACGATTGGCCTCAGAGTCCGTATGTGCACTCACTCATGACACATCAAGTTGCTGGGACAGTGTCTGCCTCAAGGCATCCATCTCCTTGTGGAGCTGGGTCCTTTTGACCAAGAGTTAATCATGCAGTGAAGCCCTCATGCTCTCCATCTCACAGTGATTGGATCTACGAGGTCCCAACATCTCACACCTCAGGGCCTCTCTATGTGTCTTAGCATTTGCATGCAGGGACTCCTGCAGACACTTCAGATCAGCCCAGCGGCCCTTGATGTTGGCCTCCAGGCCCAGTCTGTGGGAGCAGGTTGAGGACTGCATGTTTTGTTGCTGTTGCACATCCCAGGTCGCAGTGTGGACATGTCCTCGGCCAGGTGATCCATGCCCTGTGCAATACGACTCAACATATCACCATGCCAGATGGTGGCATGCAACATTTGTTGCTCCCACACTGTGCGGGTCCCATAGCATTGTGATGCAAGTGAGTGTTATAGCCCTTTTGGTAGCACGCATGCAATGCATGGGATGAAGAATAACTCTGACACCAAATAATCAAACCAACTCAGGACGATGGCAAAGTGTTTTATGTTTTATTATCAATTGTCTAAAACAGGGAGTTACAACAGACATCAACGGACGTCGCACAAGCGGTCTCGAAGTATTTCATAAAAAATTGCTCTTTTATATGTCATACTACGTGGCAAACTAAGAAAAACCTAATCTGAGTATACTTTCTAGAAGGGGTTGGGTTGTGATTGGATATCTACTGTCAGGTGGCCAATTTATGCCCACCTCTAGTGCAAGGCATTCTTCATCATTATTAACTACACAGTATATTATTGGCTCTCAAACTATAAGGCCTTTCGTTATATGGCCTCCTACAATTGGTCGGAATCCTTGTGCCAGTCCAGAACATTCGGCTCACTAGCAGCACGTAAGCTCATACCCAGGTGCCAGGTGGTGGACATGACTTTACCTCCCCACCCTATTAGCCCAACGTCTCTCATCACCCATGCCTTCTGCCATGAAGATCGTCTTTGAACTTGGCCTTGCAGTGTATTCTCATCTCTGGGAATATGAGGGATTGTGAGCACATGCTATCATAGTTCAGGAACCGCATGCCCAACTCGATTTTGATCCTTGGCTCACATGACAGGAGACCAAAATTCAGCCAATTTTGCAGCATTTAATTCTCTTGAATGAATACAACTTGCCACTTGTGGTGTTCTTTCTTTGTACCTTAACAAGGGATGATTCAGCATCTCATGGTTACTGCCTCCAAGAATAGATAACCAGTCCTGGCTGCTTCCGCCTTGACACCAGGCCAGATAGCCCTTCTCGATACTTCCACGATCACAGCTAATTCTTTGCTACGACACCGCTTTCTGTCCTTCTTCTCCATGGGTTTGAACTTACTATATTTGTGACACCGATGTCCAGTTTCTATACAATGACAGCTCTGCCTGCAGTATATTCACTACGTATAGCTAGCTTCTATGATCACTTAATCTACTTGCATTCCTGCATCTGTACAGCTATTGAACGGCTTGCATTTTCTGCAGTGCTCTTCACACAAGCAAACTTCTTTTTGCATATGAATATTCACTCAATTTTTTATTTTGTCATCAGGTTCTATAAGGTCCATACATCTTCTCCAGCCTATCTTCTCAGTGCACCAGGCTCATCACTTGTGATGTCACCAGCTCCTCTTTCTCTCATTTTCATATCCCTTCGGGGAGCTCCTCCATTAGATTGTCTTCTCTTTGGAATACCTTTCATACGGCTTTCTCAATGGGTACCACATCTCGAAGATTCGCTGCGGAATGGTCACAACTGCTGCTGTCAAGCATGGCACAAATTCAGGCTCCCAGCATATAGCTAGAAGGAGGGCGGGAATTCCTGCAGAGGCATGTGGCTGCTCCTCTACAAGGGACCAGGCCTGTTGCTCCGGGGGCCCTGTCATAGGCTGCAGGTCTTTGATTACCCATGTGTAATTCTTTTGTTCTTTGGACATATTGTGCAATGAACTATCAACATGCTATTGTAATGTGTTTTCGAAATGTTGGATCAATCACTGGAAAATGTTAATTTATTGGCATGCAACCCTGATGTCGCATGATTTGTTTTGACCTGGTGCCCCCCTCCCCTTTTTGTCTACAAATTAAATGTTTTTGTTTTTTGGATGTCACATGATATACAAAAATACAGCCTCAGAAGAATTAGCTCGAAACACGTGTCAGGCTGACTCAGAATCCAATTGAATATATGCAAATGAGCGATTGAGCATTAAACAAGACTTTGGACATATACACAGTGTGAATGTATCATTGTTTGTACTTGCAGCCATAACCACTGCAGAGGCGGGGCTCACCACTGACCGGCCATGTGAAGAGTGCTGCACCACCGCAGACTCAACGGACCCATCTGATCTGCCTGTTGGGGCACTAACCTTCTCCCTCAGCATGTCATCCACTTCAGCAACAGAATCAGCAGAGTCAGATGAGTCGAAAGAGGTAGGAACACGTCCGATAATTGCCTGTAGCACCTGTGGATTTTCATGGCAAAGGACACCACTGTCTCCACTGGTGGACTGATGCACCAGCTCCTCCTTTTCCTCCTCCTCCTCTGTATCTGGTGCATCATCAACTGCACACGGATAGAGAACAACAGTGTTTCCTGACAAACATGCACATGTACATCAAAGTGCAGACAGACACAAAATGGCTGGACACCCATACATCTGATGTTGTGACTTGGCACACTGTGAGATGTAAGCCACGTATGTGTGGCATTTGCTGACATGTAGCACCCCCTCGGTCCCCTAGGCCTGTCTTTGCCATTTGTGAACACATAGACGTACACATGTGTCATCCACAATGATGCGTGGAAGAAGGCATGTGTCTCTCATGCATCGACTGATGAACACATACAGCCCTTTCATGTCAGACTGGTGATTCTAATATGAACTGGATTTACTTAATTGCAAATCGACCATGCACATACATGACATGCAATGCAGACAGGCACACTCACAGGCATTTTTCATGGCCGTATACTTTCACCTGGGCTGTCTAAAGACATTTAAATTGGAGAGTACCAGACTGGCCACCTTGGCATGATGCAATTCGTGCCTCCCTAGTCCGCTGCCTCTCTGCCATCAGCTGCTTTCTGAAATGAGTCTACGCACACCAGATCACAGAGCCACCTTCTCCCCTGTCAAATGCAATCATGTCCTGCCTCAATTGCCTCCTCTGTGTGGATTGGCCCTGCATGGAGTACCTCTGGATGCTTCTTATCTACTGCTGCCTGGCTGAGTGCGAGCTGCGCAGGTACCCCTGCCATCTGGATAGCACATGTCGGAGGGCACAGCGCTAGCACTCTCCCAAAGTGCCAGCTGTCCAACCACTGCCTGTCCCTGTGTTGGTGACTGGGCAGGCACAGAGAACTGCTCATCTGTCGCACATGGAACTTCCACCGGAGGCAGGGATGTACTAGCCACCAGACAGGGCGGTGTGGGTGGGATTGGTGTACAGGTGACTGTGATGTAATGCAGCATGGAAGGTTCACTGGAGGATCAC
This sequence comes from Ambystoma mexicanum, assembly GCF_040938575.1. Taxonomy (NCBI): domain Eukaryota; kingdom Metazoa; phylum Chordata; class Amphibia; order Caudata; family Ambystomatidae; genus Ambystoma; species Ambystoma mexicanum. The sequence goes on along the minus strand of NC_090929.1, from coordinate 1,362,666,862 downwards.
TGGGGCACAGAGGAGGAAGTGGGAAGTGGAGGAGGTGGCAATTGAATGTACCAGCTCACAGAGACCACCCAAGAGCAGCGCTCTTGACAGTTGGCCCAGGTATTGGCCTGGATGATGGAGGGCCTGCAAGACCTTCAGGAAAAACAGAGGCACGCCTCCAGGAGGAAGATGTTCAATGTGATTCTGCCCTGGAGGATGCACTGAAGGACATGTAGTTCCACTGCCTTTGTATATAGTTCTTAGTGTTAGGTTTCAATTGGATTACATTTTCCTTCAATCGCTGGACATTTCACCCTTCCATATGTTGTGTGCATTTTGTTATACAGTTTTATGTTTCATGATCACAAACTTGTTGCAGGCTCTTTTTGTCTATGTGTAAAATTACTTTTAATATGTTTTTTTATTGCATTTCAACTACGACTGTCACGTGGGTTGAGGACTCACTATGGATGTGTGCTTCACTTATCACTGCTGCACTCATTCTATGGTAGCTTTATCCTTCACAAGACGCAGTCTCCCACCTAACACATCTGCAGTCACTCACAACCTGGTCTCTCATCATGCTGTACATCAGCCACTGACATGCAGAATTCTGTGAGTCTTTGTTGTTTGGTCTGCCAGTGCACATTGTCCATTTTCTTGGCTTGCACACTATCAGAAAACCTTCACATCACACAGCCACATGCCAGTTGAACTTGTGTCACTTGTGGGGGCTTTGCCACCTCTGGATGCCTATCTCACAGACTGACTGGTGGTCAGGGTTGTACTGTCAGGGTACTGTCTGTGGGTAGTGGCAGAAGCGAGGGGGGTGTAGGGTGGTGTCAGGGCTTGAGGGGGCTGCCTGGGGGTAGTGGCAGAGGCAAGGGTGGCTGGTAGGTGGTGTCCGGACTTGAGGGGGTTGCCTGGGGAAGTGGCAGAGACAAGGAGGTTGGTGGGTGGTGTCAGGACTTGAGAGGGCTGCCTGGGGGTAATGGCGGAGGTGCAGGGATTGGTGAATGGTGTGCCAGGAATTGAAGGGGCTGTTTGGGGTAGTGGCAGAGGTGAGGGGGGCTTGTGGGTAGTGTCATTTCAAAAGGGGGATACCTGGGGGTAGTGGATGAGGTGAGCGGGGGCTGGTGGGTGGTGTCAGGACTTGAGGGAGCTGCCTGGAGGTAGTGGTGGAGGCGAGGGTGCTGGTGGGTGGTGTCAGGACTTGAAGGGGCTGCCAGAGGGTAGTGGCAGAAGTGAGGGGGGCTGGTGGGTGGTGTGGGGACTAGAAGGGGCTGCCTGGGGTAGTGGTGGAGGCAAGGGATGCTGGTGGGTGGTGTCAGGGCTCGAGGGGGATGCCCGGGGTAGTGGAAGAGGCGGAGGGGCTGTGTGGGTGGTGTGAGGACTTCAGGGGGCTGTGTGGGTGTACTGGTGAAGGCGAGGGGGGCTGGTGGGTGGTGTCAGGACTTGAGGGGGCTGTCTGGGGTTGTGGCAGAAGTAATGGGAGCTGGTGGGTGATGTCATGACTTGAGGGGCTGTCTGGGGTAGTGGCAGAGGCGAGGGGGGCTGTTAGGTGGTGTGGGGACTTGAGGGGGCTGCCTGGGGTAGTGGTGGAGGCACAGGGGGCTGGTGGGTGATGTCATGACTTGAGAGGACTGCCTGAGGTAGTGGCAGAGGTTAGGGAGATGGTGGGTGGTGTCAGGATGTGAGGGGGCTGCCCAGGGGTAGTAGCCAAGGGTAGTGGCAGAGGGTGATGGGGGCTGGTGGTGGCGAGACAACTTGAGGGGCCCACCAGGGGTAGTGTTGGAGGCAAGGGGGGCTGGTGGGTGGTATCAGGACTTGACGGGGCTGCCTGGGGGTAGTGGTGGAGGTGAGGGGGACTGGCCTGTGGTGTGTCAGGACTTGAGGGGGCTGCCTGGTGTAGCGGCAGAGGCCAAGGGGGGCTTGTTGGTGGTATGGAGACTTGAAAGGGCTACCTGGGGGTGGTGGCAGAGATGAGGGGGGCTGGTGGGTGGTGTCAGGACTTGATGGGGCGGCCTGGGGGTAGTGGTGGAGGTGAGGGGGCTGATGGTTGGTGTCAGGACTTGAGGGGGCTGCCAGGGGGTAATGGCAGAGGTGAGGGGGGGCTGGTGGGTGGTGTGGGGACTAGAGGGGGCTGCCTGGGGGTAGTGGCAGAGGCAAGGGAGGATGGTGGGTGGTGTCAGGGCTTGAGGGGCCTGCCTGGGGTAGTGGCAGTGGTGAGGGGGGACTGAGTGTGGTGGTGGAGGTGAGGGGGCTGGTGGGTGGTGTCAGGACTTGGGGGGCTGTCTAGGGTAGTGGTGGAGGTGGGGGGATGGTGGGTAGTGGGTAGTGTCAGGAATTGTGGGGGCTACCTGGAGTAGTGTCGGAAGTGATGGAAGCTGGTGGGTGGAGTCAGGACTTGAGGGGGCTGTCTGGGGTAGTGGCAGAGGTGAGGGCGCTTGTGGGTAGTGTGGGGTGTTGTGGGAGTTACCTGGGGGTAGTGGTAGAGGTGAGGGGGGCTGGTGGGTGGTGTGGGGACTAGAACGGGCTGCCTGGGGTAGTGGCGGAGGCAAGGGTTGCTGATGCATGGTATCAGGGCTTGAGGGCGATGCCTGGGGTAGTGGCAGAGACACAGGGGCTGGGTGGGTGGTGTGGGGACTTCAAGGGGCTGTGTGGGTGTAGTGGTGAAGGCGAGGGGGGCTGGTGGGTGGTGTCAGGACTTGAGGGGGCTGCCTGGGGTAGTGTCAGAAGTAATGGGTGCTGGTGGGTGGTGACATGACTTGAGGGGGCTGTCTGGGGTAGTGGCAGAGGCGAGGGGGGCTGCTGGTGGTGTGGGGAACTTGGGGGGGCTGCCTGGGGTAGTGGTGCAGTGGCAGGGGGCTGGTGGGTGATGTCATGACTTGAGGGGACTGCCTGTGATAGTGGCAGAAGTGTTGGGAGCTGGTGGGTGGTATCAGAACTTGAGGGGCTGCCTGAGGTAGTGGCAGAGGTTAGGGGGTTGGTGGGTGTTGTCAGGACATGAGGGGGCTGCCCAGGGGTAGTGACAGAGGTGAGGGGGGCTGGTGGTGGCAAGACGACTTGAGGGGGCTGCCAGGGGTAGTGTCGGAGGCAAGGGGGCTGGTGGGTGGTATCAGGACTTGAGGGGGCTACCTGGGGTAATGTTGGAGGTGAGGGGGAATTGTCTGTCGGGTGTCAGAGCTTGAGGGGGCTGCCTGGTGTTGCGGCAGAGGCCAAGGGGGGCTTGTTGGTGGTAAAGAGACTTGAGAGGGCTACCTGGGGGTAGTGGCAGAGGTGAGGGGGGCTGGTGGGTGGTGTCAGGACTTGATGGGGCTGCCTGGGGGTAGTGGTGGAGGTGAGGGGGCTGATGGTTGGTGTCAGGACTTGAGGGGGCTGCCAGGGGGTAATGGCAGAGGTGAGGTGGGCTGGTGGGTGGTGTGGGGACTAGAGAGGGCTGCCTGGGGGTAGTGGCAGACACAAGGGAGGATGGAGGGTGGTATCAGGTTGCTTAAGTGGGCCGCCTGCGGTGGTGGCAGTGGTGAGGGGGGTTGGTTTGGGGACATGAGGGGGCTGACTGAGTGTGGTGGTGGAGGTGAGGGGGCTGGTGGGTGGTGTCAGGACTTGAGGGGGCTGTTGGGGTAGTGGTGGAGGTGGGGGGATTGTGGATGGTGTCAGGACTTGTGGGGGCTACCTGGAGTAGTGGCGGAAGTGATGGGAGCTGGTGGGTGGAGTCAGGACTTGAGGGGGCTGTCTGGGGTAGTGGCAGAGGTGAAGGGGCTTGTGAGTAGTGTGGGGTGTTGTGGGAGTTACCTGGGGGTAGTGGCAGAGGTGAGGGGGGCTCGTAGGTCATGTTAGGACTTGAGAGGGCTGCCTGGGGTAGTGGTGGAGGTAAGGGTTGCTGGTGGGTGGTGTCAGGGCTTGAGGGGGATGCCTGTGGTAGTGGCAGAGACACAGGGGCTGGGTGGGTGGTGTGGGGACTTCAAGGGGCTGTGTGGGTGTAGTGGTGAAGGCGAGGGGGGCTGGTGGGTGGTGTCAGGACTTGAGGGGACTGCCTGGGGTAGTGTCAGAAGTAATGGGAGCTGGTGGGTGGTGACATGACTTGAGGGGGCTGCCTGGGGTAGTGGCTTAGGGGAGGGGGGCTGGTGGTGGTGTGGGGGACTTGGGGGGGCTGTCTGGGATAGTGATGGAGCGGCAGGGTCGGGTGGGTGGTGTCATGACTTGAGGGGACTGTCTGTGATAGTGGCAGACATGTTGGGATCTGGTGGGTGGTATCATGACTTGAGGGGCTGCCTGAGGTAGTGGAAGAGGTTAGGGGGTTGGTGGGTGTTGTCAGGACATGAGGGGGCTGCCCAGGGGTAGTGATAGAGGTGAGGGGGCCTGGTGGTGGCAAGACGACTTGAGGGGCTGCCAGGGGAAGTGTCGGAGGCAAGGGGGACGCGTGGGTGGTATCAGGTCTTGAGGGGGCTGCCTGGGGGTAATGGTGGAGGTGAGGGGGACTGGTCTGTGGTGTGTCAGAACTTGAGGGGGCTACCTGGGGATCGGCAGAGGCAAGGAGGGCTTGTTGGTGGTATGGAGACTTGGGAGGGCTACCTGGGGTAGTGGCAGAGGTAAGGGGGTGAGGGGGGCTGGTAGGTGGTGTGGTGACTAGAGGGGGCTGTCTGGAGGTAGTGGCAGAGCCAAGAGAGGATGGTGGGTGGAGTCAGGGCTTAAGGGGGCTGCCTGGGGTAGTGGCAGAGGCGAGGGGGGTTGGTGTGGGGACATGAGGGGGCTGACTGTAGTGGTAGAGGTGAGGGGGATGGTGGGTGGTGTCAGGACTTGTGGGGGCTACCTGGAGTAGTGGCAGAAATGCTGGGAGCTGGTGGGTGGTGTCAGGAATTTAGGGAGCTGCCTGACGGTAGTGGTGGAGGTGCAGGGGGCGTGTAATGGTATGATCACTTGCGGGGACTGCCTGGGTTAGTGGAAGAAGTGATGGGAGTTGGTGGGTGGTATCAGGACTTGAGGGGGTTGCCTGAGATAGTGTCAGAGGTGTGGGGATTGGTGGATGGTGTCAGGGGTTTAGGGAGCTATCTGGGGTAGTGGTAGTGGTGAGGGGGGCTGGTGGGTGGTGTCAAGGCTAAAGGGGGCTGCTATGACTTAGAGGTATGTGGCAGCAGTTTGGATGCCTTGAAAGTAGGGGGGACACGCGCAGTTTCACAGGGGTGCAGCTGCTACTTACGAGGGACCTTGCACAGTTTTGCAGGGGAGCAGCCGTTACTTACAGGAGAGCCTACATAGTTTTGCAGGTGTGCAGCTGTTACTTACGGGGGAGCATGTGCAGTTTTATGGGGGTGCAGCTGTTACTTACGAAGGACCTTGTGCAGTTTTGCAGGGGCGCAGATGTTACTTATGGAGGACCTTGCTTAGTTTTGCACAGGTGCAGATGTTACTGATGGGGACCTCACGCAGATTCACAGGGGTGCAGATGTTATTTGCGGGGGACCTTGTGCAGTTTTGCAGGGGTGCATCCCTTACTTACAGGGCACCTCACGCAGTTGCATAGGGATGCAGCCGTTACTTACGGGGTGACATGCATACTTTCACAGGGGTGCAGCCATTGCTTACAGAGTACAGCACACAGTTTCGCAGGGGTGAAGCCATTATTTATGGGGATTCGCTCACAGTTTCACCGGGGTGCAGCACTCACTTACGGGACTGCTTGCAGTTTTGCAGTGGTGCTGTATGGTAGGCCAGATGGGGATACAAAGTTTTGCAGATAGGTTGGTCTTTGGCAATGGTTTTGGTTTGCGTGGGGGCATTCTGTGTGTGTTCCTAGCCCAGCTCGATTTGCTTTGCGGTTGGGTTACTTTGCACTTTGGATTCCATAACTATGCGGTACTCGCAAAGGGACTTTCGTGTGCAGTTGCACGCAAAGTTATTGTACCCACAGGGTACTTTGCAGAGTCTATACGCTTATTTTATAAATCAGGGCCCTTAGTGAGATAATTCCATTGATATACTGGTTGGAAGAGATCCTGTCCAAAAAACAATAGAAAAATGAAAGCACAGGCAAGAAAAACATAGTGAATCTGGTGAAAGAAATGTCAATCTGTCTATCTGTCACGATGATCCTTGCATAAAATTAATAAAAGAAAACATTGAAAGTGTTGCCAGCTTTCGCTTACCCCTGATTTAAAGTAACAGTGGCTGCATTCCACACTATGGAGAGTAGGAAACACATCATCTCGAGTCATGTTTGCAAGAACATGTGTTTACAGAGGAGAGTTATTAAGGGCAAACAACAACTGAACATCCCCAAAAGACCATAAGACATCTAGCATGTGATATCCAAGTTTAACTTTTTCAGGTGCAAGGGAATCCCAGCAGGGTATGGCTCATTGCACATCCCTGATTCTTCATCCTTCAAAATGTCTGGGCCAGAGTGTAGAGCATCTAGCAATAAAAGGCTCACTGTTGCACATATGGTGGATGCATGGTATAGATCCAAGTTTTCTGTGTGGCCCGCAGCACGTGACCATGTTGCCATCGACATTTTAAACTGCCCCGAGCTAGGATGCAACTGGAATGTGTTTTTAATGCTGCTCGAGCAATTGTCTCTGGCAACAGGAGCAGTCACTCCATACCTCATGTTGAAGAACTGACAATCATGAAAATGAATGATCACCATATCCCAGCAGATTTTATCAAGGTTCTGGTGCACAGCAACACTCTCTTCAAAATCATCATCCACTCATAGTTGAATCAGTGGATGGTCTTTGTCCCAGTGGAAGGCTGGTCAGACAGGGCAGTGAAATTGCAGTCATGGCTAGTGTTGTGATCATAGATGATACTGGGCCAGTGTCTGAAGATTAAATGAATACAATGTTGAATCCCACTAGACAAGCTTGCCCCCTACAACAATTCTCTCCATCTAATGATCTGCCCACACACTAGGTGTCATGTCCCAAACTTCTTGGCAATATTGCATATCCTAGCTCTCCAGCACAGGTAATCTTTACCCACAACCCCTGGGATGCTACCTGGAAAGGGTCTGAGCCTTTAGTATGTTGGAACCACACCATTTCTGCAGGGACAGGATTTATTCATCAGAGGGATACACTTCCCGCAATGATACCATTTATTAGTGTCCTGTGAAAAATCAGCATTCTCCTCACTTGCTTTGGGTTGTGGTTGTTGACAGTGCCATACACATCTCTATTCTAGAAGAACCATGGGTGCTCCAGGAGGGCCATTGTATCCAGAGAATGGCTATCCAACATCTTAGCCTTCCTTTCCAACATTCTGGCAAAGGGTGCACTCCACGGTTTTATCATCTGCTGGCAACCCCCCCCCCCCCCGCAGGCACCTTACATAATCCTTTGACCTGGAAATTGATGGAAAATGAGGGCCTTCTTCCTGCCCTCCATGTACCTCCAGAGAGAATCTGTGGCCTGCCTTGCACCCTTATTGTTTGTTCTGCTACCTCTCCTTAACCCCTGGGCTACTGGCTGTGCCACCCTCTCTTACACCTCCCTCCCACCTGCTTTATCCTTCCCCTTAAGCACTCCCTTGTGCACCCACTCCTCAAGAAGCCATCTGCCTTTCCTGCCTGCCCGGAAAACTATCGTCCAATATCCATCACCCCTTTCCTGGGCAAACTGTTGGAAAAAAACTGACCATCTTCCAGCTTACTCTCCACACTGAATCTGTTGGTTATCTCCATCACCATCGGTCTGGCTTCAGAGCTGCCAGAGGCATGGAAACTGTTCTGGTCAACACCTGTGAAGATCTGCTCTCTAACCTTGATTATAGCATTCCTTCTGTCCTCTTCCTCCTTGATATTTCCTCTGCTTTCGACACGGTAAACCACGCCATCCTGATTAATCGACTCCATGAGAACCTGGGCATTATGGATCAGGCCCTTGAGTGGCTGACCTCCTTCCTCTTGGACTGTCCCTCACAGGTGCACCTTGGTACACTTCTCTCCGCCACGTCTCTCTATACATGTGGTGTTCCCCAGGGCTCCATCCTCTCACCCTGGTTTTTAAACCTCTTCTTGGTCCCTTTGGCCTACTTGATCCCTACCTTCTCCTCTTATGCAGATGACACTCAGCTTTCCTTCAGGATACCCTCATGCTCCTCTCCTCTTTCTCTCATTCCTGACTGTCTATCCGCGATTCAGGATTGGTGCGCATCCACCAATCTCTCCCTTAATGCCAGTAAGATGTAGATCCTTCTCATTGGGACCGCTGGCCCTTCTTTCCCTCTCACACTCTCTCCACCCGCCTTCGGGCCCCTTCTTTCGCCTTCCTGCGAGGCAAAAAACTTGGCTGTCATCTTTGAGTCCACTCTTCCACTCTCTCTTTCTCTCCTCACATCTCGGACATCGCCAAGAAGTCCCACTCCCAGCTGCTCCTCCTCAAAGGGACTCTTCCGTTTCTCACTTTCCACCAGAAGCTCACTGTCTCCAGAGCCCTGGTTCTCTCTAGGCTGGACTATTGCAATAGCCTCTTTCTCAACCTGCCTTCCTCTACTCTCTGCCCTCTGCAACTAATCCATAACAGGACTGTGAGACTTATCCTTGGCCTCAAGCCCAGGGATAATACCTCTCCAGCCCTGAAATCTCCCAAATGGCTCCTGGTTGCTGCAAGGGTCAATTTCAAGACCCTTTGCATTGTCAACAAAGCTTCCTGGGCCCGGGCCCACACTACATCTATCGCTCTCTTCCAAAATACCTGACTTCTCAAGCCCTTCGCTCAGCTACCTCCAACTCTCTAAGGGTTAGACACTTCCCAGGCAGGGAGTGGGGGAGGGGGGTAGATCTCTCTCCTCTGCAGGTGCCTCCCTCTGGAAAGGCCTCCCTGCCCCTCTCAAACTTGAGGCAGACCACCTGAAGAAATAAAACCAAGACAGAAATTACCCTAGTGCAATAAACATATTCTTTCAATGCATTTTTGCTGATGTGCAAATTACTACAACTAAGGTAAACATTGCTCTGGTGAATACATGTATTGAAAGAATATATTTTGTGCACTAGCACATTTTTTCTGTGGGGCTAAAGACAAGGGCGCACATATGATTAGAAATGATATAAACAAACAAGGAAGTACTAAGTTCCGGGTGGCATAACAGAACGTTTGCCCTGGTGCCCTAGTGCACAAAATATATTCTTTCAATACATGTATTCACCAGATCAATGTTTACCTTAGTTGTAGTAATTTACACATCAGCAAAAATGCATTGAAAGAATATGTTTATTTATTAGGGTAATGTTTGTCTTGGTGTTATTTGCACTTTCCATGGTGCAATGTTTCGGTACTATTGACCAAGAGCGCATAGATGAAACATGATTAATATGCAATAATCCAAAGTAAGAAGCCTATATTAGTTTGATAATATCTAGTATCCATCAAGGAGATTGGGGCATATGCACATCCTTAGTAAGCCCAGCTTGAACTAGTGCTGGGTCAGAATTTTCATGGAAAACTATAAAACTACACCATAAATGTGTTTTTGCTTATGAAATGTCACCAGTGTCTTAGTGCAGGATCTCTCGATTCTATGGATGAAGTATTAATTATTCTACCAAGCACCCATAGAACTGTTATGTAAATACTTCGAATTCCTTGGAATTATTTGAAAGGCAAATGTTACCAACATATTGAACAGCTACGGAGATTCAATATCGACAATTTAAATTTCACCAAGAAGGTCAGAATATACATCTGGAAAGAATAAGGGGGCTGAGAAGTAAACATTACCTTGAAGAAATCCCCAAATAGGAATTATTCATTTGCAATGAAATAATGCATGTTTTAGTGAGGCATAGGGAGTTTGGCAAGACCAACAGGCAACCCTGGGAATTAATGATCAATCTCAACAACCTTGCAGGTTTGAATATGGATCTTTGTAGGGTTCTGGAAACCAATGTTTGCCTTTAAGAAAAGCAATACTTTATGGAAACAGATTGTGCACTCACTTCGAGGAACAGATATATGTAATCAGTGCCTGACCACACAATGAGGTTTACCCAAAGTAGTATGCCATTTTCCTTGAGGTCACTGTTTGGTATACACATTGACCAGGAATAACATCACTGTTGAATACAATGATGTAAAGTGGGCACTAAGGTCCCATAACAACTGTCAGACCAGAAATGTGGTATATGCCAAAATGTGTAGTTGCAGTTTGATGTTTGTGATAATATCCCCACGTACATATATGGATAGACGAGCCTTGGTACAATAATTCAGGCATCTAATTTACAAGCAAAGAAGGCATAAGATTTTTTTGTAAAAAGAACACTCTGATATAAACGTTATATGGATGTCTTTGGATGTGATCAAATACAATTGATATGGTAGTTCTAGCATTCAGCATCTGAAGTGATGTCGATGATATGAAAGAATATCACCCTTTCTCGACTCTCATGCTGGACTTCCTTTGCATCTTGTACTCATGGGGGCCCTGAATCATGCTGTTCCCATGTTCATCTTGTCTCCAGACTTGCAACATTATGGCCCTCATTACGAGGTATGCCGGTAAGGGAAAAACGATGCCGGTATGTAATACCGGCATCGTTCACCGTTCCGTATCGTTCACCGTTCCGTAGCATTCTGACCTGGAACCCCGGTATTAGCGGCATACTAAACAACGGTGCTGTTAACAGCGGCATAGGCGCGTACACGCGCACATTCAGGGAGCTAATAACGGCCAGCACAATGCCGCCAAAACAGGCATTGCGGACCACCCGCAAACAGCAAGCAAGATACAAGACAGCTGCCACAGGGGCACACACTTCCCACAGGTGGAGTCAAAGGAGGCTGTGCCAGTATAAACTGAGCACACCCACACACCACAACTCCCCACCCCCACAGGTGTAGGCAATGTAGACTTGCCCAGTACAAAAGGAGCACAACTAAACACCACACCCCTTCCTACACCAAAATGCTACAACTAGCATTTGCAATCATGGCGCAGGAGGACATGGCCATACTGATACAACTACAGCAACAACTGCAACAACAACAGCTACAGCAGCAAGAACAGGCAGCACAGAGGAGACACGGGAGGAGAAGGAGGGTGAGACAGGCTCAGCCATTACCACCAGCACAGCAACCAGAGCCTCGTAGGCAGCCAGCAATCCCTCGCACCAGACCAAGCCCATTCAACCTAACCCCAGAGCAGATCCACACCCTGTACCGGTTGGACCGTGACACCATCACCACCATAGTGGACATGATACAGAACTACATTGCCAGCCACATACAAATACGCACTGCCATCCCCCCACTACTAAAGGTGGTGTCTGTGCTACACTTCCTGGCCACAGGCACGTACCAACACACAGTGGGCCAGCTGCATGGCATTTCACAACCACTATTCTCACGCATGCTGAACCAAGTGCTGGAAGCCCTCCTGAAGCACGCAATCACCCATATATCCCTACCACACACTGGCCAGGAGATAGCCGAAACCAAAGTAGGCTTCCACGCACTGGCAGGCATGCCCAATTGTGTCGGTGCCATCGACTGCGACCATGTAGAATTGGTAGTCCCCCATGCCATAGAGGTGGTGTACCGCAATCGCAAGCAATACCACTCCATCAATGTGCAAATGTTATGTGACTCCATCAAGATCATCAACCATTGCTGCGCCCGATATCCCAGATCCACACATGATACCATGCCACTGCGCAACTGCACGCTACCCCGTCACATGGAGCGACATGCTTGACCACGTGCCTGGCTGCTTGGTGAGTTGCAGAACAGGGCCATGGCCATGCTGTGGGCTACTGATGTGTGCGGATGCAGAAGCGGGGGGACTACTGCACCAGGGTGGGAAAGGGGGGGAGACTAAACATTGTCGCACTACCACAGCACATCTGCCTCAGCATGCAGGATTACACCCTGCATTATCTAGTCAACCCCATCCTGTGTACCATACCTCTGTACAGTAATCATTGCATATAGGTGACTATTTTGGACACGTACAGGGACATGTGCATGCCCATACCAAATAGCTGCTGTCATGACCGTGCTCCCTGAAGGTGGAAGTTCAGAGTGACACACACCTATTTGAATCTTCTTGCAGGTGATGGAGGATATCCCTTGAGGCCGTGGCTACTAACCCCTGTGCGGAACCCGCAGAACAGCCATGAAGAGGAGTACAATTGTGTGCACAATCGTACCCGTGTTGTGATTATCAGACCTTTGGCCTGTTGAAGGCATGGTTCCGCTGCCTAAGCAGGTTTGGTGGGGCCCTCCTATGTAGGCCCAAGAAGGTGGCAAAGATCACCATGGCCTGTGTCATGCTGCACAACATGTGCGTCCGAGCGAATGTACCACTGCCACCTGACATTGACATGCATGGGCTGGGTGAGGATGAAGGGGATGGAGACGGAGGCGAAGGAGTCCCCCTGCCATTACGTGATGCACGGGATGGCCATGCTGTACGCCAAGCACTAATTGACAAATACTTTTGAAACGCAGGGACAATGTAAGTAATGTGTCTGCAACACTCTGGCTAAATCTGGACCTGCACACTGTTGTTGTTAGAATTGGCCCACTGAACACCATCACACAATAAATGAACATGTACAAAAAGAACGATGTCCAGCCAATGATTTGCTTGCACACAACGGTGTATTTTCAGCAGACGTGATATGGTGAACATAATCCCCTCACAACCCCCAGTAAACTCCCACTCCCACCCCACAAACCCCAAAAATACCCCAGTAAACTCCCACTCCCAACCCACAAACCCCAAAAATACCCCAGTAAACTCCCGCTCCCAACCCACAAACACCAGAAATACCCCAGTAAACTCCCACTCCCACCCCACAGAACCCAAATTTCCCCATATGTCCAACAAACAGTGGTCCCTTCACCAATGTACATTTTGAAAATGTCATTGCCTGTCCTATTATTTCTTGACAACTTTTGGATCCGGGGGTGCCATGGTCAAGCGCCGTGCACTCCTCTGCGTGAACCGCACAGGGCTCGATTGGGCTGTAAGCAATATTCAATCAACACTACAGCTAAGTCAATGCCTAGTCTGGGATGCTGAGGAAAACCCTTATTGATGTATTTTTCTATCCAGTTCAGTACTCTGGATGACATCCCTTGTATAACACCCCCCTCTTAGAATCCCCCTGACCCCACTGAGCCAAGAAGTAGGTTTGTTTTGCAAATTTAAAAGGTTTATTTGGACAATTCAACAATATATATCTATCACACTTTATAAATAAATTGATAACTGATATCACACTTCAGAATACAACTGTGATCAACAATGGATAATGTTACAGGGGTACACTGATTTGGTTACTTAGAAGTAGTGTAGAGGATGAGGTAGCTGAAAATGCTTGATGGTTTCAAGGAAATGCAAGGTGGAATAAAATGCAGTACAGAAATAACTTGTTATGATTTTAGCAAAAGGTAATATGATCACTTTTTCTTTTGACAATTCACTCCCCCCTATGCAATACAAGAAATGGAAGGAGAGCACACAGTCTTCAAGAATCCCACAAATCACACTTTATAATGCAATACACAGTTCCAGTTCCCCCAGCAAGCTTAGAGAAAACAGGGATGAGTTTTAAACACAGGCGAATTACTTTAATGTGGTTTGCAAGGAAGTGAAAAGGTGCTAAAATTGCTTTTAATTCCCTCTAGAGGTTCAGGGTGAGTGAGAGATGCTTGTTGGTATTAGTTCAGGCTCACTTTAGCAATGCCCTATGAGTTATTACCAGGTTGCAAACGGATTTTAACAAAGAGAAGCAACAAGCTGCTGATTTCTAAAGATGAAGAAATCGGACCAAATCGCGGTAAATTTCGCGAGTGCGTGTCTCGCTATTACGGGAAAAGTATAGGGAGTAGGAAGTCGATTCTAGGTTAGTTGGAAAGCCTAAATTTCATTCCTAGCCCAAACGGTTCAAGAGATGCGGACGATTTAATAAAGGTAGATTTTAGGATTTAAAGTAAAACTCAAAATGACAAGTGACAGCTTGCAGCTGCAGAATTGACAGGTGACAGTTGTGCAGCTTTAAAAATGACAGATGACACGATTTCTAGGAGGCAGTTCTACTTAGGTTAAAATAGTTTGGATTAGATTATTTTAACTAAGAGATTGGTTCTGCACAGTTCTGCTAGGTACTCACAATATCAATTTGAAATAGGCCTCGTCACGGTCTGGTCAGGTTGGACGGGACTTCCGGCGGGTGGTTCTGAAGTTCCGGCTATCTGGGTCAGCTCTGCTCTCTGGGTCTATCAAGCACCGGATCTGCTCACAACGGTCTGGTTTGTGGTTCTCTCGGGTTCGGATACAGCACTGCTTTCTGGATACTGCTACAGGTTCTTGCAAAAATTCTTGGCAAAAATTCAAACAGCTCGCCCAGCTGTTGAATAGTTCGGTTGGTTTTGAGGCCTGCTGAAGAGGATTCAGCTGGTGGATTCAGGCCTCTCTGCTACAAATTCTGGAGTTAATTTCTGCTACAGGTTCTGGAGATTGATGGATTTGAAGTCTGGATCTCTGGATGTGAAGTCGTCGGTCAGCATGCTCCGCAGCAAATGGAATTGAATGTCCCTACCTGTCCCAGCAGTCTCTTTTTATGTGTTTTGAAAATGGGTGTGTGCCTGGGCCTAGCTAAGCCTGCCCCTCTCTACTTGTCATTGGCTCAATTCTCCCCTCTCCCATGATTGGGGGAAGGAAATGGATTGTCATCATGATGAGGTCTGTTTATGGGTCAGAGGATCCTCCCCTGGTCAATTTGCACACAAATCTATTTCTGACCCAAATACATATTTATCTATGTACCATTTTTCTAATATTATAGGTCCAGTTAACATATTTTCTGTAGCACCAAACCATCCGATCCCTGTCTTTGTACGATGTCGTGTCCACTGATGACAGAATTCTCCCCTTTTCATCCAGATAACGACCTCTAAACCTTTCCAGATTTTACACAAATGTGCACCAGGGATATGAGTTACAGATAATAAAGTGTCCGATTTTTAACATGCATACATTTGGAGTAACAACCTTTTTTCCGCTACTATCCCCAGGAACATACCACAGGGTCCTAACACCTCTTAAAATGTGCACAGAAAAATCACAAGAATAATGATATTATTTATATAATTTTGACAGGTCCATACTATGAATTATCCATCTTTATAAAAGTATGCCCTGGTCAAAAAGGGGTGTGGCTTCCCACATAACATGGTGGAATAACTGGTTTATCCACTTCCCCCAAGCTCAGCTGGCTTGCAAAGGCACTGCCCCTCCCAGTTCTCCCAAGAGGAAGCCACTTTACGGCCCCCGCAATATAACATTTGCCTGAGTCTAGGACAAGGCTTTGTTCAACCTCCTGCGGTGCCCCCCCCTAATCTAATCAGAGAGGTGTCAACTCCTTTTGGCAAGGGGCAGCAGGATGCAGCTAGGCCTGGGAAGAGTGGCTGAGCAGGTTTCAACTCCTGTCGGGGGTAATTGTCAGGCAGAATCCAGTTTCATTAAGCCAGGTTTCAGCTAAATGTCACTTTTTGTTCCCAGTTTTCTACATTCAAATCAAACTGACAATTTTTACATATACATTAAATAATTACTTCCTTCAAGTCATTTCAGAATATTGTTTTACATTGTATCCACCTCTTAGCAAGTCTTTCCTTGGTCTGGTTTGGGTTCCTCTGTTCAGTTTTACACAAAAGTCTGGTGGTTTTAAAACTCCGGCTTTCTGATAGTGGTGAGTACCGGTATTGCAACCATTTTTGGGATTAAGAAAATTAATTCCCCACAGTTCTGAGTTGCTTTTTTGCAATCAGCATTGCCATTCCCAATGGTTTCAGGCTGCTGTGTGTGTAGCCCAATGGTGGTTTTAGGCAGTGCCCTCCTGTGCTCACAACATAGGCAAAAATGGGTGGCAGCCTATTCTTCATGTTTTCCCTGTGCACTCTCTGGGGAGTTCTGGCCATCATGATGTTTTCCATGCCAGTACTGCACAGTTTTATGGTAGGGCTTGAATGCATGGGTAAAAACATCCCACAGGGCCGAGGTGGAAGGGGTTGTTGCAGTGGATGTGTCAATGGTCAGTCCCATGGCTGGCCCAGGGCGTGGGTGCTGCATTTGCGGCAGATTTGCAAGAAGGGCCTGTGTAAGTGACCCCATACATTCCCTAAAGGCACATGTCGATGCCTCCACAGCAGCAGTATTGGCTGCAATGGCCGTGGCAATGGCCCTCAAGGCCTCATTCCCAGTGGTCACTTGTTGACGCATGAGTTTCAGCATGGACTCTTGTCGGGCCTCAACCCTTGCCAGGCGAGCCTCGAAAGAGTTGTCGGCTGCAGGAGTACTGGTGGCCAGGGTGGCGGTAGACAGGGTGGTATATGGCAGGGTGGTGGCTGGCACCTGCATGGGGCCCACATCCAGGGCACTGTCCTCCTCAAAAATGCCAATGTCAGAGTCTCCTAGGTCCGAGTCATGGAGGCACGGATCGTCCATGCTCTCAGACTCTGGAGGGGGAGGAGGCTGGTGATGGGGATTGGGGTGGGTGTGCCGGACATGATCTCTGCCTCATTATCCACCTCTGTAGACACAACGTCCGTGGTGGCTGGTGGAGAATCAATGGAAACGCTTTCCACTGTTGTGGGTGGCTGCTGCTGTTCTGTGGCTGCAGGTGTCCCCTGCAGGGTTACTGCCTTGCTTGGTACACTGGCTGTTGCTCTAGGCAGTTCCTTGGGCTGGGGGGTGGCGGTGGCCCTGGTCCCTTGGCGTGCAGTGGATGAACTTGCATCCCTGTCCTGCATTCCATCTTCCTCATCGGTGCCTGGGGGATAGAAGAGATGCAGGTCATCAGTGATGGTGTCAAATGGCAGCTATGATGTATTGCGGTGTGATATGTTCATACATTCAGGCATCATTTCATTTCTGGGGTGTGGCATTTGGTGTTCTGAGGGGGCATGTGGGCAATCAATGCATGGCTGGGGGCATGGCATTGGTTTGGTCTCTGTGTGGTGAGTTCCATGGGCATGGTTGGGTCATGTTGCACCTCTGTTGGGATTGGGATTGGCACTCAGCATGCGTGTGGTGCAGGGTGTGGCACACATTCTTGAATGGATATGTTGATGTAGCCTTGGGACATGCATTATCTTGCCTAGTCTCACTTCCACATCACTTGTGCCACATCATGGTTTAGTCTACATGGATGTGATGGTTCACTCACCTTCCTCTGTGGATGATGCGGCACCAACCTCCTGGTCTTCAATTCCCTCGATTGATTCAGGGTCGATGAAGGAACTTGCGGTCTCCTCCCATGCCATCAACTTCACAAGGGAGTGTGGACCCCCGCCTGTCGCCATTGCGGCCCTCCTGTTCTCCACACGGATCTTCCTCACCCGGAGGCGGAGGTCGTCCCACCGCTTCCGGCAGTCACACACCCTCCTTGGGGTGCTCCCCACTGCCGACACCCTCTGTGCGACCTCCTGCCATACTTCTTTTTTTTTTGTTTGGGCCGCATGCTTCAGGTCAGTGCTCCTGAGCGTATCTGCATGCTGTGCAAGGGTGTTGGCAAGCATGGTGAGTTCTGCGTCTGAAAAACGCTGCTTTCTCTTCCTTTGGGTCGACTTCTTGGTGGCCTTAGACATCCTGCTTCTGTTGTGGCACACAACAACACGAAAGAGGTGGTGGTTATGGAGGATGGCAATGGATTGTGTTTTTAAAGATGGCCGCCGGCCCATTTCCCGTTCCTGCGCGATGACGTAATTTCCAGGTCCTTTTTTGCGAACACGGTAATACCATGCTGGTATTACCGTGCCGGTATTTAGGGGTTGTTATGAGGCGGTAACACTATGGGCAAGCCCCGCCATGCCGGTATAGGGGGGTTGGTGGCCCTTTACCGGCATGGCGGTATTGCCACTACCGGCATGGGGGAACGCGCGTACTCGTGCACTCGTAATCACCCGCTGTTAGCGGGTTCATACGAGCACGGACCCGCTCATTCCGGCATGCCGGTAATGTACCCGCTTTTACCGGGCAACTCGTAATGAGGCCCTATGTGTTACTACTGACTTCTGCAATTGTATTCGCTCTCCCCTCTTGCTTCTCCACTCTTTTTGACTGCTTACTCTCTGTTCTATACCCCCTCTCCCTTTTCCTATCTCCTCCCCTCCTCCCTTTACTTTATCTATGCACTTACTCTATCAGAATTGTCCCTGGACCTAGTATGATAGCAACCTTGTCTGTCGTTCCCCCATCCCCTTACTGACCCCTCCCTCCAACACTGTCTGAAACGTTGTCAGGCCTAGTACGATAGTTGCTTGTTTTGTTCCTCCCCTACCTTTCTGCACCCCTCTCCCTCACCTTTTGTTTTCCTCCAGCTCTACCAGAAATGTCATCAGGCCTAGTACGGTAGTCACCTGTCTGTTTCCATTTCCTTCGCACTCTCCCCCTCCCTTATCTATGTATGAGCACTTGCACTATCTGAAATGCTGTCAGGCCGAGCACGATAGTTAACTTCACATCCTTACTGTTCATGGCCTGTAAGAATGTCGCTGTATTTTCCCTCCCTTGTCTTGAAGCGCTTTGAAACACATTGTGTATAGGTGCTATATAAATAAAGTATCATATCATATCATATCATAATATGTTTTATTGCAACAGCTGCTTTTCTAGGTTAGCCCTCAATCCAATGCTATTCACATTGGACTTATTAGTAAGGTCTGTAATACGAGTACTTTCGGGTAAATGTCAGATCACTGGGATAAGCACATTATTTCATTCCCTCCCTTAGATGGAAGAAGAATTTTTTCCTTTGTGACAGAGATGAGATGAGTGCAATATTTCCCAATCCTTTCACATCCTATTTGAAATATTGTTGGGATGTATCTTATTGGCTGTGCTACAGTTGTACTAATACATGCACTTCTTTGTCTACTTGGAGGTATTCTGCTATCACAGTGGTTTTGTTTAGCATTTCACTGTCGGGGTCATATATCACCTTATTAGTCGAGGTTTGATCAACTTTAGCACATCTTTCCAATGAGAGGTAACATCGATGACTATGTGAACAAGATTTGATGGGGTCCTGCGTGTTTACTTAGAATTGGTGAAATTGTGATTCCTTGTTAAGACGACAGATAACATAGGCATGATGACATCACAACCTTGCGCGAACACTGGTTTATTTATCCAACTTGCCCTTCACAATGATCCACAAATGACAAATATTCAAGACTGAAGCGTTTGTCAGTTTCACAAGATTTTTTATATTATTATCAGTGGGTCAACTGCAGATATCTGCATGAAAGCAAATAGAGGTGCCATTAATTGGCATTAGATTGTTTGTGCCCCACGAGGCTTATACCCATTTAGTAACTGTGACAGAAAACACTACTACCTTGCAGTAATGTGAGGCTAGAATTTAGGTTGTCATTCATAGAATTTAGCACACAAGTGGCGCACGCGGCTGGCGCACAGTGGGCGTGTGCGATTGTCTGCACCAGCCGCGTGCACTAAAATCCATTTCCGCGCACAGCGTATTCATGGATTTTAGCTACCAAAACCAGCCGTGGCGCACAGTGGCGCAGCGACCCGTTAGGCCCCCAAGAACGCCCCTCACGCAGGGAAAAGCCATCAAAATCCCCAATCCAGCGCAAAGGGCTGCGCTAACCCTGCACCAGCATACATGGCCGCCACACAGCACACGGCAAGCGGGGAACGTGTATTACTGGGGTGCGTGGGAAGTTTCACACGCGATTGGCCCTGTGCGAGTGGGGTAAGTGTATTACTGGGGTTCGCGAGAAGTTTCACAAGCGAAAGGGCCTGTGCGAGTGGGGTATGTGTATTACTGGGGTGCGTGGGAAGTTTCACGTGCGAAAGGGCCTGTGCGAGTGGGGTACGTGTATTACTGGGTTTCGCGGGAAGTTTCACACGCGATAGGCCCTGTGCGAGTGGGGTACATGTATTACTGGGGTTCGTGGGTTCGTGGGAAGTTTCACACGCGAAAGGTACTGTGCGAGCGGGGTACGTGTATTACTGGGGTTTGTGGGAAGTTTCACACGTGAAAGGGCCTGTGCGAGTGGGGTACATGTATTACTGGGGTTTGCGTGAAATTTCACACATGATTGGCCCTGTGTGAGTGGGGTACGTGTATTACCGGGGTTCGCGGGAAGTTTCACACGTGAAAGGGACTGTGTGAGCGGGGTACGTGTATTACTGGGGTTCGTGGGAAGTTTCACACGTGAAAGGGCCTGTGCGAGTGGGGTACTTGTATTACTGGGGGTTGCGGGAAGTTTCACACGCAATTGGCCCTGTGCGAGTGGGGTACGTGTATTACTGGGGTTCACGGGAAGTTTCACACGCGAAAGTGCCTGTGCGAGCGGGATAAGCGTATTATTGGGGTTCACAGGAAGTTACACACGCGATTGGCCCTGTGCGAGCGGGGTACGTGATTACTGGGGTTCGCGGGAAGTTTCACACGTGATTTTGCTGTCAGAGCGGGGTACTGTATCCAGTGTGGTGCGCAGGGAGTCCTACACGTGAATTGGCAGTGTGGGTCCTCCCAGGTGTCCCCTCTACCCCCTCCACGGTCCCTGCAGGCAGCCCACACCGCAGGGGGCTACCCTGCACCCCTGGTCATGTCCCGCAGGCAGCCCATCCACCATGGCCATGCCCCCCAGCCAAGCCACATGTCACCTTGCAATATGATCACCAACTCATGTCCCCCTGCACCCGCACCCCCCAGCAGTGAGGGGCACCTGCCAGCAGGCCCCCACACATGTCCCCCTGCACCCCCACCCCCCAGCAGTGAGGGGCACCTGCCAGCAGGCCCCCACTCATGTCCCACACATGTCCCCCTGCACCCCCACCCCCAGCAGCGAGAAGCACCTGCCAGCAGGCCCCCACTCATGTCCCACACATGTCCCCCTGCACCCCCACCCCCCAGCAGTGAGGGGCACCTGCCAGCAGGCCCCCACTCATGTCCCACACATGTCCCTCTGTACCCCCACCCCCCAGCAGTGAGGGGCACCTGCCAGCAGCGCCCCACTCATGTCCCCCTGCACCCCCACCCCCCAGCAGTGAGGGTCACCTGCCAGCAGGCCCCCACTCATGTCCCCCTGCACCCTCACAGCCCAGCAGTGAGGGGCACCTGCCAGAAGGCCCCCACTCATGTCCCCCACCCACTCACCCATCCAGCAGTGACATGCCCATCTCATGACACAAACCAAAAGTCAACTATGTACATCAACACATGTCCGTCACACACACACACACACACACACACACACACACACACACACACACACGTTGCCATTGATTGACATGAAAACCAATTGAAAGTACTTAAAGCATAAAATAATGGCAAACATGAAATGAAATGCATGTCCAAATAAAAAAATAAAAAAATCCTCAAAAAAATCCAAGTAATCCAAAAGAAAAATGGCCAAAACTCTCTGTCCACCAAACCAAATCCAAATGAAACGCAAAAAGGTAAATCCATTGATCCATGGTGAAATGAAATTAAAATGTCCAAATAAATCCAACATCCAACTATGTACAATACAATTTTCAAGGGTCCATGAGCCCAACGAAACAAATGAAACCTATCTAATAGCCTACCTAACAAAAAAAATATTTACAAAACTGTGGGGCATAGTCCAAAAGCCCCAAAATATTAAAAAAAAGGAAACCTAACACTATAAACTATTTACAATGGCGACGGGCAAGTCCTGCGGCTCACTCATTGATGTTTTCGGCCAGGGCATCATCGAACTCCATGTCTATTTGCTGGAGGCGGGCCTCTGTCCTGGCCCCGAGGTCTCATGGCCTGTTCCAACTCTCTGTGAGTCGCCTCGAGGCACTCTGCCCGCCTCAATGCCCGACGCATGGAGAACTTTGCCCTGACCATGGTGAGCCGCGCCTCTTCCACCCGCAGCTGCTCCGCACCTATACGCTGGCCCAACCGCAGCCACACGGAAGACACATCCATTCCAGGGTCCTCTTGCCCTCTGGCCGATGCCTGCCCCCCTGATGTCGATGGCCCCGAGCCATCATTGCTCCCACCTAGAGCCTGCTCCTGCTGCTGCTGCTGCTGTCCATGTGCCCTGTCCGATGATGCCTGCACATTCTCCATCAGCTGGTCTCCAGTTGTGGTGTCCACCCCTGCTGGACCGCCGACTCCCGACTGTGGCAGGGATGGGATCTCCACCAAGCTGGCTGTGTTGGTCAGGCCAGGTCCACAGGGGGTCCTGGTGAATCTGGGCGGAAGACGGCAGGGAGAACGACTGGCACATAGTCTCCACAGAGGAGGAGATGTCCGCCAGAGTGCGTGTCACATGTAGGAACCCACCAACCAGGGCCCCTCCCAACAGTGCCACGTCACGACGCTGCTCTTCGTGATGGCGTGCGTTCTCTGCCCAGGAAGAACGCACGTCATCACGAATGTCACACGTGCGCAACGTGACACCAATCAGGACGGAGCCCATATGTTCATGGGACCCCTCGTCCGCAGGTAGTGGAGAGGCAGATGACATGGCACTCTCCCCTACCTGCAGACGGGCCTGGGACGGGGCATCCCTGCTGGTACATGGTGGTGCAGTCACAGGGTCAAGGACAGGGACATGCACAGGCCCCTCCGCGGTGACCTGTGCTGCCTCCTGACTCTGGCCCTGGACAGCACCACTTGCACCAGTGGTACTACCCCCACCAGGCCCCATGTGTGGCTCAGTAGCGGGCTCCTCTTCCTCTGAGGAGACCACCAACCTGGATGTCTCTGTACCATCTTCCGCCATTGCAAGCCCCTGTGGGGGCTCACCCGGCCCTTCCGCCACAGCCGTAGTGGCAGACGCGGCACCAGCCCCCTTGCTCCCGGATGATGGCAAGTCCTGGCAGGGTGGCTGGGCCTTGCGTCGCCGCCCGGTGGAGGCATCCCCGCTGCTTGGCTCCAAAGCGCCGTCTCCGCCCTCTTCTTCACTTAACGCTGCTTAGAGGGAGACATAGAACACATGCATCAGGGTACAGTACAACATTCCCCTAGACAGGAAGCAATAACACATGAGTTGCAGTGTCTGGCGTCACTTCCATCCTATCCCTCCACAACACATGGGTGAATGCCTGCAACACACATGCATGAACTGGCACGGCGCCTGCAATCAACATCAGCATCCATGTACAAGGGCCTCTATTAACCAAAATCTTGCCTTCAAACTCACATGCATCATGGCTCACACTGATCCCATGCACACACATCACCGGAGGGTCATGCATCATGCCTTGCACACCACAGACACAGTGGATAGACACAGTGCATACAACGGTCACTGCACTGCATGAGTGAATGTACACATTATCACAGACATGTGTCATGAATCCATGGCGTACCGAAGTCACACACACACTTCTCAGACACACACACATGTGCACCATACATGTACATGACAGCAGCACCCATCCCTCGCACCCCCACCATGTGCAAGAACAGACACTGGCATGCTTTCATGTGTGCATTTGCCATACAGCTACCCATGTTGCATTGTAACTCATCCACCAACCATGTGGTTCACACATTACTGGTCTCACATGCATGACCATGATGTCCCTGCACACACACATCCATACATGGCCTATGTCACACATAAAGGCAAGTATCAGACTACCAGCACACGGTAACATGCCCTGTCTCACACACCAATGCTTGGCCACCTACCGCTCAACTCCAGATGGGTCTTCCTCTGCAGGATCTGGGCATGGAGCGCTGGGCCTACCCATTCCAGGACCCTCATCTGGATGTCACTCATGCTGACCCAGCCCCCCTCCGCGAGGCGCCGGGCCTTGTAGAGGGTCCTGGAGCTCAAGTCCTCCCAGCACTTCTTGATGTGCTTGATGTCGCGGGTTGCCACCCCCTCTGCGTTGATGGATTTGGAGGTACTACATTGGATCCTCAGGGTGCCCTTTTATGGAACACACTTCCAGCTGGTATACGGCAGATCCAGAGCTATACAGCGTTCAAACGTGCCGTAAAGACTCACTTATTTAACCTGGAATAATCTCCTGACTCGCTTCTCCATCTGCCTCTTATGCTTGTTTGTCTTTGTCTTGTTCTTGTTCTTTGTGCGCCTTGAGGCCCATGGGCATGTTGGCGCGTTACAAAAATTAAAATAAATAAATAAATAAACCACTACGTCGTCCCAGATCCTCTCCCGTCCTTCCTTGTTGGCGCGTGATGTTCCAAAGAGGGCATCAAAATGCCCCAGGACATGCTCCACCAGGACACCAACTTCCTTCACACCGAAGCTGGTGGCCCTCTGCCTCTCTGGCTGGGGGTCGCCAGTGGTCTCAGATGGTGTTTGCCCCGACATGGCGACCCCCGAGGCAGGCATGGGTGGGCAACTGGGTGCTGGGCTGTGGAGAGATGGTATCCCAGTCGGGAGTCTTCTGTTCCAGCAGGGGTGGAAACAGCAACTGGAACCCTGGCTGACTTGCAGGCACCAAATAGCAGGGCATGCGGGCAGCAGGCAGGCAGCAGCAGATGGCAGGTTTGAGCGTGCTTGGGGCTCTAGGGGGCAGTAATTCGGCCTTCTGGGCAGGAGCGTGGTCTTCCGTGTGTTGTTGCGTGGCCAGCTTGATGCGGAGTGATTTGGCATGTGAAAAAATTGCACTTCAGCATGTAATTGGAGGAAAGTCCCTTAGCGCGTAAGCGCGTCAGCACTCGTATGCAATTTCATTGGACCAAAGGCCCTTAGCACGTAAGCGCTTCTGTGAAGTTACGCGCGTGGGTGTTTCCCCCCTGACGTGGGCATAGCTGTTCGGCGCGCGTAAAAAAACTGCACGTCCGCGTGTGAATGCGTGTAATCCGAGGAAAGGGCATACGCGCGTAAGTGACGTAATGCGCGCAGGCATTTCCCTCGGCACAGGTTAAAGGTGAGCAGGGCCAGCAGTTTGCTGTACGTGCCTTTTGTGGAGACCGACGTGTGTTCCTGCTTCGTGTTGTTTCGCGCGCCATCACAACTTCACAGCTATCAAGGACGTATCTCTTCTTTTGGCAGGGGTATTGGCTATGCGTGTTTTTCTGCATCGTGCTAGTCAGACGGTGAGTCGCGCACGCTATTTTTCCCACTGCGGGTGCCCCTGTGTATCGCACCCATTTTCGAGGTCATAGTAGCCTGCGTGTCCCACGTGTACATGTTTTTCGTGTTACTGAGTGCCACCGCGTACTGCGGGAGGTTGATTCCACGCACGTAGGCTGCAGGGTTGCATGCACGGTTTTACTACAGTTTTGGGGTGCCTGAGCATTGCGTGGCCCGTCACTACAACACCGGGGTACATACAGCCTTGCAGGTGCAGGGGGGCTGTTAACATCTTGCATCCCACCCCCTTCACCCCAATTGCCCAGGTCAATTGTGGTGTACACCTCCCATTGGCACTACTCCATCTGTGCCGGCACTAGTACATCTGTGCCATGGTTGGGAGGCCACCAAAGGTGAGGGGCGCCTCAGCTGGGTGTCCTCCTCGTGGCGGGCATGGTCGGGGACATGGCCGGGTTGACCAGGGAGTAGGGGGACTCCAGGGTGTCCAGGGTGGCCGCAGAGGGGGAAGAGGCAGGGGTGCGCAACCTGAGCACAATGTTGTGCCATGTGTCGGTGCAGTCATGCCACCACCCCCTGTGGTTCCGGGAGATGCAGCTTCTGCATCTGGCACTGGCACCCGTGTGACCCGGCAGCCCGTTTCATCGACTGCCACGGGCCCAAGGGTAGTGGTAGCTGCAGGTGCAGCTGTGGACACCACCACCCAGGCTCAGGGTCTGCCAGCGCAGGCTGCGTTGGCACTTGAAGAGCCCTTGGAAGATTTCCAACAGGCCAGGAGGGAAACCGTAGGGGCACGCAGGGCTGCCCTGACCAAGACAGGTGTCCCTGGGGCAGTTATGTCATTTGCTGCCCCGAACAGCCAGGTGTTGGCAAGTGCAGGGACAGATGCACCCAACAACACCCCGGTTGTGAGTCTGCCAACTGGGACAGTTGCGGTCAATGACCCTGCCACAGCGGATGTTGCTGCGCAGGGTCCATCAGAGGGCACCCAGCTGCCACTGACACAAGGCAAGCCTTTGGTCGTCCCTCCACCTGCCACTCCCTTGGCTCAATCCACCGAACCCACTGGCCATACTGATCAGGGCGGCATTAGCCAGCAAGGGTCTGCGCCACAATCCAAGAGGAGGAAGGTTGCACCTGCAGCACAGGCTGGGACCCCACACACAGCCACGACCTCCGGCACGTCGAGGAAGAAGCCTTTCCGCAAACAGGAACTGGAATTCTTCGTGGACTACGTGCGGGACCACAGCCGTGACATGCTAGTGGGTGCTAATTGTCAGACTACGGCTACCCACCGTGATACCCACTGGAAGCAAGTTGCGGAACATGTGAGTGCATTCGGCCATGAGGTGCGCACGGCACAAGAGTGCAAAAAGCGTTGGAATGACCTAAAACGCAGCGCTAAGGCTAAGCGTGCCTCAAATTACAATTTGACTCTGGTGACTGGCAGGGGGCCTGCACCAGAGGAGGAAGACCTCATTCCGCATGAGTCACTCGTTGCCGAGTTCATACCATCTGAATCGGTCGAAGGAGTGGGAGAGATGCCGGACTATGATGCCCAGTCCAGTGAGTGTTGATGCGCGTTTGTTGAGGACGTGTGTGTTTTACTTGTGTGATGTGTTGCGCATGTCTGCCACTACATGTCAGGTGTACATGGTTCTGATGTGAAAGTAATGCAATGTTTCCCTGATGCATGTCTACTCTGCTGGATGGTGGACATGTGGAGCAGATGGGGACTGTCCGCATCACCAATATTGCACCTACTCACATGCTGGTTACCAGTATGCCCCTCCAGTCCATGTTCCAGCTCACTGGCACTTCTGCATGCAGCGTGGGGTGTCCTTCCTCTCGGCCCAGGGACTATGCATAGCATGACTGATGTGCATGAGTCCTCTGCCTGCAAGCGGGTACTCAATGTAGGCATGCTCCCTTGCCCCTCAAACCCCCGCTCTGCACCCCAATTCCACCTTAGCACTGGTCTGCTGCAATATTCCTGTTGGGTACTTCCCTGTTCATGCCTCCTGTGTACATGCTAACATCCAGCGGCCAATCTGCCAGACATATGCTGTGTGGTACATCCTTAGTACTTGATGCAGGGTGTCTCACTTGGACTGTGCAGAGGTCAGATGCCCCGCAGGGACATGAGTGCCCATTCATGCTACATGTGCATTCCACACATGCCCCATTGTGTCCATGACTGGATGATCACTGTAATACAAGTCCTGGATGACCTACATTGCATGGCATTTCATCTGCCTTCCCATGTCAACTGTGGCTCAGTACTGCGTTGCACACATGTTTAGGGTCTGACAATCTGTGTGGGTCACAGGCCTCAGCCTGTTTAATGGCCAATGACTCTGTCCAACTGGTGTAGTGTCTTCTTCACACGTGGGTGTACTCCAGAGGTTTCATCATGTGTCCTGCTTACTGTCCAATCATCATTTACTGTGTTGTCACTTGACTCACATGAAGCTGTTGATGCTAGTCAACACTGTCTGTCAATACACAGGTCTATGGTCAGCCTTTTGATACCATGCTAGACATCCCTGCTTTTGCACTTGGGGGGAGGGGTGGTTTGCTTGTTGACATGCTACCCATTGAATGCAAATTGCACTTGATGCCTGAAGTTGACCTTGCACTGCCTTCACATTTTCTGACACACAACATGAAGTCCTTGTACACGTAGATAGTGAGTAACATACATATTTGCTGCACTGCATAGACCCACTTCAGTGCAAACTGCCACCTTTCCACAGGTCTAATCACAGAAGCAATTTCAAGTTTACCCAGCATGCATGCAAGGCTCTATTTTGTGTGTCACATGTCTGCCTGATGTGTTTGGTGTGTGTGTGTAGTGTGCTTCTAACATGTGTAGTGACATTTTTCCTCTCTATTTTTCAGGTGATGACGCAATGGTGCCGGAGGATGATGTTGTCATGACAGGCACAGGGTTGTTATCACTACATCAACCCAGCACAAGTGGGGGTCGTGGGGTGGTAGGCCACGAAAACCACCAAGTGCTACAGTCCATCTTGTCTCTGGCTGCCTATGAGTCCAGCCCTGATGAAAACTCTGACGACCATGTCGAGTTGGATGAGCATCAGGTCCATATGTCAGGGGTGAGTGATTCTGATGTGGATGCTGCTCTGTCCGCGACACCTGCACTGAGGGGTCAGACAGCCTTGGAACCTCCGCCTGTGGTGGATCAGGATGCAGGGTCACCCTCCACACCAGTCACTGATCTGCCTGGGACATCACGTTGACGGGGGCATGTAGTCGTGCAGCCAGGGGCGGTGCCAACACAACGAGGACACCCAGTCCTTGAGTCCCGCAGGGGTCAAGCCCAGCAACACGGTCACCACGCGCAACCGCTGTATACTGAGTGGGAGCAAGACATGACTGCCAATTCTGAACGCCAGGGGCCAGCAATGGAGAACATCGCTGAGATCATGGAGCGTGTGGCCCGATCTGTGCTCCTCCCTGCTAGGCAGGTGCTTCTCCAGCAGAAGGCGGCACGATCCATGGCCCGCTCGCTCAGGCTGGGCATGGCGGCCTCAGACAGGGCACGCCAGGCTGAAATGTTGACTCTGCGTGAAGCAATTGCTTCTCACGCAGAGGCACACATGGAGGCCCTGAGGGAGGAGTATGCTTCCCTCAGATCCACTCTGGGTGTCCTTCTGATGTCCCAGAGGGAGCAGGCAGAGGAGAGGTTTGCACAGCTTGAGTGTACCATCTTGGCTGAGCTACATGCTTGCCGGGAGATGCAGCGGTTGTCAAGCCAGGCCTTGCAGGAGGAACTCCGTGTTACACGTTCTACCTTGCAAGAGGAAGCATGTGTATCACAGGAGGTTCTGCATGCAGACCTACATGTCATCACCACACAGAACCAGGCTCACCCGTCTGGCAGACCTGCTGCCGACGAGGGGCAAGCTGTGGCTAGGCGTGGTCATGCTCCTGTGCCACGTCCTCCTTTCCAGGAAGAGCCAGACTCGGACGCCAATCTATCTCCCACATAGGTCGGGCTGTGCAGGCGTTGAGCCCATGGAGGTTTTCTTTTTCCTCAGCATCATCGCATGTGGGTGTTGAGCAGCACCCTGTACCTCCCCCCTCCTGGGTGCCCCCTCCGTGTCATATGTGGCCATTTTTGATTTTTCTTTTAATTTAGTTAGTTAAGTTTCTGTTTGATAGTTATTTTAAATAGGTAAAGTAGGTTTTTCATAGTTAGTGTAATTAGTTAATATAGTTTAAAATTGCTAGTCTATTGTGCTTTCATGTGATGGTGTGGTGCTTTGTGGCTTTTAAAAGCATCCACTGTCTGTTCCAGCTGGGCCCTTCAAGCTTGTCTTGTGTATGTGTTTGCTGCTTGGGGTCCTTGACTCACATATGCCACCCCTGCTTCCCTTATACATGGGTTCGCAAGGATGGTTCAGTGTAACAGCCTATTACACAAGGGCAATGGACTGTCATATCTGTGGCATGTCTGCTGCTGTGGAACTTGTGTTAACACCCCTAGTGGGGATGATTGGGGTTTAATTGTCCACTGTTCTTCTTTTGCTAGATGGGGTGTTTAATGATGCATGTGTACATTCATTGCTATGCATTGTGTAGTATGTTTCTTATCTTTAATGAACATGTGCTTGTTGCAAATCATGCCGTAGATAGCGTGTTCCACACTGTTGCTGTGAAAGACGGACTTATGGTGTGATTTCTGATGTACGTCTCTGACATGGTCCAGTCATGTAATGCCTGAAGACACACACACAGATGAATATTAAGCATTAGTCATGTGTTTCATGCACTGTCTGCAGGGGGATGAGCCTCAGGACCACCTTTGCCACCAGACATGGGCCATTGGACGTCTTGAATCAGGACACGTTTGGTGCAGCCGACATGCGCATGTGTGCGCAAGCAGAGGCACAAGGATTGCGATCATACATACGAAAATCGATGACGTGTTTCAAGGGACTCCAGGCAAGGAGAGCAGCACAGGGGGGTCACAAAACAGTAAACCTTCCACCTGGCCAGTTGAATATGCATGCTTAGTAGCAGCACTGACGGTGAACTTGGGCAAATATTGGTGTAGAAGCGCACAATACAGCTCAGATGTGTTAGTGGACTGATGGCTAGTTGATGTGAAAGTTGTCTGGGGCACCTGCAGGGGCAGTGGCACATACCCTCCATTCCACCATGGTCCATTGAGGCACTTGTATTAGCCATGTAGCATTCCGAGACATGGAATGAAGCAGCTCACAGGGACAGACAGCAAGGGACAGACTCGGGTGCAGTGCATTTCATTTCCAAGTAGAAATTGATGCATGCACTGGCTACTCTATTTTGGTCATGGTGGTACAGGACTTGTTCTGAAGTCAGACCTTGCTATATGCGTCTGTTGCTTACACAGGGAACATTGCATGTTGTGTGAATCGTGACACATTGGTGTTCCATTTGCCACGCACCCACCAGTGCCTGACTTACTGCATTGACTGTGTATGAACCATCAGAGGGGTAATGTTACGTATGGGTATGAAGCATCCACACAAGTTTGTCTGTTTGTAGTTTATTTTGTTACTTTGGGGCATATTTGGTGGTGTGTTTGTGTGTTTTGGGCACGCACAGATTATTAATTGTGGCTCTCTTTGCAGCATTGAAATGCTCCTGTTACCGGACCTGAGAGTGCGCAGGCAGGAGGCCAGCACTCACCCCAGAGATAAGTTTCTCTTTGACTTACATTTGAGTAATTTGGTGCTATGTGCATATGAACAAGTTTGATCTAATTGTGTATGTGTTAATGTGTGTACTACATTTTGGTGCATTCCCTACTTTCCCGTGTCAATCCTACTCCCCTCTCCTGCCCCTCATTCTGGTTATCCAGTATGCCAATGCCTGTCCCGACTGCATATACCTGACCCTCCTTCCCCACCAGGGTCTCAGAGGCCTGTGTGAGTTAGACCTTGCAGGCACCCACGCCACGGTGGGGATGGTTGTTTCGTGCCACTCCTGCACCTGTACACGGGAGCTGTGACAGTAGACATCCGTTCGTGATGCATCATTCTATGTTATGTGCCACACATGGTTCAGAGCCTGTTGTGACATTATTTTACTGTGCTACCTTGGTTGTTAACATCATTGTGGTAGTACTTGGCCTTTGTGGAGTACTGCTACTTCAAGTCATCTACTGGTGGCTGTTCTGGTTTGTTTTACTGACTGCAGGCTATTTGCTTGGCTTCTGTGTTGTCCTGCTTTGAGTTCTGTTGGATTTTGTGCTTTTGCAAATCTAGGTGGACTCTGAGGGTGCTGGCAACTTTTTACACACAAGGTGGGAGATGGTGACAAAGGGGAAGGGTGATCCTGTGTCCAGGTGGAATTCAAGGAGGTTGGATGAATAACCCAGATGCAGTTGTTCAGTGGGTCGTGGTGATTTGTGAGGGAGGGGGGTGTTTTTTGTTGATAGTTGCCTTGCCCTGCAGTGTGATGGGCACCTTGAAATTGTAATTGTGCTTTCCTATTTACATGATGTATTCTGCTGATCAATGCCTGTTCATGTGTTGTGTTTACCTTTCAGGTGTGAGGGGATAGTTGTGATTTTACATGCTGGGGTAAACACATGAAGAATGTTCACATGTGATGTGAAGAGGACACTGATGGTCACTTGATTTCACATGCATATGTTGAGTGCATGTCCCTACTGACCCACACACTCGCACTATGATCCACTACATGTACAACCACCCTTCCATGTCCACTCTGTTTGCCTTCTGGTTCCCACTGTGTCCCTGCAGCACATGTTCTATGACCATTTGTGGATCCTGTACATGCCTATTTTGTTTTTTTTTATGTAGTTTGTCGCTTAGATGTGATACTCAGGGTGTGCATCACACACAATGGCTGTTCACTGTGCTTTGCGCTGAGCAGTGTGTTGCAGGAGGTGGACACGGCACACAGAAGCTGCAGTGTTCATTTTGCAATGCACATTGTGCATGTGGACAGGCATTCATTGTTATGTTTAAAATACAACTTTTGGAATGCATTTGGCTATGACTTATTTTTGGTGGGAGGTTGTTGGTCAGTCATTTCATCTGATTCCATGTCAGGCATCATTGTATGAAAAATCTGGCCACAAGCTGAGTCCGGGCTTCCTCGCCATGTGCCCTATCCCCTCCCATGGGCAGCGCCTGTGCCTGTGGTTGGGGATGTGGGGGCACCACCATGTCCACCGGTATGCCCTGCCGTGTTGCAACATTGTGCAGGACACATGCTGCCACAATGATCCTTCACCCTACTGGGGGTGCATAGAGTAGCTGCCCGCCAGAGCGGTGAAGGGAGCGGAAGCGTGACTTCAGCACTCCGAATGTGCGCTCCACTATGGCCCTGGTTGCAATATGGGCCGCATTGTATCTTACCTGGGGTGGTGTG
Organism: Ambystoma mexicanum; assembly: GCF_040938575.1. Taxonomy (NCBI): domain Eukaryota; kingdom Metazoa; phylum Chordata; class Amphibia; order Caudata; family Ambystomatidae; genus Ambystoma; species Ambystoma mexicanum. The sequence continues at coordinate 1,362,634,433 of NC_090929.1, read as the reverse complement.
GTGGGGTTCCGGATTGGCGTCATCATTTGGTTGCTCAGAGAGTAGGCACTGTCCCCTGGAGAGGTGATAATGGTTGTGATTATTGGGGTTTGTGTATTTGTGTGTGTGTGTGTGTGACATGCATGCATGTGCACGGGCATTTGTACTCACCTAGGAGCCATGTGTCGCCATGCTGCCCAGCTTCCAGGGCCCGGCTCAGGGCAGACATTCTGTATATGAAACTGTCATGGGTAGAGCCAGGGTAGTTTGCATAGAGAGAGGTAATGATTCCCTTTGCATCTCATACCACCTGTACATTGATGGAATGCCAGTGTTTGCGGTTTCGGTAGATGTGCTCAGTGGCCCTAGGTGGACGTAGGGCCACATGGGTGCAATCTATGGCACCGAGCACTTTGGGGAAGTGTGCCACCCTGTAAAAGTCCTGGACAACGGCCTGCCTTTCTGCGGGTGTTCTGGGCATGTATATGTGCCTGCGGACTGAGGGGCGCGCTGTCATGATTGCCAATACCTGGTGTAGGCAGCGTGACTGTGTGGCCTGTGAGACCCCCCTCACTATGGCAGTAGTCTGCTGAAAAGACCCAGTGGCCAAAAAATGCAGAACATTGAGCACCTTCTCCAAGGGGCTCAATGCTTGGGAGCAGAGAGTGGGGGATGTTAGGTCATCTTCCCACTCCCTGACCAGGCCTACGATGATATGGGGGGAAAACCTATACCTACCATAGACCTGGTCGTCAGGCATCCCAAAAAGGCGTGTCTGTGGTGAAAAAATGCGTGCCCTGGCTATTCTCCTTCTCCTGCGGTGTCCCACGATCAGTGCTGCGACAAATGGGGCATTCATCGTAGCTGTATATACGTGTTTGTTGTTTGCGCGCACTTTTATGCTGTGCGCGCGGACGCTTCTGCCTGCCTTCGTGTGGTGGACGCGTTGACGCCTGTGCGCGGGTTTCCCGTATTCGAATCCATGAATACGGGTTGTTCGCTTGCGTGTGGACGTTCCGTGTAGTTCCCTGAAGTACTTCCCCAGTTACTCCTTCTTTTTCACGTGTTATTCCCCATTCCGCGTGTTACGCCCACTGTTCCGTCCACTTTTGTTGTGTGTGCTGAGCTATGTGCGCTTTCGCTGTGCGCTTAGCGCATGCTGTTTGGAGACGTGTGCACCAGCGTGCGCCATGCACGGATTTGGTGCACAACCAGTGGGAAAGTAGCGCAGCACCTTCCTTGAATCGCACGCGTGGGCATGCGGATACTTTCTCCCGCTTGCACCTCCTTGCGCCTGCTTGCGCTGGGATTTTCGAGGCACTTTTGTTCCATGAATCGGCCCCTAAGAATCATGTTCCCAGTCAAATTTAACAGTGCGTAATAGATTGCACCTGATAAACACTGCTCTAGCAAGTTGTGGTAATCAGTTACGAACGTGATTGTGAAACATCATTTTGGTGGTATTTAACTGCCTTACTTTTTAGTTAATATCTCACCAATATATATTTCAGAGTGACAGTCAGCTTGTATCTAAGTCAGTTTACAGGGTCAAGGACCTGACTCTGTCAAGTTAGGATGGGACCCACTCTCAACTGGGTTGGCAAGCCTACTTTTTTTACCGCAGCAGTCCTGCTCTACAGGTGGGGTGTGGGAGTTTGGATGGGCCAAGTCTATTCCCTTCTACCTGTGCCTGCATGACTGAAATAAGTACCACCTTTTCTTCTTTTCTTACCTCATAACTGTATTTCACAATGCTGGCCAGTTTCTACTTGTCCTATAGAACTACATCACTCAGGAGATCTGGTGGTGGAGGAGAGAGTGAGCAACCCAAACGGAAGAGTGGCAGCGAGGAATTGCAGGACTGCAGAGCAATTTGCACAGCAGATTAGCAATCCCATAGCTCTGTGCAAAACTCCAACCAGTATTTTAGTTGCCACAGAACCACAGGGGGGTCTTTCAATCAAGCCCGTAACCCAGGCACTATACACGACATGAACTGCATCAGTAAATTACCTTCTGCAGGACCACAAAGTGGGCTTCATCTTAAACCGCCATTGCAGATGCTCTTCTCCATTCGGCCCTGATATTAACTGAACATTGATTGTATTCAGAGCGGGAAGTCATTCCGAAATGCTGGCAGACCCGTGCACAAAAAAGGTGCGCGCTTCGAGACAATTATTTGCATTTTCTTACCTGTAATGCAGCCCTTGTGAAGAAACAAGTCACAGTTTGGACCAGGTAAGCAGCAGAAGCAGGACACCAATGAAGAGGGACAAAAAGGGGAAAAGGAAACAGGAAGGTGTTAGTTGTTCAGTTGAGGACAAGGGAAAAGTAAAACCAAAAGTTCAAGCAGTGGAATGATGGTGTAGAGAAACGTGGATAAGAATTGTTGAACGAGGGTGCAAGATGAGGCATTGGTTTGTAGGAGAAAGTGGTACATGGGTGTGAATGTGTGTGAAAAGATTGTGAGAGAGGCTAAAAAAGGGCAGTAGTTGTGAATGAGAGATACTGGGAAGGTGAGTGAGAGAGAGCAGCGGGGATGCAAGAGAATGTGTTCGTGGAGTGGAGTGCAGAGCAGTAGTGGAGAGGGGAGAGTGGTAATTGTGGAGAGAGAAGTACTATTGGAGAGGAGAGAGTAGCAGAGTGGACAGAGGAGAGTGGCACCGTTGAGAGTGGGGAGTAGTAATAAGGGAGAGGGGGAATAGTAGAGTTGAGACAGGAGAGGAGTGTGGAGAGGGGAGAGATTAAGTAGCTATCAGAAGAGAGTAGTCGTTCTTACAACAGTGGGATGAAGGGGAAGAACGAGAGAGGGAGAGATGGAGGGGAGTGGGAGGAAGAAAAAGAGGAGAGTAGAAGAAAGGGAATGGAAGGATAGAGCATCAGTGCAAGGAGAACAAGAATGTGAAAGGACTGAGTGGGACCTGAGTGCCTGGAAGGCACCTTTCCTTGTGCTAATTGTATTGTGGATCCAAGGGTAGGATTCAGCAATATTGTTCCTAGAGGGAGACAGAGAGAAAGCAGGTTCACCATTAGGCCATTAAGAGAAGCCAGTCAGTGGTTACCCAGTAGAGGTCAATAATCTGTAGTGAACATCTTGGTTTGATGGATGCCTGGGCTATAGAGGGACCCAGGTGAATTAGATGAGAGCTAGAGGGATGGCCTTTAGTGTGCCCCTTTTCACCGACTTTAATAACATCCTTTGAACTCTCTTCGAGATTAAATGCAGAGTAATGGAATAGGTGAGCCATGAATGCGCACATATCCTATTGGGTATGAGGGCCAACTATAAATATATTTTGACACACCTTCCCCCAGCTGTCTTCCTAATTGTTTTAATAGGTATTAGAGACTAGACATTATATCATGTATACCTGAACTTCCATCCCAGGTATAGCAGTTGGCACGTGTACCTGGTGTCCGATTTAAGACTGTGTTTGGGTAGATTGGCCCTCTATGGTATGACTGGTTTAATTATTTGTCCTTATCCAATTTGGCTACTGGGGCAAGATATGGCACCTACTGATGTTTTTTGCAGGACAGAGCACTCAGTGGTGCAATATTGGACATATCAGGCTTATAAGTGAGCAACCGTGAATAGTAACAGGCCTTTATTGTGTAATTCGGATCCCCTAATTAGTTTGTTTTTTATATAAGATATATTTAGTGTTGTTGGTGTACTGGCCTACATCAGTTCATTTGGACCATAAATTACCCTATCATTTATTTGTAGGGCCTATTGTTGGTTGAAATCATACCAATAGGAATATGTGCTCCTAATGAATGCCTAATTGAATTTGAAATGAATTTGACAAAACTTTAGTCAACTGCTTATTAATGGTATAAGTTTTAGTATTGTGTACACTGCTTTATTTTATGGTGCTTATATCGTATTCTGTTATACTGTTTTCATATATTAATCTGTGGTAATAAGGCTGCAATATGTCTCGATGTATTGATAGGGGTATTTGACATCATAAGAATTATTGTGTAATTTTGTGTTAAATAGATTTGCATTTATTTTAATGTTTGGTGATTTAATTGTTATGTTTTCCACAAAACAATTAACTAATTATATTACAGAAAATGTATTTTATTACAGATAATATCATGTATGATCACTTTTAGAGGGTTTATTCTAAAATGTCTCCAGGAAAAAGTAGTCTTGTGAAAAAGTTGTAAAAAAGTCATCATCATAATCTTTATTCAGAAAATAAATTACTTTGAAGAATCAGCACAAAACATATTCCAACATTAAATAGCTTATCACAGTTAGTATCATAAAATCACCTACAACCCAAAACCACAATTCATTATACAGAAATTCAATAAATACTAAAACAATGGTCATAGTTTTTACGGAGAGGCGAATGAGGAAAGGTCCAATCTACAATTTACAGAGAGTGAACTGGCTGTCTTACAGAAGGGACTTAATTTTGTCCCCACTTACAATTCATATCTATTTGATAATAAAGTTGAGCTTTTTTAAGTTTATTTGAAAACTAATACTTAGAGCTTTTTTGCAGATCCCAATATAGAAAACATACAGGATCCCATTGCTGATCCTGTGTTTACAGAATTTAAACCAAAAAGTATGTTTAATCCTTCCAAACCTTACACCATTATGGATTTCTTTCACAGAATGGTTTTCGACAGATTTCCAAAAACACCATCATGGTTGTCATAAATACATGAAATTTAATTAGAAGGAACTCTAGTATTGTCCAATATCTGTTCTCAGGTCCTTTGATAACTTTTAAACCAGTAGACAAAGGGTGGACTAGTTGCTCTCAGCACTAGTGACTATAAAAATGAATGTGAGAGTCAATTATTTGACAGTAGGATTTATGCTAGACTTGATTATGCCTCATTGCATTTTATGAAATCCAATCTTAACATTATTCTTAGTGCGGCACAAGAGAGTAGTTGGATCTTTGACAAAGCATGTTCATTTCTTACTGCACAACATCGAGGAACTCCAGTCTTTTACACTCTACTGAAAATACCTAAACACATGCACAATCCACCCGGCCATCCAATAGTGTCAACCACTGACAGCATCTTACAACCTCTTGGCACATATCTTGACTATTTTGTACAACCACTTATCTGGCAGACCAGTACTTACATCAATGATCCAACACACTTTCTAGATATCTTGGGGACATTACATTCTTGTTTTTCAGCCATGTTATTTACCATTGATGTAAAAAGCCTGTACACCTCTATCCCACACAATCTTGGACAAGAAGCTGCAGAGTGGTTACTTCTACAAGCAAAGGAACATAAGGCTCCAAAGGAATTATAATGTCTCTGTTAGAATGTATTATTTAATTTGTTCTTTAGATATAAAGATACGTACTATTTCCAGTCTCAGGTACATCCATCGGGGACACAATGGCTCCTAGATATGCTAACACTGTTATGCGTAAGTTTGAGAAAGATCATATTCTAGAACACCACATCTGGCACAAATATATAATATATCGGGGATGATATATTGATGACATTTTCAGAGTATGGGCAGGTACTAAGGAACATTGTGCCTTCTTTAGTGACTACCTCAATCAGATTGACTAATGGATCCAATTCGTCATTAAAATCAGTGCTACCTCTGTACATTTCCTAGATGTCATAGCATCACTTAATCAACCACACTGTATCGTAAACCTACTGACCATACATAATATGCTTCTACATAGATTGAGCTTCCACCCTCCCAATACCATCACAATTATTCCCTATAGTCCATTTTTGAGAATGAGAAGAGTAGTCCAAGATAATCATGAATGCAATAGGTTGATGGAAGAAATGGCGCATAGATGTCTGGCTAGAGGATATACAGAATCTGAAATTCAGGAATCTCAAGCAATGGCACAGACATTTTCTAGAGATACTCTTCTCTCAAAAGAGAGCACTGATACTCAACCCTCTTTAGTATATGTGTCAAAATACTCAATCCACAGTCAGAGAATCAAAAACATAATTCGCAAACATTGGCAATTCATTTCTCAAGACACTACACTAGGGCACCTGCATAAAGTTCCTCCACTTTTCGCATACACCAGAAGCAGAAACTTAATGGATTTGTTAGTGAGAAGTGATTAAATACACAGAGAAATACACCCCAAGAAATATGAGACTTTTCCATGTCTACAAGGTCTGAACTGCAGTTTTGTACTGAAGGGCAATGTAGTTTACCATCTCAATGCCGGCAAGAAGATGTATGCACATTTGGCAAATACTACGTGGGACAATCGACAAAGAACGCTAAATTGAGATGGAATTAACACTGATCCAACCTACATAAAAAAGAATCTCAGATCCCCAGTAACGTTTTCTGAAACTTTGACACCAGATCTCACAGATGAAATTCCAGATTTTAGAAGTAATTGTTTCAAGACCTGGAGAATGCAGCATGGCTAAATGTGTAGGCTGAAGAGAGACTTTTTGGATCGACTGCCTGAACAATTCGGAACTGATTCATGGAATGTTTAGCGTGGTGCAAAGTGTATTTTTGCAGTGCAAAGTCAATGAAGATTCACTTTGCAATGTAAAAATACACTTTGCACCGCTCTGTAGCACCAGTGCAAAGTCACTTTGCACCATGCTAAACATTCGATGACGCAGGCCCTTTATTTCCGGGTGGTCTTAATAAAGAATGCAATTTCCTTTGCTACTTATGATTATTTGGGGGATCTTTTTTGATTGGTTTCCAGAACTGATACCACCGCTTTGATTTCTCATCAGTCTTTACAGTTGCTACATACAGTATTTTACACAGGTTGCAATACAGGATCATGCTAGAATACAGATAACTTTGTAGCTTTTCTCTAATTTTATTTATTCTTATCCCTGAGTCTGCTATTTTGGTTTTCCTATGAGATATTTCATGTGGTTTCCAGAACTTTCATCACTGCCATGATTGCTTATTTAGTTTAGAAAATTGCCATATTCTCTGTTTTTCGTAGGCTGCGGTATATAATTACGTTGCTATGTTCATTATCATCAAGCAATGCTCTTATGCTAGTCATTCTTGTCTGTTGAACGGTATGCATGATTTATATTTACAGGATATTTAATGTTAATCTTTTTCTCTCCTATTTTTTATAGTTCATGTTTTATCTTTCTATTTTATTTGCAAGAGGAGGTAACATGATGGGGCATTTTAGCTTTTTCCATATTTTACACACTTACCATCTAACTATATAATTTTCCATTCACACTTCAATTCTACTTTTCTACAGGCTATCACCATTTGTTAAATTGTTTTAGCTGTTCTGCCATTCTTCAACAGCAATTTCTACAGCATTGTACATTGATGAAACTCGACCGTGTTTACACATTGCTTCACTCACTTGTCCAATTGAGCGTGATAACGCGATTACATCACCAAGCTTATGACATCATTGCACTAACGGATTATCAGCCATTTTGAATACAGTCAATATAATGAGTTATCTTTTGCTCAGTGTTGTACATACACAGTTTCTTCTCCCTCCAAGAGGTAAGCAAGTATCCTGGCTGCTGAATTTTGTGTCACCTCGTACTACACTATATCCTCTGACTGGGCTTTTCTCCTAGGCTGTTTATTCATTTCAGTGCTACACGCAGTCCTATGGTAACATTGTGTTACATTTAACTAAGGAGTGACACTGCAACTGCAGGTTTGCATAGCATCAAGGTATTCAGGCTAACAATGTTCTAACATTGCAATCTTGGCCATGTCTCTATAATGTTGTAATGTTTATATGTTTTCAGTTATGAAGACATGCTTTTAGATTTTGACATGTAGGAGCATCATGTTGGACTTCATTTATTTTCTATATAGCAGTTGGCACATGGTGTTTCTGTTTCTTTTCGGTTACTTTTATTTGTTTGTCTATTTTTCCTAGATCTTGGTCCCAGAGAATGGATTTCAGTCCGAAATGCATCGGAGCTGTTTCTTTTCCTCTGTCTTGTGAATACATTCATCATTGCCTTTTATTTCTACATGACAATTATGGACTGTGTACAGTACGGATCTTAAAATGCGTTAACCGCAAGAAACGATTCTATACATTATATGTGTTATTCACAAGAGGTCCATTCCAATTTTCTAGATTATTTAGTCAAGAATCAGTTTTTACTCATCTTCAATTTAAAACAGAATGAATGTTTGTGGTGCATTATATTGTTCACAGCCCATTGCACAAGTTCCCCAGGCTCAACAGGTGGAGTTGTGCTTGTGCAAGGACAGTTTCTTATTCCTGATCCTGAGTAATATTGATAGAAAATGGTCCTGCCTTCGTGTGGTGGACGCGTTGACGCCTGTGCCCGGGTTTCCCGTATTCGAATCCATGAATACGGGTTGTTCGCGTGCGTGTGGATGTTCTGTGTAGTTCCCTGAAGTACTTCCCCAGGTACTCCTTCTTTTTCACGTGTTATTCCCCATTCCGCGTGTTACGCTCACTGTTCCGTCCACTTTTGTTGTGTGCGCTGCGCTATGTGCGCTTTCGCTGTGCGCTTAGCGCACGCTGTTTGGAGACGTGTGCACCAGCGTGTGCCATGCACGGATTTGGCGCACAACCAGTGGGAAAGTAGCGCAGTGCCTTCCTTGAATCGCACGCGTGGGCATGCGCTTACTTTCTCCCGCTTGCGCCTCCTTGCGCCTGCTTGCGCTGGGATTTTCGGGGCACGTTTGTTCCATGAATCGGCCCCTAAGAATCATGTTCCCAGTCAAATTTAACTGTGCGTAATAGATTGCACCTGATAAAGACTGCTCTAGCAAGTTGTGGTAATCAGTTACGAACGTGATTGTGAAACATCCTTTTGGTGGTATTTAACTGCCTTACTTTTTAGTTAATATCTCACCAATATATATTTCAGAGTGACAGTCAGCTTGTATCTAAGTCAGTTGACAGGGTCAAGGACCTGACTCTGTCAAGTTAGGATGGGACCACTGGCGTAACAGGGGCCCCCGCAGCCCCCGCGTTGCGGGGGGGCCCGCGGTGTGGGGGGCCCCACCAGCACATGGCTGGGAGGGGGCCCAGTAAAAAAAAAAAAAAAGAAAATATTTTTTTCTAAAAAAAAAAAAAGTTTCTTTTGATATTCACTCTGCATTCATAAAGAAAATTTCTGTAACAGAAATAATTTCTTTATGAAGGCAGAGTGACTACAAAAAGAAACTTTCTTTTTGAAGTCTGAGGGCCCCCGTACCCCATGACATGGAAGACCCTAGGCTGGAGGCCTCCATGTCATGGGTTGGGGGGGGGCGGAACCCTATGCCTTCAAAAAGAAATTGTTTGTTTTTGAAGCCACTCAGCCATCATAAAGAAATTATTTTGATTATGGTTCGGTCCTTAACTGAAATAATTTCTTAATGAAGTTATAGTGACTTAAAAAAGAAACAATGGGGCTCATTCTGACCATGCCGGTCCGGAAACAACGGTGCTGGTAAGCTTACAGGCACTGTTGTTTCCGGACCGGCATATTACAGGTCTGCCTGGTGGGGCTGCCGTGCCCGACAGGTCTAACCCTGCCAGGCACAGCAGCCACGGTAGGCAGACCTGTCACGGAAGCACCGGCACCGTTAACAATGGTGCAGGTGCTTCTGTGTCCCCATTCCCGTGGAGTCTGGGGTTTAACAAAATTACCGGCACCTGATTTCCCAGCCGCTGGACTTGAAATAGCACGGTGGCACCGGGAAGTCAGGCCATAGTAATTTTTTATGGGTCTGGCGGCAACCCGCCGGTAGCACCGGCACGGTTACCGGTGGACCCGTAATGAGCCCCAATTTCTTTTTTAAGTAATAGGGCCCCCCCTCAACTCCATGAGGTGTGCATGTATGAGTCTATGGTGAAAGGGTGCACACTCAAATGTATAGCCGGCTGCCTGTGTGAGTGTATGGTGAAAGGGTGCACACTTAAATGTGTGGTTGACTGGGTGTGTATAAGGTGAATGGTGTGTGTGCTTGTGTACAGGGGCACAAGAAAATCTTCATTCGGGGGGGCTAACCCTTCAAATGTTGGGAGAGGTGCTAACTTCACATGCGGTGGGGAGGGGGAAACTTATTTGTGTGGGCGCATCCAAATTATTTACGCATTTTAATGAGACTATTCTAGTGCAGATTCAATGTTACAAGCAGTTAACTCTCTCCTATAAGTCTCCTGTTCCCTCTCTACGCTTCCAATCACTCCCCTGGCATGCAAGTACTAAACCCACATCACGATTTCAATCGCCTAAACAATGTGGCATTTGAATGCAGGTACTAACAGTGAAATGCTTTACGTTGGTAATTGCTGGGTTCTTGTTAACAGCAAAAACCAGGTGCCGTTTAAAATCCTGTTCGGTCTGGCAACTGCTCTAAAGGTTAGCCAAGTTGAGTCAATATAGCCCAAAGTGTCAGGGGGGGTAGTGCTGAAGCCCAGTCAACTCAATGGTGTTGCGCTACTACTTGTGTTTAATGCCTTGCTTACTCCTAGCCCTATTCTTCCTCGTCCCAGTACTTATATACGAGGCAGTACGTGTGTTTGAGGCACTCTGCCTCATACAAAAGTACTGGGAAGAGGTAGAGGTACATGGAGGTAATGCCTGATTTAGCTACGTGTAATCTTCATCACTCCTAGTCCCACTGTTCCTCATCCCAGTACTTACCTATGAGGCAAGGAGCCTCATACGAAAGCTCTGGGACAAGGAAGAGGGACGCAGAGGTAATTCTGGGCCAAGGAGCTGATTGTGGAGGTTGGGGTAGTGGGTGGGAGGGAGAGTGGATGTGTGGGGAACAGGATTGTGTGATAAATCATAATGGTTGTCCATGTCCAGGCTAAGCAGGCATGATATGTGGTATTAGTGGCTAGAGAGGCATTTTGATTTAGCCAGTCTAGTCATTCCTCAGTTTGGTATGACTTTCTTTTAACTGGACATTTCTGATAAAGTAGTCCTGCTAACTTTAATTACCTGGCTAGATTGGCATTTGGGTGCTGCCAGTCTAGCCATTTCTTACTGCGGCATTGTATATTTTTCTGGGCATCTGTGATAAAATGATATGATGTGATTCAAGTCATTTATAACGCGCCTGTACACAAGTGTACACAAGGGAGGGATGATAGAGGGAGGACAAGACAAACAATCTCACTAGGCCTTGTGTCATTGTGAGAACGAGAAGTGCAAGGGAAAAGGGATCAGGGAAGTGCAAGTGAGAGGGGAGGGGAAAACAGGGCAGCAATGCTCTCAGTAAGTGCAGCCAGGGCAGAGCAGCTATTGGTTGTGCAAGGAGAACAATGGACTGCAGGGTTACAGTTACAGCCCCTAAGTGCATGGTAGGCCCGGAGGCAGTGCAAGGGTGACCAATCAAGAAAGAGCCTGGACTCAGAGAGACTCTGAGGGTAGCCAAGCAGCCAGTCAGTACAGCAGACAGGTAGGTCAGGTAGGGCAGCAGGGGGGGAGAGAGAGCGAAAGCAGCAGAGAAGAGAAAAGCTTTTAGCTGCTTCCGAAACTTCAGGTTGTCCGCCTCAAGTTTGAGAGGGGCAGGGAGGCCATTCCAGTTGGAGGCACCAGCAGAGGAGAGAGGTCTACCCCCACTCTCTGCCTGGAGAAATGTCTAAGCCTTAGAGAGTTGGAGGTAGCTGAGTGAAGGGTTAGAAAAAGAAGGTATTTTGGAAGAGAGCATTGGATTTAGTGTTGGCACTGGCCCCAGAAAGCCTTGCGGGCAATGCAAAGGCTCTTGAACTTGATCCTTGCAGCCAGTGGAGAGATTTCAGGGCGGGAGAAATACAATCCCAGGGCTTGAGGCCAAGGCTAAGTCTTGCAGTCCTGTTCTGGATTATTTGCAGATGACGGAGACGAGAGGAAGACAGATTGAGAAAGTGGCTGTTGCAGTAGCTCAGCTTAGAGACAGTGAGCTTCTGGTGGAGAGTGAGAAAGGGAAGAGTCCCTTTGAGGAGGGGCAGCTGGTAGTGGGACTTCTTGGTGATGTCCGAGATATTAGGAGAGAAAGAGAGTTTGGCGTTGAAGATGACACCAAGGTTTTTTGCCTCGCAGGAAGGCAAAGGAAGAGGGCCCAAGGTGGTCTGCTATAGTGAGAGAGGAAACACAGTGGCAAGGGTCCCACTGAGAAGGATCTCTGTCTTACTGGCATTAAGGCAGAGATTGTTGGAGGCGCACCAACCCCGAATCGTGGATAGACAGTCAGGAATGAGCAAGAGAGGAGAGGAGGATGAGGGGAGCCTGAAGGAAAGCTGAGTCATCCGCACAACACTGAAAGTTAGAGGATAAGGTAGAGATCAGGGAGGCCAAAGTGGCCAAGTAGAGGTTGAAAAACCAGCGTGAGAGGATAGAGCCCTGGGGAATGCCACAGGTAGAGAGAGGTGGCGGAGAGAATGGGACCACGATCGACCTGGGAGCGGAGTGGCGGTCCAAGTGGAAGTAGGTCAGTCACTCTAGGGTCTGATCTGTGATGCCCAGGTTCTCACAGAGTCGATTGATCAGGATGGCGATGTTGACCCTGTCGAAAGCAGAGGAAAGATGAAGGATGAGAATAGAAGGAATGCTGGAATCAAGGTTAGAGAGCAGCACAGGTGTTAAGGAGAGCAGTTTCCATGCCTCTGGCAGCTCTGAAGCCAGACTGATGGTCATGGAGACAACCAACAGATTCAGTGTGGAGAGTAAGCTGGGAGATGGCAAGCTTTTCCAAGAGTTTGCTCAGGAAAGGTGGAGATTGAGCGATAGTTTTCCTGCAGGTAGGATCAGCAGACTGCTTCTTGAGGAGTGGGTGCACAAGGGAGTGCTCAAAGGGAGAGGGGAACATTGCAGTGGCGAAAGATTGATTACAGAAATCGGCCAAGGCTGGAGCAAGGGTGTCAATATGGGCTTTGATGGTTCTGGAGGAGCAGCGGAGCACCTGTTTGGACAACACTTTCATAGATCGGACTTGTCTAGAAACCTCGTCAGGTGTTGTCAGAGAGAAAGAGGAAAAAGGAGGAGGAGAGAAGAGATGGCCAAAATGGGCCGAGAGAGGAAGAGGACATAGAGGACAGGATGTCCTGAGATTTAGCAGAGAAATGAGAGGCCAGAGCTTTACAGAGGGCATGGGAAGGGAACAGAAGAGGTATAGACCACAACAGGATTGACCAGTTCCTTGCAGATTTTAAAGAGTTTGGCCGTGTTGTTCGAGGCCATGGAGACACATGCTTTATTGTGTGCTCTCTTCTTGATGAGTGTTATTGCTTTGACTGGCATTTTGCTGAAAACAGTCTAGGTATGTCTAAATGTGGCCTGGCATTCTGTACTATAATGTTATTACGTGTTTACACTGGTCTACATTGTGCAGCCAGTTGGAAGCATTAATGTTCCTGTGCACTGTTGGTGACTTGCATGTATTGGATTGTGTTACCCTACAAAACAATTGCAAACACTCTGGCTTTATAGCCAATTTATCTCAGAAAGTGTGCTGTATATTGCATTAAAACACATATTTATATCTTTTTCCTAGTGCAGTGTGCGGCATACCCCTTCAGCAGCACGTTCATGCGTATTGTGCAAGCGTGACAGTCTAGGCCGGCCCAGAGTGTGGCGCAACCCGTGATTTGTTGCCGAGTTGGGGGGCCCCCTCAGCATGGCTCGCAGGGGGGCCCCCACATTTTGTGTTACGCCACTGGATGGGACCCACTCTCAACTGGGTTGGCAAGCCTACTTTTTTTACCGCAGCAGTCCTGCTCTACAGGTGGGGTGTCGGAGTTTGGAAGGGCCAAGTCTATTCCCTTCTACCTGTGCCTGCATGACTGAAATCAGTACCACCTTTTCTTCTTTTCTTACCTCATAACTGTATTTCACAATGCTGGCCAGTTTCTACTTGTCCTATAGAACTACATCACTCAGGAGATCTGGTGGTGGAGGAGAGAGTGAGCAACCCAAACGGGAGAGTGGCAGCGAGGAATTGCAGGACTGCAGAGCAATTTGCACAGCAGATTAGCAATCCCATAGCTCTGTGCAAAACTCCAACCAGTATTTTAGTTGCCACAGAACCACAGGGGGGTCTTTCAATCAAGCCCGTAACCCAGGCACTATACACGACATGAACTGCATCAGTAAATTACCTTCCGCAGGACCACAAAGTGGGCTTCATCTTAAACCGCCATTGCAGATGCTCTTCTCCATTTGGCCCTGATATTAACTGAACATTGATTGTATTCAGAGCGGGAAGTCATTCCGAAATGCTGGCAGACCCGTGCACAAAAAAGGGGCGCGCTTCGAGACAATTATTTGCATTTTCTTACCTGTAATGCAGCCCTTGTGAAGAAACAAGTCACCATTTGGACCAGGTAAGCAGCAGAAGCAGGACACCAATGAAGAGGGACAAAAAGGGGCAAAGGAAACAGGAAGGTGTTAGTTGTTCAGCTGAGGACAAGGGAAAAGTAAAACCAAAAGTTCAAGCAGTGGAATGATGGTGTAGAGGAACGTGGATAAGAATTGTTGAACGAGGGTGCAAGATGAGGCATTGGTTTGTAGGAGAAAGTGGTACATGGGTGTGAATGTGTGTGAAAAGATTGCGAGAGAGGCTAAAAAAGGGCAGTAGTTGTGAATGAGAGGGACTGGGAAGGTGAGTGAGAGAGAGCAGCGGGGATGCAAGAGAATGTGTTCGTGGAGTGGAGTGCAGAGCAGTAGTGGAGAGGGGAGAGTGGTAATTGTGGAGAGAGAAGTACTATTGGAGAGGAGAGAGTAGCAGAGTGGACAGAGGAGAGTGGCACCGTTGAGAGTGGGGAGTAGTAATAGGGGAGAGGGGGAATAGTAGAGTTGAGACAGGAGAGGAGTGTGGAGAGGGGAGAGATTAAGTAGCTATCAGAAGAGAGTAGTCGTTCTTACAACAGTGGGATGAAGGGGAAGAACGAGAGAGGGAGAGATGGAGGGGAGTGGGAGGAAGAAAAAGAGGAGAGTAGAAGAAAGGGAATGGAAGGATAGAGCATCAGTGCAAGGAGAACAAGAATGTGAAAGGACTGAGTGGGACCTGAGTGCCTGGAAGGCACCTTTCCTTGTGCTAATTGTATTGTGGATCCAAGGGTAGGATTCAGCAATATTGTTCCTAGAGGGAGACAGAGAGAAAGCAGGTTCACAATTAGGCCATTAAGAGAAGCCAGTCAGTGGTTACCCAGTAGAGGTCAATAATCTGTAGTGAACAACTTGGTTTGATGGATGCCTGGGCTATAGAGGGACCCAGGTGAATTAGATGAGAGCTAGAGGGATGGTCTTTAGTGTGCCCCTTTTCACCGACTTTAATAAAATCCTTTGAACTCTCTTCGAGATTAAATGCAGAGTAATGGAATAGGTGAGCCATGAATGTGCACATATCCTATTGGGTATGAGGGCCAACTATAAATATATTTTGACACACCTTCCCCCAGCTGTCTTCCTAATTGTTTCAATAGGTATTAGAGACTAGACATTATATCATGTATACCTGAACTTCCATCCCAGGTATAGCAGTTGGCACGTGTACCTGGTGTCCGATTTAAGACTGTGTTTGGGTAGATTGGCCCTCTATGGTATGACTGGTTTAAATATTTGTCCTTATCCAATTTGGCTACTGGGGCAAGATATGGCACCTACTGATGTTTTTTGCAGGACAGAGCACTCAGTGGTGCAATATTGGACATATCAGGTTTATAAGTGAGCAACCGTGAATAGTAACAGGCCTTTATTGTGTAATTCGGATCCCCTAATTAGTTTGTTTTTTATATAAGATATATTTAGTGTTGTTGGTGTACTGGCCTACATCAGTTCATTTGGACCATAAATTACCCTATCATTTATTTGTAGGGCCTATTGTTGGTTGAAATCATACCAATAGGAATATGTGCTCCTAATGAATGCCTAATTGAATTTGAAATGAATTTGACAAAACTTTAGTCAACTGCTTATTAATGTTATATGTTTTAGTATTGTGTACACTGCTTTATTTTATGGTGCTTATATCGTATTCTGTTATACTGTTTTCATATATTAATCTGTGGTGATAAGGCTGCAATATGTCTCGATGTATTGATAGGGGTATTTGACATCATAAGAATTATTGTGTAATTTTGTGTTAAATAGATTTGCATTTATTTTAATGTTTGGTGATTTAATTGTTATGTTTTCCACAAAACAATTAACTAATTATATTACAGAAAATGTATTTTATTACAGATAATATCATATATGATCACTTTTAGAGGGTTTATGCTAAAATGTCTCCAGGAAAAAGTAGTCTTGTGAAAAAGTTGTAAAAAAGTCATCATCATAATCTTTATTCAGAAAATAAATTACTTTGAAGAATCAGCACAAAACATATTCCAACATTAAATAGCTTATCACAGTTAGTATCATAAAATCACCTACAACCCAAAACCACAATTCATTATACAGAAATTCAATAAATACTAAAACAATGGTCATAGTTTTTACGGAGAGGCGAATGAGGAAAGGTCCAATCTACAATTTACAGAGAGTGAACTGGCTGTCTTACAGAAGGGACTTAATTTTGTCCCCACTTACAATTCATATCTATTTGATAATAAAGTTGAGCTTTTTTAAGTTTATTTGAAAACTAATACTTAGAGCTTTTTTGCAGATCCCAATATAGAAAACATACAGGATCCCATTGCTGATCCTGTGTTTACAGAATTTAAACCAAAAAGTATGTTTAATCCTTCCAAACCTTACACCATTATGGATTTCTTTCACAGAATGGTTTTCGACAGATTTCCAAAAACACCATCATGGTTGTCATAAATACATGAAATTTAATTAGAAGGAACTCTAGTATTGTCCAATATCTGTTCTCAGGTCCTTTGATAACTTTTAAACCAGTAGACAAAGGGTGGACTAGTTGCTCTCAGCACTAGTGACTATAAAAATGAATGTGAGAGTCAATTATTTGACAGTAGGATTTATGCTAGACTTGATTATGCCTCATTGCATTTTATGAAATCCAATCTTAACATTATTCTTAGTGCGGCACAAGAGAGTAGTTGGATCTTTGACAAAGCATGTTCATTTCTTACTGCACAACATCGAGGAACTCCAGTCTTTTACACTCTACTGAAAATACCTAAACACATGCACAATCCACCCGGCCATCCAATAGTGTCAACCACTGACAGCATCTTACAACCTCTTGGCACATATCTTGACTATTTTGTACAACCACTTATCTGGCAGACCAGTACTTACATCAATGATCCAACACACTTTCTAGATATCTTGGGGACATTACATTCTTGTTTTTCAGCCATGTTATTTACCATTGATGTAAAAAGCCTGTACACCTCTATCCCACACAATCTTGGACAAGAAGCTGCAGAGTGGTTACTTCTACAAGCAAAGGAACATAAGGCTCCAAAGGAATTATAATGTCTCTGTTAGAATGTATTATTTAATTTGTTCTTTAGATATAAAGATACATACTATTTCCTGTCTCAGGTACCTCCATCGGGGACACAATGGCTCCTAGATATGCTAACACTGTTATGCGTAAGTTTGAGAAAGATCATATTCTAGACCACCACATCTGGCACAAATATATAATGTATCGGGGATGATATATTGATGACATTTTCAGAGTATGGGCAGGTACTAAGGAACATTGTGCCTTCTTTAGTGACTACCTCAATCAGATTGACTAATGGATCCAATTCGTCATTAAAATCAGTGCTACCTCTGTACATTTCCTAGATGTCATAGTATCACTTAATCCCAACAGTCAACCAACCACACTGTATCGTAAACCTACTGACCATACATAATATGCTTCTACATAGATTGAGCTTCCACCCTCCCAATACCATCACAATTATTCCCTATAGTCCATTTTTGAGAATGAGAAGAGTAGTCCAAGATAATCATGAATGCAATAAGTTGATGGAAGAAATGGCACATAGATGTCTGGCTAGAGGATATACAGAATCTGAAATTCAGGAATCTCAAGCAATGGCACAGACATTTTCTAGAGATACTCTTCTCTCAAAAGAGAGCACTGATACTCAACCCTCTTTAGTATATGTGTCAAAATACTCAATCCACAGTCAGAGAATCAAAAACATAATTCGCAAACATTGGCAATTCATTTCTCAAGACACTACACTGGGGCACCTGCATAAAGTTCTTTTCGCATATACCAGAAGCAGAAACTTAATGGATTTGTTAGTGAGAAGTGATTAAATACACAGAGAAATACACCCCAAGAAATATGAGACTTTGCCATGTCTACAAGGTCTGAACTGCAGTTTTGTACTGAAGGGCAATGTAGTTTACCATCTCAATGCCGGCAAGAAGATGTATGCACATTTGGCAAATGCTACGTGGGACAATCGACAAAGAACGCTAAATTGAGATGGAATTAACACTGATCCAACCTACATACCAAGAATCTCAGATCCCCAGTAACGTTTTCTGAAACTTTGACACCAGATCTCACAGATGAAATTCCAGATTTTAGAAGTAATTGTTTCAAGACCTGGAGAATGCAGCATGGCTAAATGTGTAGGCTGAAGAGAGACTTTTTGGATCGACTGCCTGAACAATTCGGAACTGATTCATGGAATGTTTAGCGTGGTGCAAAGTGTATTTTTGCAGTGCAAAGTCAATGAAGATTCACTTTGCAATGTAAAAATACACTTTGCACCGCTCTGTAGCACCAGTGCAAAGTCACTTTGCACCATGCTAAACATTCGATGACGCAGGCCCTTTATTTCCGGGTGGTCTTAATAAAGAATGCAATTTCCTTTGCTACTTATGATTATTTGGGGGATCTTTTTTGATTGGTTTCCAGAACTGATACCACCACTTTGATTTCTCATCAGTCTTTACAGTTGCTACATACAGTATTTTACACAGGTTGCAATACAGGATCATGCCAGAATACAGATAACTTTGTAGCTTTTCTCTAATTTTATTTATTCTTATCCCTGAGTCTGCTATTTTGGTTTTCCTATGAGATATTTCATGTGGTTTCCAGAACTTTCATCACTGCCATGATTGCTTATTTAGTTTAGAAAATTGCCATATTCTCTGTTTTTCGTAGGCTGCGGTATATAATTACGTTGCTATGTTCATTATCATCAAGCAATGCTCTTATGCTACTCATTCTTGTCTGTTGAACGGTATGCATGATTTATATTTACAGGATATTTAATGTTAATCTTTTTCTCCCCTATTTTTTATAGTTCATGTTTTATCTTTCTATTTTATTTGCAAGAGGAGGTAACATGATGGGGCATTTTAGCTTTTTCCATATTTTACACACTTACCATCTAACTATATAATTTTCCATTCACACTTCAATTCTACTTTTCTACAGGCTATCACCATTTGTTAAATTGTTTTAGCTGTTCTGCCATTCTTCAACAGCAATTTCTACAGCATTGCACATTGATGTAACTCGACCGTGTTTACACATTGTTTCACTCACTTGTCCAATTGAGCGTGATAACGCGATTACATCACCAAGCTTATGACATCATTGCACTAACGGATACTCAGCCATTTTGAATACAGTCAATATAATGAGTTATCTTTTGCTCAGTGTTGTACATACACAGTTTCTTCTCCCTCCAAGAGGTAAGCAAGTATCCTGGCTGCAGAATTTTGTGTCACCTCGCACTACACTATATCCTCTGACTGGGCTTTTCTCCTAGGCTGTTTATTCATTTCAGTGCTACACGCAGTCCTATGGTAACATTGTGTTAAATTTAACTAAGGAGTGACACTGCAACTGCAGGTTTGCATAGCATCATGGTATTCAGGCTAACAATGTTCTAACATTGCAATCTTGGCCATGTCTCTATAATGTTGTAATGTTTATATTTTTTCAGTTATGAAGACATGCTTTTAGATTTTGACAGGTAGGAGCATCATGTTGGACTTCATTTATTTTCTATATAGCAGTTGGCACATGGTGTTTCTGTTTGTTTTCGGTTACTTTTATTTGTTTGTCTATTTTTCCTAGATCTTGGTCCCAGAGAATGGATTTTAGTCCGAAATGCATCGGAGCTGTTTCTTTTCCTCTGTCTTGTGAATACATTCATCATTGCCTTTTATGTCTACATGACAATTATGTACTTTGTACAGTACGGATCTTAAAATGCGTTAACCACAAGAAACGATTCTATAAATTATATGTGTTATACACAAGAGGTCCATTCCAATTTTCTAGATTATTTAGTCAAGAATCAGTTTTTACTCATCTTCAATTTAAAACAAAATGAATGTTTGTGGTGCATTATATGGTTCACAGCCCATTGTACAAGTACAATGTACTTGCCCATTGTACAAGTACATTGTACACATTGTATTGTTCCCCAGGCTCAACAGGTGGCGTTTTGCTTGTGCAAGGACAGTTTCTTATTCCTGATCCTGAGTAATATTGATAGAAAATGGTCCAGACTCCAGCCTACATGTTAGTCGCTCACTAGCATCAAATAGTGGTAAGCTGCTTTGCACTGCCGAAAGTCTTGGGTCTTTAAGAAATGTATCAGGTGTTTTTGGCTGGGTAATTCATAGCAAGGGCATAAAAACGAATCATGTATGTTCATTTTAAGAGAGATGCCCTCGCGTAGGCATGTTTTGTCCTTGCTTTTATTCCATTTCATCATATATACTGCAAATGGGAGATGATTGGGTATTTTATGGAGATTTGGGGCCTGACGGTATTTTATTACCGCCGAAAAATAACTTAGCAATAATCACTCTTTGTATTCAGATTTGGCCATGTGCAACAATAATACAATGGACATGCATTATTTCAGCACCCAGACCTGCATATTTGGTATACGTGGTTGGTGGTATTTTGGTGAGCATAATTCCCTTGTTTTATTTGTGGCCCCAATGTCCAGAATCCCTTATCTTTGCTTAGATTTTTCGTGTGATCACTAGAGAGACCCCAGACCTACATTTTAGGAATACCACATTTTTCAGTGATAGTGTTGGTGTGCCACCATGGGCGAACTCACTGACTTATTTACGACAGAGAGCTATATATGGTAGTCTTGTGGTAATTTCCACTACCTTATATACGGTAGGGAGCTATGTTCAGAGAGTCTCTCTTCCCGTTGGCTCATGTACCTCCAACGAGCTATGCTACAGTCACTCACAATTATTCATACTGATTCTGACATGCACACATCTGTCTTAAAATGACCATTGCACTGTTTAAAAATCTCCCCACATCATCGGCATCGTAATGGTAAATAGTAAATACACCACCCGTCTGTTTTCAAATATTTTTCTGTATTATAAAAGTTGCATTTAAACACGATCTCATTCTTTACAGAAATAAATAAAATGGTACAGTAAAAGCATTGTCTATGACACACTGCAAAGAGAGTGGTGGAGAACAGAACTCAAATTGCAACATTGGTATTTGATTAAGACACGCACAGGAAACCCCTTTCCTACACTGACTGCATATTTTCGTGCACACACGGCTCCCACGCTTATGTAATTACCTTATCTGTTCAGAGTTTTCTTCAGCTGTTCTCCTTCGGAATGTGGTTCCCTTGAAGATTAACCCCAGTAAAAGGATCGCCTTTCCTTTTCAAACCGGGGTCATTGCCTGGAATTCTTAGCTTTTGCAGATAGGAATGCCTCCAACCAGGAAAAGGTCTTCCTCCCAGCTCTGCCAAATCTTGACTGTAGCAGGACGCAGGAATCTGCAGTCAGTCAGGAGTCCCACAGCCAGGTCTTCTCCCCAGTAGTGCAGAAAAATGTCTGCCTGTCTTTTTCCCCGATACTGCCCACTAAAACTTTCATCTCAGCCCTCTGTATGACGTGTCCCAATGAAATCCATCATCTCTCATCCTCCTACTCTCAACAATAGCTTCGTTTATACATTTGCAATTGTTGCAAATCTGACTTCCTTCTTCCTGCAGTTACTGTGCACAAAAACACGGAGAAGCAGGCAGAGAAGAGAAGAAAAAAAAATCTGCACACACATTTAAATGGCTTTCAGAGTATGCCTAATTCTGCAGTGGAGAACACATTTTATTAGTGGGTTATGTTAAATAAGGTTTTATTAGTCAGGTTAATGGTTAATAGGTTAGCTGTTAATTTTCAAATGTGTCTCTAGCAATATAGGCAGAGTATGCATTTTGAATGTAAAAATGTGTGCTTTTACAATGAGGAACTGGATTTGCATTTTATATTTAAAATCGTTTTTGACTGAATAGCCTGTCTTTTCTTGTTAATCTGGTAACACATATAGCAATGCACCGCACCCTTGTGGTGGTGCTGCGAAAAAAAATTGCTACCTGTGCAGTAGTGCTGTACTCTGTGCTGTTTGCTACCTGTGTAGTAGTGCTGTACTCTGTGCTGTTTGCTACCTGTGCAGTAGTGCTGTACTCTGTACTGTAACACGCCAAATATCCTTACAGTCTTTAAGAAATGTATCAGGTGTTTTTGGCTGGGTAATTCATAGAAAGGGCATAAAAACGAATCATGTATGTTCATTTTAAGAGAGATGCCGTCGCGTAGGCATGTTTTGTCCTTGCTTTTATTCCATTTCATCATATATACTGCAAATGGGAGATGATTGAATCTTAATTTCGTTATTAGCTTCATAGCATTAATGTTAGATATGCACATTAAGTAAAATTCATCTGTGAAAGTAATATGCATAAAGGGAGATAAGCTAAGACTGTTTCTTTCTCAACCTCACACCCTCTGCATGTCCCTCTATATTTTTCTTGAATAATTCCACTAGTGTCTTCCGCTTCAGCAGAGACGGGCTCTTTAACCAGGTTGGATAACTCTAGATGTGTTAACGCATCAAGCCGGTATTTTACCGTTTTTGATTTTGTTCAACACATCCTATAATATGATCTATAATATGATTTTATTAAGAATGGCCTTGTAATTCTGGAAAACAGGGGTCAAGTCCTAAAAAGTAAAGTGGGGGACTCAACAAACGCAATGGGATATGACATCAGCAGAAATTAGCATATGAAGGTGAAATATGCATATTTCATTAAATTGTCTCTGCGTAACCACCCAAATTGAAGAGGACGAATGGCATTTGCCTTTCATAAAATCAACACACACACAAAATCAAGAGAGGATATTTTCTACTAATAGTGTTTTTGAGAACTGTAAAATATGTGCATGTTTTAAAGTCCCAGAACCAATTCAAATGTTTTCCCTGAGACTTGCATTACTGAAATGGGACATTTCACCTTTACTTGTTTGCAATTTTTCCTCAGGTTATATAGTGCAGTGGTGAAGTGTCCAGCCTACAATCCTGACGACTGTAGTTTGATCCCTGATGTAGGCTTAAATTCGAAGAGGATATTCATTTTAGCTGGGGGGGGGACTGGGTCCACCCTCTGAATAAAGTGGGTGGACTCCGTCCCCCCCCCCCGTGTCCACTCTCGACTTGAGCCCTGCTGGCACATGGGCTGCCACAGAAGTAAAGGGCAGAGTCTCAATTGGCCTTTTAGCAGGAATAGGCCACTCTCATAATATAAGAGTTCTGTACCTGTTCCTTGGGCAACACCCAGTCGCATACGCAGAAATGTCCTCTTCATTTTGGCAATATTTGATAGGTCAGTGTATGCCTACACACCACATTGGTTAGCAAAAAGTAGGGAGGACCCGTGCTATGGCCTTATTCATTATGTGGGGGCTCAGAGATAGTTACCCTCTGGTCATCAATCTGGTATGAGTCATTCGAGAGGTTTACTTGTAACAATATTTATTTACATTTGTAGCAATGTTTATTCATGCATATTAAAATGCAAAGGTCAATCAGATTGTGAGCAGAACATGAATCCAAGGGACACTAACATTGGAATATGCAAGAATGGATTAAGAACAAGTATGTTGGATAGAAAATTCAGAGGTAGTAGACCCGAAAGGTGTAGCAGTCTTGTTTGGGCACAGACTTGTTAGAACCCCCGAAATCCTAAAAGCAGCTGGGTAAGCGGGAGGGAAAGGAATGACTAAAAGAATCTAAATGCATTGCTTCAAAAGTATAATCTACGTGAGTCCTGTTAATTGCATCAATTCAAGAAAACAAATATCAACCACATAAATCAGTTAAGGAAATCGTATTTGATTATTGTTTTAAAATGTTATTTGCTCTTTTGATCACTTAAATAGATACTGGATATGATCATTTTCCAGCACTAGTCCCTACACACCACAGCCATACCGAGCAATCGCCCCAAGACTTTTCATGATAGGTCTTTAGTGTCAGAATGAATGCTCCCTCATCCTCACAGGAATAAAAGCGTAAACGTCCGGCATTAGACTGGTTTAATAAGGTTGTAATTTTTGCGTTGTGGGCTACTCAGTTGTTTCTATTACAGAATCTTGTTCCAAAATAGTCAAAAGCATGTACCCTTTTCATGTTATGTTATGTTATGTTATGTGGATTTATACCACGCACAGCTACCACCCACGGGCAGTCTCCAGGCGCTTACATGGCTCTGCAAAAGAAGAGGGCTTGCTGTGCTAGAAGATCCAGTTCGCACACGTACAGTATTCTTGGTTTAAAAAGTGTGGAGCCATGTGTAAGAACTGAGGTGTAGATGTTATGCAGTTTAGTAATAGTGGAACAAATAAGTTGGACCTAAAAAAGAGACCCACATTGTCAGAATATGATTATGCGATGAGGCGTGTTTCAAACTTGAGCTCTTTAAAATATTTTGGGGACTCTCGCTGTATGGCTCTTGCAGGAAATATGAAAATTTAAATTGTGGTCTCCAGAACACAAGCAGATTATTCTCATGCTGAGACTGAATGTTTTACCTTTAAGGGGGCGTATGTGTTGGGTGAGTAATAATAGGCTCTGTGGGTCTGGGTCAACCAAAGACTTATCCCATTTTATGTTGATTTGCAGTGTGCTGACCAATCCTAGGAGACTTTGGCATAGTGGGCATTTCATTAATTATAATTTTAGAACTACAGTGAAGGTGATGTCGTTTTTAATGTATGTGTTGTAATGACATTAGTAGTATAGTGGATATCTGTAAATATGTTAAAGCCTCTTTTGAAAGATTTGATAGGCAATTTTAATCCAATTTTAGAAAGTATTTATACAGGCTGTATTTGGTATTTTTAGGGACATATTTGTGATGTGTTGTATTTTATCTTGTAATTTACTTTAATGTTAATGGTGTTGTAAAGCCCAAACCTGTTAAGAGACACACTGTGGCCAGCACTGTTCTAGGGGCATATTTATCCAGCAGATGCCACCTCTGTCCCTCCTGTAGGATCATCAGGTGGGGGAAGATGGCATCTGCTGGACGGAAACCTGCATTGCGGCAAATGGGGGCCAGACACTACATTGACCAGCATCCTGAGCGCCTCCAGCTGTCCTCACGCACCCAAAGCAACAGGATCAGGCACACAGAGCCTGCAAACCCATTTGGGAATGCCCCCGCCAACGCCCCAGCATCTGCGCATGCGAGAACACGGGACGTTTGTTCGCGCTCTGAGCTTCTTCCGGGCGGACGCATTCCCTGAAGCTCCAGTTGGGCAGAAACCTCTTGCGGGGCCGCGCCTCGCCTAAAGATTACATCTTAGGCCCCGCGATACTAAAGATAAGTATTTATCTAGTGTGAAAGCTGATTCGGAAGCAGCGAGTGAAAGTGTGCTTGTTGTTGACATTACAAGAACAGCTGAGTCATGGTGAAGCACGGGGGGCATTGTTGTGTAGTGCTTTGGAACAAAAACTCTCGCGTAGCAGCGCATCACCTTAACCCTGTGTGGAAACTAATAACGCATGTCAGCGGTGATGCACGCCATGCAGAAAAAAGAATCCCAGTGTATTAACCCTTCTAAACATGTTACGCTTTGGGCGCATAGTAATGGGGTTTTCCTCTGACAGACGCTGTGTGTTTTCTGTTCTCTCCGGACACCGCTGAAACCGGGTTCGAGCACCAGACTTCAAGGCAACAGCCAGAGCTAAGTGTTGCTTGTTTATTTAGCACGCAAGTGCATTCCATGTTGGGAGAATCATAGCAGAGGGGTTGGTGAAAACAGCAAATGTGTTTGCACTGTTACTGGGAATCCAGTCTCTCGTTTTCTATGCACAAACTGTTCAGAGTGGGATACTGTTGGGGTCTGGTGTTTATTGCTAAACGGTCTCCCATTCTTCTGCTCAAGTGTAATACCTATATAGGGTGTTTCTTGACAAATTCTCTAAGCTCCTGAATCAGTGTCAGAGGGTCAGAGCAATTCTAAAGATTGGAAGCAACTCAGTGCATTCCAACTGGGTGAAATGTCTTCCATGTAGTGCATATGTGTGAGTGGAAACTACAAGGTAGTTCAATGAGAGTGTAATTGAACAAAGTCCTAGGAGTATCCTCAAAGCCAGCAAAGTGTGATAAGGTTCCAAGGTTCAAGGAACAAGATCCTGGGAGCATGTTTTCCCTGAAATCCCCTTTCCCGTCCACAACCTCTGCCTAACCCTCTTTCCGGTCTTCCTGCAACCCTCTACCCATCCAATCCGTGGACCCTAACCCTCTTTCCCCGTGGTGGTTGCAGAGTTCTGTGCACTTTAGTTCTAGACACCAAAACCATTAAGGGGAGGTCGAGTTCTTGCTGCTTCTGCACTGGACCAGAGATCTACACGACAAATGGCACAAGCTGAATAAAAATGTATTTCTTCTCAATTAAAAGAAATGTAAGTACATTTCTCAAAAAGATGACATAATATATTTGCCATCTATTTTACAAGAAATGTGTTCAATGAGTTCTGCAACTTGGGTAGACCATACTGAGGGGAGTTGGAATGCTTCTAGTGCCTCAAAAGCAATACAGACAGAGAACTCTGCCTGGAGAATCCCAGAAGAATCCCTAAAATACGAACCATCAGCAAAGAGCACTAAGTCAACATTAGGGAGAGGGACAGCCTTGAGATCGAGTCATGGTGATGAAACAATGTCAATCACTGCAAGGCAGTCATGCGGGAGACCATCATCAGCAGTGGGTAAAAGGGAGGCAGGGTTAAGAGGGACACACCTAAGGAGTGTAATGTTTGCAGCTGAGAGCAGCAATGTCCATACATTATGAGGTGTGCAGCAGACAGATGTTGTGTCTTACCCCTGAGGAGCAACAAGAGGACAGTGTGAGGCGCTGCCATGTTGATGTGGTGGGCCAGAGCAATATTGTCTGCCTTTGAGAGCAGTAACGCTGCACTGGAAACAGGCCTGAGGCAGCACGGGAAAGCAGAAGCTACAGGATATAACTGTGAGCTGAAATAGGCCACGGGACGTTGCAGGTCACTGTGCCTCTGTGTGAGAAACCCAAGAGCATACCCCTCTTTCTCATCACAGAAAAGAGTACATTTCTTGGAATAATCAGGAAGCAAAAAGGCAGGGGCAATAGAGAGGGGAAACTTAATTTTGGTGAGGTTTGTGGATTTGTCTTCAGACCATCGAAGCTTGTCAGGTTGAGAATCTAGAAACATTTTCTGCAGTCGAGCAACAATGGAGGTGTAATCATGGATCCAAGGGTGGCAGAAATTGCTCATCCCTAGGAAAGAGTGTAGTAGTTTCTCTTTGAGAGGGCAAGGGATTTCAAGGATGCATGAAATGCGGGAAGGTGCCCGGCACCTGGCACCTTGGGAGATGTCATGCTGTAAGTAATGCACCTTGGGTAGGCAGAGCTGGAGTTTTGCCTTATTTTCTTTGTGGCCTTTAGTTGCTAGAGCAGAAAGAAGAATTTGTGAGTCAGACATTGAAGCCTCAAAGGATGAAGACGCTAAGAATAGGTCATCAACATATTGGATCAGATTGGAGCCACCAGGGAATGTAACATCCTGTAGGTGTCATTTGACTATTTGGGAAAAGAGGGAGGGGGAATCAATGAATCCCTGTGGAAGAGATGTGTAGGTCAACTGTCTCCCCTTATAGGAGACCACAAAGAGGTACTGTGAATAAGGATGAATGGGGACTGAGAAGAAGGATGGGGCCAAATCAATGAATGTGAAAACTGGTGCATCAGGAGGAATGCAGGAAAGGATGGTGATGGATCAGGAACCACAGGATGGGAGGGGATGACAGCTTTGTTAAACCTGCAGAGCTCATGGGCACATCTGGATTTGTCAGTACACTTTTTGGAGACTGGAAGAATCGGGCTGTGACAAGGGCTTGTGGTGTGATATAGGATGCCTTGTGCAATGAGAGAACCAATGACAGGTTTGAAACCTTCCTATGCTTGTGGGGAGAGCCTGTACTGTGGTATTCTTGGCGATTGTACAGCGTGACTAAGTGCAATGTGTACAGGTTTAGCAGAAAGAATATGGCCAACATCATTAGCATGAGAAGTCCAAAGAGTAGCAGGAATAGTAAGAATAGTTTGTATTAGATGTACAACAAGTGTGGCCTGTGTAGGAGTAAGCAAAGAATCAGAATCCACAGGCAGAAAAGGGGTTTGTTGCAAGAGAAACAGAAAATCAGCAAAAAAGCATGCTGGACTGTGATAGGACCAATGCAAACTGACAATTCGTAGACACAGGATGAGAACTGGTGGTACCATAGATACATACAGCATTAAGAATCTCATCATAGGTAGCATCTTTGGAAAACTCAGAAACATGTAGTGTAGAGCATCTAGCCTCAGTGTCAACAAACATTTCATATATTTTCCTTCAATGTTACATTGTAAATAGGGACCAGAACTGTCCAGCGGTAGAAAAGCAGCTGATATCACAGGAGGGACCCTCTCGCATTGCTATTGTGTGCCATAGGAAATACGCATATCCTGGTAGCTAGAATTGGGTGAGGGCGATGGGGCGAAGGTAAAGAGGAGTCTGCTTGCTGGGCAAACTACCGTTGTTGAGGCACAGCAGTATACAGTAGGGCAATGTTGAATAAGGTGCTCATTCTGTTTGCTGTATCTATGTAAAGGTTGTCCAGCTTGTATAGTCTGGGGTGGCAGAAATAGCTGAGAAAATTTTCCCTGTGAAGCGTTTGGGTTTTGCTGGGAGAGGCATCCCGGGTGATTTGGTGGGCTTTGAGGAAGTGATTCAAACGCTTTGCATGGGGGTACAGAGCGTCCCATGGCCCCAGGTTGAAAATTTAGCATCATCGGTCTAGAAACGTGGATATTTCAGGAAGAAGACCAGTCACAAAAAGGGACACAGGTGCAGGTTGAGCTTGTTGAGCTGTGTTTTGAATACTAGAATTTTTGTTAAAGCAGTCTAGAAAGGCAGTTAGAATGCGATTCAGATTATTGCTGCTTATAGACGCTTAAAATTCTGCAACTGTGTGTTGTTGTCAATATTGTCAGTGTTCTGTAAAGTGTCAGGACAATGTAATTTATCCGTAAATTGTTTACAAATGGTGTCTTTCAAAACAGCCCATAGGAGTTGTTTTAAATCAGCAATGGTTGGGTTGTAACACGTTTTCACTGTTGCTAAATGTTCCATAAAGGCTAAAGTATCTTCTGGCAAAGAAGGAAATTGCGGTGCTATATGATATAAATCCCTGGAGCTCCATGGAGTGTGAATGTTCACAGTGTGCCCAGCTGTGGTATGTGTACAGGGGCATGACATTATTATCAGGTGTTTGGGTGGATTGGGAGACCTAGGGTCTTTGCAATCCAGTGCTCTATAGAGGATGAGTTGGTGAAGGAAGAGTGTGAAAACTGTCTGTTAGGAGCAGTGAGATCTGGCATTCCTCCAATGCTAGAAAGGTATTTACATTTGTAGGACTCAGAGAAGTCAGGATCTAAGCTATTTCGGCATCTGGGCGGGGTGGATTTTGAAGAAGTAAATGCCAAGATGGAGTCAGACTGTGCGGCAGTGAGGGGTGTAGATGCCACTAAAGGTGGCTTCTTCGGAGACCCACGTGTGAAGTGGATGCGGGGAGTGGCAGGAGGGGCTAGAGGGAGAGGTGGGGTGGGATGATTGAGCGGCAGTAGAGATGTCAGTGGTGGATGTTGGACAGGCAGAGCGGGAAATGGGGATCAGTAGGGAGGGTAAGGGGGCAGGCAGTCAGTAGGGGTCTTCGGGTGGGGCAGTTGGAACGTACAGCCACTGTGGAGGTGTATGTTCTATTTCTAAGCAAGGGTACCGTTTAGTGTTGTTTTTTTCTAATCCTAGGCCAGCCGACACTGGTAATATTCTTGGAATTGGCTAATTCGTTTTCCAGTTTGGCATGCATGCTCTTTAAAGTCCTTCTTTGAGACTTATTAGAGTAGGTTGCCACTTTAGAAGACCTTCAGAGGGAGAAAGATAGAAAAGGCTTTTGCTTTTAGGCACTGATCTCTAGTCAATATGATTTTAGATAATATGGGCTACCAATCACTAGAGACCATTATCTTGGGGATTAAGGAAGTCTGGGCCAGAGTGAGAGGAGGGATCCCGCTGGAAGATGAGAGGGGGGGAGGTCCTTAGTTGGACCCCTTTAAACATTAAAATAAAAACTCTTGAACTGTGTGTAATAGTTGTGTTCTTGAGGCTATCTGTGACATGTAGTGTCATTGTGGGAGTCAAATACAGAGGTCACCCATGGAAGGGAGATGGACAAAAGATATGACGCAGGAGACCCTTAGGTAACTGCATCCACTGAACTGCTTGAGAGAGAAATATGAGTACTTGAAGTAGGCTTGGAATTCCTCAGTCTGGAGGTAGAGACAGAGAGATCAGATGCAGTGGCGGATGGTGAATTTTCTAATTGGAGGGGCGTACATATTTTTCCCTGATATGGCAGACCGACTGAGTGTAGCGAGGGAGCCTACACCCCACAAGGGAAGTTTGGGGGGGTTCTCCCCCTGCAAATTTATTTTCAATAATAGGTGAAAATGGTGCTTTACAGTACACTTTTTAGAAAAATTGGGTAAAAAGCCAAACAGTTTGCAATTGGCTTTTGTAGGGTAACTCATGAAACAAGTCCAATAGATGCAAGTCACCAACAATGCACAGGAGCATTTGTTCAACACATTTTCATGATGTCTTTTCCCACAATATGTGCCAGTATAAAACATTTTCACAATGGCTGTGCCCATAGATTTCCATGCTGACTGCAACATTATACCCTATTATTCCCATATAAGAACATACTCATGTTGGTTTTGTGCATAATGCAAGCAATGATAAAATAAGAAAACATATCCATGTTTGTTCTGCAAATATATGGCAGTTTCCCCAAGTAAGAACATACTCCAGTTGGCTTTACCATTAAAAATGCATGCCAAAGTATGACAACATGTCCAAACTGGCTGTACTAAAATGCTAGTCGAACTACATAATAACACTTATAATGCTTGCTTTATCAAAGATGCCCAATTCAAAATGGCATACCACAATAAGAAATGGCTAGACAAAGTGCATTGCAAGTGCCAGTTCTGCTTCATAATGAGACGTATCATGATTGCTTTACCAACAATGTCCAATACAAATTGCCATACCACAATACACAATGACTGAATTGGTTGCATTTAAATGCCAGCCTAGCTTCATAATAACACTTATGCTTGTTTTACCAAATGTGCCCAATGCTCAATGTCATGCTACATTAAGAATAATACCACTGATCCTGCTTGCTTTATCAGGGATGCCCAATACAAAATGGCATGCATCAGTAAAAAATGGCTAGACTGATTGCATATAAAATGTCAGTCTTGCTTCATAATAACACTTATCATGCTTGCTTTACCAAAGATGCCCAATGCAAATTATCATACCACAATAAGAAATGGCTAGACTGGCTGCATTAAAATGCAAGTTTAGCTACATAATAACACTCATCATGCTTTCTTTATCAACCATGCACAGTAAAACATACCATGCCTGCTCCATGGTGTGCCAGCGCCCTGCAGTTAGACATAATCACAATAATGATGATTGTAATTATGTGTGCTTGCGAGGCGCTGTGGGCTCTGGGGTAAGGTATGTTTTTTTTACTGGCCATCTATCATAGATGCCCAGCAATAAAATAACACGCCTGTCTCCTGGGTCCCAAGCTCCTCACACATGCACACATTCAATGTTGTTATGTGTGTATGCCAAGCACTGGGGGACCAAGGAGGAGGGATGGTATTTTATTTTACTGGACATCTATCACAGATGTCCAGTAAAATAATACCATGCCTGTCCCCCGGTCCTCACAGCACCAAACACACACACACACACACACACACACACACAGACACACACACAATGAAAGTGATCATGTGTGTATGCAAGGCGATGGGGGACCAGGGGCTTTGTTATGCTCACCTGGTCTCTGCAGGGAGATTGGGGCACGGTTGCAGCCTTCACAGGAAGTAGAACCCCCCTGTCTTCTTTCTCCCGCTGAAAATAGGCTGCGGGCTGCTGCGATGAATTGGAACACTGCTCCTGCGTAGATATGTGAGGACGTAAGTTTACTGGCCTGTGAGTGAATTCCCACTCCAACCCTTCTTCCCATAGCGTGGTTTCCGTAAGCATGCATCAACCCATTAAGGCTAACCTGTAGATTATTAATGGTGAGCACTCTGTCCTGCTACTTCTGGCAGGGGCGCTTTTAGGATGAGGAGCGAGTTCCTTCACTGGTCCCTTGTACGTGGTGTCTTGTCCAGCTGCTACTATTTCACGCCTTTCTGGTAAGTTTCTTTCAGTTTTCTCTTTGTCTTGAAGTATTTGTATTTTCTTTCTCACAGCCTGTTGTCAGCTCCGTAATAATGTCTATCTTTCTCCCAAATAGGTGTGATTGCGGCCCAGCAGAGCTACAGAGCACGAGGTGGCTCCAGATGAGGAGCGGAGGATCCCGCCGTGGTCCAACAGCAGGTAAGTGAGATTTTAAGGATAAGCGCGAAGAATATTGCAAGCTGAAACTTCCTAATATCTAACCTTGCCTTTTGTCCTTTTACAGGGTCTCCCTTCATGGATGAAGAAGATGTCATGCTGCAGTGCCCAGAGCTGAAGTCCTGCGTGCCGGAGGATGAAGAAGATGTCGTGCTGCGTTGCCCAGAGATGAAGTCCTGTGTTCTGGAGGATGAAGAATGGACGCCAGTCTCAGCGGTGAAGAATGCAGGTGAATGCTGACTCCAGGAGGTAAGCGTATGGGCAGGAGACTGGTTTGCCAAAGGTAAGTGCTGCTTTATCCCAGGCGGCGGTGAGCATTACGCTGCATGCGAATGCAGATTAACGCGAAGCGTGCGCCTTGGGGTAGGGTTGGCTTTATAGCTGAGTTCTTAAGGCACGCCCACTAGTTCTGTTCTGCTTGCCACACCCTGCCACTCCTTGAAGTTGCACATGCAGCTTATAGATGGAAAGTTGCACGTGCCGCTCAAGTTGGAAAGCCACACCCGGACTGACTGCAGACACGTGGAAAGTTCCTGAAAAGCACTCCTGCCCATAATAAAAAGTCTTGCTTATGTTCCTCCATGAGCCTGGCACCAAAGGCACCAGGACTGAGTCCAACCGGGCCCCCTGTGTATAAACATCCCAGAGAGACGTGCATGAACCATGCTACCCCTTGCTCCCACAACCTGATGGTGCAGCTCCTGTGATCCTGGGCAAGTGGCCATGACAGGGCGGGTATGGTATTTTTTTACTAGACATCTATCATAGATGTCCAGTAAAAAAATACAGTGCCTGTCTCTTGGGCCTCACAGCACCAAACACACACACATACAGTCAAAGTGATTATTTGTGTATGCAATGCGCTGGAGGTTCAGGGGGGCAGGTATGGACTTTTTTTACTAGGCATCTATCATAGATGTCAGTAAAAATAAAACACAATCCCTATCCCCAGGGCCTCACAGTGCAAAGCAGACACACACAATCAATGTGATTTTGTGTGTATGCAAGGCGATGGGGGACGAGGGGCAGGTATGGTCTATTTTACTAGACATCTATCACTGATGTCCAGCAGAAAAATAGCATCCCTGTCCCCTGATTCGCCACAGCAAAATGCCTTTGTTGTGCAAACCTCCTAGCCCCACTCACCGAAACAAGGGGCACCCATCAAGCACTCACTCATAACACAATCATATACGCATCCATAGACATATTTAAATAATAAACATACAAAAACACACATTTACACAACATACAAACAGCAAGCACTCTTTCAGTCACACAAGCACTCATCATGCACTCACTCAAAACACAAGCATACAGGTATTCATACATATATTTAAATAAATAAATTAACATACAAACGCACATTTAGACAACATACGCACTGCAAGTATATTACTCTTTCATTCACACGAGCATCCATCATGGACTCACTCATCATAACACAAGCATAAATGCATCCATACAAATATTTAACTACTAAATAAACAAACATACAAACACACACATTTACGCAACATGCACACAGAAAGCACTCTCTCATTCAAGCCAGCGTCCATAATCCATCAGCATACATTCACCTAACAAGACAAGCATGCACGCATACATGCATATAATTTAAATAAAAAGATTAACATAAACAACTGTACCTTCTACCACGGGTCCGGAGGTTCCAGTGCTCCAGTCCCCAGCAAGCATGAACAGGAATCAGGAAGTTTCCTGGTTCCTGCTCATGTTTGCAAGGAGCCTGAGCGTGGGTCTGTAGGTGCCCCACTCCAGCCTGCTTTGTCTGTATCTGCGAGTAGACACAGGAGTGCCTCCTTGCACAGATGTGCAATTACCCATCCAGTATTTCCTATGAGCCATGCGAGGCGGGGGAAGCAAACGCCCCCAGCCTTGTATGGCTCATTGAGTTTGCATGGCTGGGGAAATGTAACTGTGAAAGGGAAACTTTGTTTCCCTTTCACAGTTAAGAGCACTCCATCAGCTGAAAAAAACTGCTGAGTGAGTGCTCGTATTTATGTGGGCTGGCTCCTACATAATGGGTGAGAGTGGGCCAAGATCCAGTGGGTCCATGCCCCCTCGCCCATTATGGACGAGCTGACCCATATCAGATAACTCCTGAAAATCAGCTGCTTCTGGCAATACCCCAACCAAGGATGACAGTCGAGAGACACTGGCAAACCTGGCCCAGGATCCAAAGGTTGACCTGCTGGAAAATATGTGAGAGGCTGGGAGAAATAAAAGCAACTGAAAAAGGCAGGAGCCAGTGGGAGTGGTTTGGCTCCTAGCCTCAGCAATACAAACTTCCAGGGGAAGAGAAATCCACAGTCTGATTCCAGTGATGAAGAAGAAGGAGTGTCGGAACCTGCACTAGAGCCATCACAAGAACTGGACCCTAGATACTCCAAACCTACTTCTCAGATGCTGGATTTATTGAGAGAATTGGCTTTGACCAGTAGACAGGAAAGAGGAGCCCATGGAAATAAGTCTCTTGAATCCTGTTCTGCAACACAAATCTCCCAAGAACTAACCTCAGGGGTGGATGCAAGTTCCATGGTCCCGAGTATCTCCTGGTCTTGTTTCCTTTGGAAGAGGAGGTGCCCCACTCCTCAGCCCCAACTGTGTACACTACTGGAGAAGCAGACCGAAAATTCCATCTGCAGGTAATGGTCCATTGAAAGCAGCCCCTAGCTTTATTAAATTAGGGGTTCCAGAAAACAGCCATATGGTTAGATTTAATAACCCAGGAGGAGCTCAGTTGAGGTCCCTTTCACAGATAATCTATTCAAATATTGGGGAAGAAGCTGTCAGCATCGATGATAGTGATGCCGGGATTACCCGGAGAGGTTTACCTGGGAACCTATTTCCCCCTGCTTGACATTGTTTAAGAACGGTTCAAAGGTTGCAAGGAGAGGGGTTTTCAAATAGACGTCATACTTCATGTCAATTCAAGACGGTATATCTGAATCTAAGAAAGGCTGAGTGTCACCATTCATAAAAAAATAAATAGAGCAATGGGACTAAAACACATCCGTGATGATTTGGTCTGATTACCGGGAGGGTTCTGGATTGTTCATAACCTAACTCCTATCTCAGAAAAAGCAGAATGACAGTCGTATAATTGTTAGAAAAGAGCAATGATGGCTGATGAAAGGGCCACATCTCAAAGCTAATACCCTGATTTAGTTCTGCTAACTGCATCAAATGCAGCTTGAGGATCTATAAAAGCAAGCTAGAGAGTCTGGCCTCTAAGAAAGGCACAGTTTTAGATCATTAGGTACAACCTAAAAACCTAGCTGATAGAGATAGTGCAGAACCTCTTTCTAAATCCTGTTTGGATATGGGAAACAATATTTTCCTGAGTCAGCACTTAGGAGTACATTGTTGTATATGTTTGCTACGGTGTTCAGAAAGGATATCAGGGATAGTTAGACAATTCGGCCCTGTGCGTGGAAGATAGGAACAAACTGCATGAAGGTTTGCATAAAGTTCAGAGAACACTGAGGCTTCAGAGGGGAAGAGAACAATGAAGTTGCAGAAGGTTGATAAGGGGAGTGAAGTTGCAGTACTCTCAGGGAAAGCTATTGTTATAGTAGGGGACTAGAATATTACTGAAGTAGACGGGGTATAAAAGAAAATACTGAATCTGCCGTTGCCTGCATATACCTCAGAGCATCATCAAGATGGGATAATATTTAGAGAGCTCTATCAGCATGGGTTTTCAGATACGCATGGACATTAGGAGAGGTTTTGAAAAGGCCACTGAATATGAACTGGCTCAGAGAAGCAGTGATGTTGCAATGGGATCAAAAGAGCACTACATCATAGCTCTCAACTTGCCTCATAAGAGGCTGTTGTTGCCCACTGGTTGGTTGTTTGTATTTTTTGCTTGCTGCGACTCATAGTTTCTTTCCTCCATTTTAAACTCAGGGCTGTAGGAAAAGAGGAGGCTATGAATTGTAACTGAGGCTACGAATTTCAACAAAAATGAAAACTGATCCCATTTGCCAACAAGAGTGTGAGTCTTGAGTGTGAGACTCTGGACTGAATCTAGTGCAAGTCAGTTATGTGAGTGCATAGAAAGATTCAAGGTAAGAAGGGGGTTTGAATTTGGCATTACATAAAAGCTGATGTTATCACCACATCTTGGTATATTGATGACAAGCCCGCTTATTTTAAAAGAGAATAAATGTGCAGAATGAAAGCTGCTTTCTTGCAAGGAAGATGTGAACTGAAGAATGCAGAGCCTGTTAGGCTCAAAGCAAGCTCATTGTTCATTTTCAGAACAGGTGCAAAGATATATAACTTTTTCTTGCATCTGTTGGCTTCTGCCTGAATCACGGTCAAAGGTGCAGGCTGAACATGTGCTCTCTGTAACTGTCTAGTGGGTTGGTTACTGAACAAAGGGAGGTGGTTTAGTTTGGCACATGACATCACTGTCAGAGGCGGTAATTCCTTATACTTTCTTTGAGCAAACATACATTCATGGGAAAGTCACAGAAAGAGTTTAAAAAGAGCTGTCTATCAGGGATGAGTCTCTCTCTGGCTCTCTGGCTCTGGCGGTGTGTGCTGCATTTGCTCAAAGTGTCTGTGCAGGCTGGCTCCACTGAGTTCATCAATGCCGAGTTGGGAGAGAAGCAGATAAAGAAATTGTCTGTGCAAAACACTGTCCATGCAGCTGGGTGGAGGGAGAACCCATGCCTTGCAGTTTGAGGGCACACAGAACCAAGTGTGTTTTTAGTGAGTTCACAAGTCCAAATGAGGTGTGTGATCTGTGGTTTGTGAGGTGCATTTTACCGGCAGTCACCTTACTGTAACAAACGGGAGTAGTTATTTTTCATGTGTTCTTCACTGTCCAAGTAGCAAGCTTCAAATATAACCGGAGGCATTAAGTTGTGCAAAGCAAATGCTATCTCTCAAGGTCTTTTAATAACCATGTTTTGAACTGCAGCAGAAAAAGGGTGCTTGAAGTCCATTGTGGGGAAAAGCTCATTTATCGCAGGTGAAGCAATGGCAAATGAAATGTATTTGTGACTATTTCATTTTCATTTTTTAATCACAGGGAATGTCACGTGAAAGCTCAGTGCCCTGCACATGTTTTTGTACTTTGCTTACATTCAAATTCCTAAAGCACAAGAAAAAAGGAAGTACGTCACCCTCAGTCTATTTATATGTATCCTGTTACTTGTGATAGCATTCAGACAGATGTGAAGCAGGTGGTATTTTCATTTTACTGAATGTTGTATGTTGTAAGGTAAGGCAGATCACTGTGAATGGGCTCATATCCTAAGGGGCTGGTTACATAGATGACAGTATTCAGGTGACCTGGTAAGTGTATTCTGAGATACCGCCAGACAGAACCCAATTACCACGTGTTAATGAAATTGTGCTCTAGTACGCACCAGGTCAGGTTGTTGGCTTGCTGTTTATGATCACAATATAAAAATAATACCAGGTAGTCCTATGTTTGGGGCTCATCAAAATACCACAAAATAACCTAACAGAGCTCACACCAAGGTATGGAAGACAGCAAGGGTGTTGGAGGCTTATAAAAGCTTATACCGAGGAGAGGCATCCCACTTCTGCCTCTACAAAGGGGAAAATACTTACTCAAGAGGGACCAAGAGGCTACAAATGGTACTAGTCAGGGGTAAGAGAATTCCATAAAGCATTTTCTATAAAAGGTTGGTGGGTATGTCAACTTCACACACATAATATAAAGCAGCCATTTTGGTGTACCTCCAAATGTTATGCTATTGGATTTTATACTGCGTACCATTGCCATTTGTGCGGTCCCTTGGCTCTATGACCCTAAAAGGACGTTTTGGTAAGTGGAGACAGAAATAAAATGCAGGATAGCTTTTCTGATGTGTTGATGCCTGCTTCTTTGAAGTACTGAGATATTGTGTGTTATTTGTTTCTACTGGATTTCTGTTGAGAATGCTTGAATATGTGTATCATCATCATGTACCTTATTCAGATAAAATAATCCATAAAAGATCATACACAAAAGTAAAATAATAAACACATACATATTTCCATAAGACAAAATTATTCCATAAAAACACAAAGGAGACAGTGTTGTACACAATAAAAGCATTATTATTCTTGCACACGCTTGCATTTAGCATGTGCATAAACCATACTGTAGACAGCTCGAAATGCAGATACCTACTATAAAAATTCTACAAAGACATAGGATCACCTTTAAATGCAGGGCTCATTACTTAAAACAGCAATTCATTAGGTTGTCATGAAAGGCACAATATACGTAAAATTTAAGAAACATATTGTTATTGTTTTAAGTAAAAGGAAACAGCCAATTCATTATGTCGTAAAATCACCAAATTCTTAATGATTGAGGGGAGATAAAATACATAATTCCATCTTCAATCATAGCAACCCCAAGGCAGATTCCCCCCCGGTGACGGTCTACATGACCAAAACACTTGGTGCCATCAAGATTTTGTATTGCTGGTACAAAACACAGCTTAATTGAACAACAAAGGCATTCTCCTGGCTAAAGCTTGTTTTCGAAACTGCAATAGACACCAGCTACATTTCGGGGTCTCTGCCCACAACAGAAATATCAATGCCGGGCGAAATTGTGTAAATTGCTCTTCTCTCCTATATCTTTATATGTAAAAGATCCTCCTCCACCTCTCGACAAAAGGGGCAACATTTTCCCGCCCTGTTATTTGACCGACAGGACCTGGATTGCTCTTAAGGGGGGAAAATTAAACCTCGCCCTGGTTATAAGTGTTCTCACATTCAGGTTATTTGTCCATACCAAATATTTGTGGATTCTATCAGTTGCAATGATGGCCAGGCTTCTATTTGTACCCTTTTGGATTTCACAACATTTCTGAACATCCCTATATCTCAGCAACAACTGCCTTTTTAGATAGGATTCAGCAGTATGATTCAACACAGTTGGGCACATCAAATGAGACTCAGCATTCAGCTTCAGCAATTGTGTTTTAACATAGGACAACCAGGGGATTTCATATGTACCATTGTTGCCTAAGATATGTGTAATCAAAGATTGTATCAAAACGGCTTTAGGGTTAGACCAGATACTAAGCCAAAGCAAAACGGGTTCGCCTGCCAGTTCATCTTCCAAATAAGGCAAACCCAACTCAAGGTGGTTGGCATGAATCCGGGCTGATTGCGGTAGCCCTAGGATTTATTTTAGAGAGTCATTTTCAATTACTTGCAAATTTTTTCGTAGCCCCAAAGAAGTGCTCCATACTTTGCTACTGCTCCTGCTTTAATATAGTACACTTGCTGTATCAAATCTAGCGCCTTCCATTTGGACATAGCTATAAATCTCCTGACCACCCCAAGGGCCTGCTTAAACCTAGTGACCAGTTTCTTCACATGTGCCACTGGTTTTGGAGGTTGCAGTAAAGCATAGCCCCAGACAATTTAATCCATACATTCTGGGTAGTATGACGTTATTACTAAGCATTTCTGCCATCGTAGGCATTGTTCTCTTTAAATGGCAGGCCACTAATGCAGACTTGCTAGCATTGACTTTGAGATCTGAAGCTGTCATAAGTTCTGTGTATGCCGTAATAAGGGCCTGTAAGGCTCGCAGAGTGTGGGAATTAAGACTGTGTCGTTGGTGTACACTAGAACCAGCAGTGGTCTCCCTACCAATCTTGGAACATCTGGAGTAGCCTGTACCAGAGTATTGTTTAGCCCATTAATGTACAACGAGAACAGTAAAAGAGCCAGCACACATCCTTGTTGTACCCCAGCCTTCACTTGAAAATAGCCTGTACAGTGCCTTTTGGTGCTGCTCTGCACACAGACTTGTGTGCCCTCATGCAACGTGATTAGCATGTTGACTATCTCTGCGGGATATCCCTGGGACCTGAGCACATCCGATAGTTTGGTTCTGTTCACATTATCAAAGGCTGTGCTGGGCACGTCACTTCACCAAAATGCCTGGGGTAGCGGAAGTGATATTTTACAACCCTTGACCTCTGATGACATCACACAGAGTAATGTCATTTGACCCCACCCCAAAGTGACATCACGGGAAGCAATGGAACAAAACCTTTCACCCCTTCACAAAACAGGAAGTGGCATCACATAGCAATGTTTCTATACAATACTAAAAATATGGTTATGATATCACTGTAAAGTGATATATATTTCATACAAGAATGGATAACCATATGTATCGTTAATATCAGTGCGTAAAGGCCAATATTACCAAATGACTGTGAATGCAAGCAGACGTCAAAGGGCAAAAAATAATGATGTGGTATTATATAGCACTTACGCTTAAGAGCTTCATATTTAACAAACATACATACAGTATCACCCAACCTGTGTTGGTACTCATTTGTCAACCTCAGCAGGATGAAAAGCTGAGTTGACCTGGCCGGGAGTCGAACCTGCAACCTGCAGATCATACACAATGCAACAGCAAGCGTTCAACCCAGTGAGCTATGTTACCCACTAGAGCGATCAGAAAAACAGCCACTGCAAAAACAATGAGCCACATGCTGCTGCCCACAGTTTCCTGCCTTACGTACAAAGAGGTGGTCGCAATCAAATACACATTCAAGATGTGTTCACTAGTGCCCAAACCTTGGCGGAACCCCAATTGTATTTCTGAAAGGATGCCATTGGTGTCAACCCAGGATTCAATTTTGCCCTGTAACGCTCTGCTAAAGATTTTGAATATAGAATCCAGCAGCCTATGAGAGGCCGGCGCACCCCTTGGCCCTTTCTTATACATAGACTGAATAATTGTGTTTTTCCAAGAATCAGAGAATTGGTTTGGGGAGCACATATCATTAAAACAAAGTGTGAGCACAGGGGCCCAAAGATCAACTTCCTCTCTAAACAAGTCAGCAGGTATGCCATTTAGGGCATTTCGGTTGATTGCACTTGAGGAGGATCTATATCAGGCTTCTGCAATTCCCTTCTACTCTGGGGCAATAAGATAGGTGGTGCCAACGTTACTACAGTTGGCATGCAATTTCTCAATGACGTGGGGGTTCTAGATCAGTGCGCACATCCTGCTAATCTAGTTCCACAGAAAAGCCTGGGTGTGTTGCCTTTGTTATCATCAAGAATTGGGGCGGTGCGAAGGTTATAGGCTGGAAACCTGAAACATTGATAAGATCATTGCCCAAAATAGCAGTTCTAGTGTCCAGCAGAGCTCGCTCGACTGCGACTATTTG
Source organism: Ambystoma mexicanum (assembly GCF_040938575.1). Taxonomy (NCBI): domain Eukaryota; kingdom Metazoa; phylum Chordata; class Amphibia; order Caudata; family Ambystomatidae; genus Ambystoma; species Ambystoma mexicanum. The sequence continues at coordinate 1,362,592,508 of NC_090929.1, read as the reverse complement.
CTCGTCCAGTTTGCCAGCTACTTGTTTTAAATTGGTGCTTAGAGAGTTAGGTGGTGGTAGTCTTCTGTCCCGCTACTTTCCTTTGTTTTTTCTGATGCCTTTTGAATCACTCACTTGGTATTCTAAATAATTCACAGGTTTCTAAACGGTTCTTTGTAAGAACTAAAATTCTGTCGTTTTTTTTTTGTAATATACGAGATGCAAAACACTGACTTTCAAACTATTAAGTTAACTTTGTAGTAGCGTGTGCTGCCATGTAAATATATGCGACCGTGCCCTCCTATGGAAAGGAAGCTCACACTAAAGACCAGACTCGTCGCGATTCCCCGGCCAAGCTAGTGCTAACAGAACGAATCTTTATTCTTGAGCAATTACCGCTGAAGTGCGTGTCTCCCTCCGCTTAAATAGAGTTAATGAGGCCGTCCGCGTGTTTGTGCTGTGCTGTATAGTTCTCTAATCACTGTTTGTCGAGCGCTGGAGCGGCCCTTGGACACAGATGGTGTGGAATTCGGCTGGAGCTTCGACTCCGAAGTTTCCAGGCCCTGCAGGTGTATCCGGCTCCCAGGGAACGAGGCGAATGCCTTTCGGGTACCGCGATTCCATGTTATCTATAGCTGCGAGGAGGGGGTAGGAAGAGATTAGGTGGATACGTTGATCCCCTTCAATTGTTGCTTACACAACAAACACGAACCGATCCCCGCCATTGTCATGTTAATCATTCCTTTCCCGCGTTTCCCAGTCCAGGGTATTTTGCACTAATCTGGGGAGAAGAGGCAATTATCTCTCCACCTCACGTGAATGCATAAGAGTCAATTATCTCTCCACCTCACGTGAATGCGTATACCTGCCAAGCCTCGCAGGAACCGTGCAAGCATCACAAGTGCGGCAGGAAACTCTCACGGTGGCACGGAGCCGACTGGCAAAAGAATTCGTCAGCGTGTTGTTAGCATTCTCTACTGTGTGTCCTCATTCCATGTGATGTATTTCAATAACTTCCCCCTCGCCCCACTTATCCTTTTGATGCCATCTTTTTTTGGAAAATGTGTCTGTTTTAGGGAAATTGCATGCAAATATTTTCCTTGATTAATACGGTAAATGGCAAAAAATGTGGCAGCTAAAATCTTGCACACTTGCCCCTATATTTATTGGGGCAAATTGTACCAGAAAAAACATTCTAGTGTGCTTTGCTGCTCCACGGTTTGCCAATCATAGCAGAAACAGTGGTTCCTGCTACATACACTTGCCTTTTTGTCAGAAAAGGTCACCCTACTCCACTCTGGGGCGCATCCACACCCACCATCGGTTGAGAACATGCCCCAGAGACCTGCAATATGACCCTTTTTTCAGTTTTGCATTTTAGATGGCACAGAAAGTGATGCCTAAAAGCCTAAACTATTGTTATGGACAAGTATGGTAGATAGAGAGAGATGACATGTGAGGAGGGATACACAGCCCGCACCAAGCCAAGTACCGGCGAAGTACCGCTTGACCGCTTGGCCGCGTTGTTGCGGCGCTGCAGCCAAACAGTGCTTCCCGTTACATCTTCAGCTATGTTCGTTGTTTTTTTTGTGTCTCTTTTCAGTTAACAGCCTTGGCGGGATACATGTTGTCTGACGCCACTCACTAATTAACTTTATCCTGATTTGGAGACAATTGGTTTTGCCTGTTGGCGGACAAGGACATAATAATGAAGTGTGTATTGAGGACTTTGAAGTCCGGAATGCCGAACTCGAGTTAGACTCTCCATGAAAGGACACATGGACAAAAGCTTTCAAACACAACTCAGCAACGATCTGGAAATGGTGTATGTTTCTCTACCCCGCTAACACAGAAGCCCAACCTGCTTCGGAAACGTATAATGAAAGCTCCTGGAAATAAAGACATTCATTCTTTCTGTAAAGAATCTAACGAGAGTGCTGTGAAGGTAAATGAACCAATGGTGGTTAAAAATCTATCCCCAACTATTATAACATCTATAGTTGAGCCTGAGTCTGTTTCACTGGTGCATGATACTGCAGGAATGGGTTTCACTGTTGAACCTGATGTTTCTCTGATTACAGTTGAAATTGGACCACCTGATGTAGCGCTACACAATACTGAGAGGTCTCTTACTGATAGTGTTCTATTGGGTAATATATTTACAGCCCTGTACTGAATAATACTGCTCAAATGCAGGAAAAAACTTCTGATCAGGTTATACTAGAACTTGGAAGTAACACCTCTTGTCAATTCTCGCATTTAACAACAAAAAATGTATCAGCTTCGCCTGACTTACTGACATTAGCCACTCAAACTCAGAATTAGCAGTGACCTATTCTGCTACAACCCCACGTGACTCCAAGAATATGACTGGACTAGAAAAAACTGGTGCCTTTAGTCCAGTGAATAATTTGTTGGAGATCACCCTGAATTCGATGAATTTGGCCCTACAATCTATGACCAGCTTTATGAGACACTTGATTTGAAGATTTCTGCCAAAAATTAACAACTTGACAAAGTTTTGCAATGGCAGAACTTGATAATGCAAAGACCTAATACCAGAAAAGATCTCATTCAGACTGTAGACAAAGTCATTATTTCTGCTATTTCTATTGGCGCTCAAACTGGTCCTTGTGCTGAACCGAAATCTGCTAAAAAGAGTATATCAATACCTATTTCTGAAACACACTGTTCTCTGCTCCCATTTTTCTCTAACATTATTCTTGATAAAGAAGATACAGACTTACGATCATGGAATAAGGGTCAGTCTGTTAATACTCTCAATGGTGTTAACGCCCCCACTAAGTCTTCTGTCTATACAGTTTTTGATTTAAAACAAAATCAGAGAAAAACAGCTGTGCAAACAAAAAAAACAACAAATATGAGTACCATTAAGGATAACTGCAAATCTAAAACCAAACAGTTTGATAAAAAAAAGTCACGCAGTCGCAAAAAGGTGCTACGATGATCACAAATGCAATTACCAAAAAATATCAGTTGCTAGCGCAAGCATGAAAAAACACTGCAAAGATCAGTAACTCAGCAAACATTTCATTTTATGGACCTCTTGATGATTTACTGGAGGTAGCAGTGGCCATGGATGGAGAAAAATATGCACCCACTCCATTTCTACATGTAACAAATAACAAAGGAAATGATCTCCATTTGATTGGAACCACACAACATGCTTTAGAAAGTCATAGGAAAGAAATTAGATGTGCTGTAGATGCGTATTTGAGTGCCCAACCATTGCAGAAGAATCTGACTCATTGTGAACCTAGAGCAAAAACCCATTTACAGGTTCAGGCTCCTGTGGATAAAGGGGCACAAATTACAGATTTCCCACAGCTGGTTCATAAAGATTCTTGTCATTGTCAGGGTAGATCCTTAGTACAAACAGGTATTACATATAATCCTTTGGCAATACCGCCTCAGGTTGTTATACCACGACCTGTATCATTACCATCACAGGAAGTTGGAAAACCGACTTTGAATGTTGGAAGCACAAATAGTATATCTGAACTAGCACCTGAAATCTATCACCTTATACAAACAGCACTCTCCAAGACAGTTGAGGCTAAAACCCCTGTAGTCGCTTCCAATAGTAATATTGGATTTGAAGGCCCTCCTTTGAACAAATACAAGGAAACGAATACTAAACGACTGGCAATACATTCATTAAGGATAGTATGCCGACCATTGCCAAGTATTCAATATGACTTAAATCGAAAATCTATTTTGTCCATCTTTGCAGAAATCCCAGAATTGGAAGACATCAACTCTGTTGATATCCAACTGGTAGAATTTGATGATATACACACAGTTTCTTCAGCAAAATTATGGATTAATTCAAGAGTAGTATTGAATAAAATATGCTTTGCAAAGAAACAAATTTATGAACTAGGATTTATTATTGATGTCAACTCAATGAGCACTCCAACCCCATGTATTAAGCCTCTGACAATCACAACTGTTAATAGGCAATGTCCTGATAATAATCTGGAACTTAATGTAAGAGAACCTGTAAAGAGGGCCTGTAATTGTCATTCAGATCAGACTATGCATTAACTAGGCCATACCATAAAGCAAATCCCAGTCTCTCTCATCAGCTGGAATACCAGAGGGTTGTGTCATCTTATAAATAATTCCAACACGGGTATTGAGAATGTTGATATAATTATGCTACAAGAAACATGGCTTACTGAAGTGCCAGTCTGGTATAATTATGATATTCATCTAAATCCTGCTTCAAAAGCTAGATTGGGAAGGCCAACCCGGGTCTCTTTATTGTGGGTAAACAGCATTCGCCCTTTAAATCTGAAAATTGGATTTCTCCCAATCCATTTATGCAGGCAATTAAATTAAAGACTGGTGGCTTTTTGTATGCCTTAATCAACCTGTATTGGAATCCAGCTGGTACCTCCTACTATCTCTTTATGAGAGATTTGAATTGCTTAATAGATCTGATCTTTGTCGACAAAACAACACTGTATGTAATCATAGCAGGCGATCTTAATTTGCATTGTATTGGACTATCAAAAGATACTACTAGATTAGCCTTATGGAATCATTTTGTTGAGACCCGAAATCTCCAAATGTTAAATGCTACATTCATAGATGATATCCCTCCAGATTCTACATGGCATAGAGGTACATCTAAAGCAATAATTGATTATGTCTATGTTAATCAGGCCCTTATCGTAGAAATTACTAAATTTCAAATTAATCCAACAACTCTAAGTGATCATGACATCTTATTTATGAATTGGAACATCACAGAAACTGTAGGTAATTTGCAATCTAAATGTCCAGCTAACTTGTTAACAATCAAAACAAGTTGTAATAGATTGCGGTGGGCTGAAACATCATTGAAACAATTGAATCAATTGTATGCAAGGGAAATACATAAAGCAAATGAGCAACCATGTCAAGAGATCATATATCATGAACTGATGCAGATGTTTCAAACAAAACCTAATAACCATACATCATATAGAGTTCAACATTTGCATGTATTTAACAAGGAGGTACAAACAGTCAAGAAAATGTATCGATCAATGAAGCGACAAATTTCAAAACTGCCTGTATAAACTAGAGGTGTACAGTTAATTAGACTAAAAAACAAAATATAAGAAATGGATACGGAACCAGAAAGGAGCTTTGTACCAAGATGATGGTCTGACAATGTTGAAAACTATAGCTGGGAAAAACACAGCCCAAATTTGGACAATTATTAATCAAACAACAGCAGGGCATCAAATTGCACTCCAATCTAATAGTGTCTCAGAACAAGCGTGGATTACGCATTATTCAAATCTGTATATGGCACCACAAAATTAAATTTCCCAGACAACAATCCTGGAGAATGGTAGATTCTTTCTCACTTTTGATAAAGAAGATATAACATACTATATAAACAAGGCAAGTAATTCAAGGACCCTTGGGCCTGATGGATTATCAAATACCATCCTAAAAAACATCCTGAACTTTGGACTATCATGTTGTGGAATATGTTTAAATACATCAATCGAACGCAAAATATCCCACAATCATGGAAACATTCTATCATTTTTCCAGTCTACAAGAAGGGTAGCAGGACAGACCCAGATAGCTATAGGCCCATTGTCTTGCTAGATGCACCTGGGAACATGTTTAATCGTTTAATCGCATCGTCCTTAGAGACCTTAACGTTTGGGCCACCAGTCAATGCAAAAGAGACCCATTCCAAGCAGGGTTCGTCTCTGGCCTAGGTACCTCCCCTAATATCATCAGTTTAAATATGATAAGAGCTAACTGTGCTGCCCGAAATCAACCCTTGTATTTGGCATTTATTGATTTACTGGTAGCCTTTGATTCTGTTGACCCTGAACTCTTGTACAAAACATTAACACAGTATGAATGTCCATCTTCATTACTTTCCATAATCAAACATTTACACACCAATACAACTTTGCAAGTTAGATTAACAATAGAAGGGCAACGCTCTTCATCTTTTTCTACAGGGCGAGGGCTCAAACAAGGCTGTATTTTAGCCTCATGTTTATTTAACCAGTTTATTTTGGATCTGGGTGAATCGTTTGCCACCATAACAACTGATGCACCAAAAATCGGAGCACAATCCATAGCTTGGATGCTATATGCGGACGATTTAGTGCTTTTATCAAGGACACCTAGTATGCTACAGAACATAGTAGATAAACTATCTGCCTACTCTTCAGAAAATAATTGTGTCATTAATTTGGAAAAAACACAGGTTGTTATCTGTTGTACAAATAACAAAATTGTGGGTAAAAAATATAAATGGCGCCTACAGAATGCTGAGTTAATGAATGTATCTGAATATAAAAATATCATGGCATAACAATCTGTCTGAAACTGCATGTATGACATCATTGAATTGTAAATTACAGACATTGAGCCTCATTACAACCCAGGCGGTAAGGGGTTAACGGCGCCGTAAAAGGTGGCAGCGCGGTTAATCCTAATAACGAGGTCCCTTTGAGGGTCCCTACCTTAACGGCTGGTTTTACCAGCCGTTAAGGATTGGACCAGCAAAGGGACCTCGGAGGTAATTACGGTACCGCAATTTGCAGTACTGTAACTACCGCCTTCCCCATTTCCATTGAGCCCTATGGGGGCGAAAATGGGAATGGGGAAGGGCCAATGGTGAATGGGGAATTACCGCCCCGCCAACCTTGGAACGGGGCGGTAATTCCGCCATTCACAATGGCAGAATCGGTAAATTACCGGCGTCAACCATGGCACTAATAGCACCATGGTTAACGCCTGGGTCGTAATGAGGCCCATTGAGATCAAAGGCAGTTATATTAATGTCCAAATATGGCAAGTTCTCATATCAACATGTTGTGACCTTCTACCAGACAAAAGGGGTTCCCATATTATTATACAGTGCCGAAACTAAGGTTCTGACCAATTCAAAATCATGGGATCTGCAGGAATCCTTATTCTGGAAATCAGTGCTAAAACTACCAAACTGCACCCCGCTTCCCATTATTAGATTTGAACTTGGTTTGTTGTCACTTCATGTACAATTGGTTTGGAAAATGTGTAATTTTTTTCGGAAATGTTTACTAGGGTTAGCAAATAATAACATTCTAAGCGCTGCTGCACATTATCTTTTTGCTTCAAACCATTATTTTCCACGCACGTGGAGAAGTTGTGTCTTAGATGCTTTATCTAATGCCTCCATAACCTTAGAAATTCTGTTACCCAATCCAAATCGTGGCAAGATAAAATTGTACCAACAAGATTGGATTTGTAATAGAGCTAAATGTTGCACCTATAAGGATTTTAACACGCAACAGTTTGGTTATAAAAAATGTAGAGTTATGTCAGACTATTTAGTAAAGTTTCCATCACCATACATAAGACAACAATATTTACGATTCAGATTCAATCTATTATGAACAACGGAAATCATGGCCAGAAGAGGTCTATTTACCAATGAATTGAATCATTGTCGGTTTTGCTACAACAAACAATGTTGAGAGACTTTAAAGCATTTAATAGTGATTTGTCCAGCTTTGAATTTAATGAGGCAAATCCACTTTAATAAGTTATTGCAGATCTATACGCCAATGAAAGATGATGAGATCTGGTACATGATTTTCGCGAGTAAGAGATTGGGAATGAGAGTTGCAATAGTACATATTCTGGATGTCATTCTATCAACTAATAAAGAGGGTTCTTGAGCGTTATTTTGAATGCATTGAGATGAGATGTCATATAACTGGAAATGCTTTTTGCATTTGTATAAGCCATTTTGTATGAATTTAATATGAAATATGATATTATCAGTTTGTTGATTTTTAAAATTGTTGTGTATACATTATTCTGTATAAGTTTATCTATTTCATAATTGTAACTTTGTAAATTGGAGATCAATGAATTTTAATTTTGTATTTGAAAGGTTGATTTAATCAGCCAACCAAATAAAAAATAAACATTTTTAAAAAAAGGTGTGTGGTTATTTTATCACCCGCTTTGACTGCCCATGGCCATACTAATCCCTATGGCTATTCACACACACTCTCTGCCCCTCTCTACCCAAAACACCCCCTGGAATCTCTTTGAGTCTAGCTCTGCTCTTTCAAGGCAGCCTTCTGAAAGGTAATGGCTTAATAGCAGCCGTAAACAGCTCATTAGGTAATAAAACTGTCTTAACCAAATGTGCCTAATGGTCCCAGATGAAACTGTCTGACGTAATAGTTTGTGAAATGTATTTCTTTGCAGTTACATTTCTCCAGTCATGTGTTGTTTTTCTGCAAACATCCTTACCTTTGTTTGTTTCTTTCCTTAAACCCCAAGGAAGTCTGCTGTTTAACACATTTTAACTGTGCCTTTTGTCTTGCCTATCATATGTGAGCTTCTTGTGGCTTTTTTTACATTGAGTACACCACGCCCTGCATTTGCTTGGAAAATGGTGGGAACACAGAGGCCAACTCTTTTAAAATGGGGCAGTAAACGGATGTAAAAAAAGCAAATAATTTAAGATGCTCGAAATGAATGCTTTATCAATGTTTAATGTCACCCAGCCAGCAGTACTTTGCAGGTTATACAGTGATGTTCCTTTAGTTCTACGAAGGCGCGCAGGATAGCAAGTGAATAGTTTGTCAGATGCAGAATTGCCCATAGAAACCCAACATAAAACCTGGCAGCCAATGAATTCTTCAACCGTGGCTAACTTGTCTCTGGATGGAAGATCCCAAATCTGAGTTCTTTCTGGCTGCACATACTAGGAGTATTGGGAGAAAACGCAGCAAGCCTTTACTGGCGGAACATGTCCAAAAGGGGTGATGGCCATTTTGCTTCTCTCAAATGACAGTGCTTTAATTGGGGAAAAAAATTAAATGGTTCAACATTTATTTCCCCCTGTATGGCCCCTCACCCTTTCCATTGGTAAAGCAATGTGTTTGAAAACAAACACAAAATGTGTGCAGTGTGCATTTAGAAAAGTTATTCTTCTGTATGAACAAATAGCACATTTTCTTGACATGTGTGCTGATGCCCCCAGAACCCGCTGCTCTGATTGAGCTGGGAAAAGTAACCCAACATAGTGCTTTCTCCAAAAAGATTAAGACAATCTGAAGTCATCAAAGAGCCTTGAATCAACTGGCCAAAAGCTATAAAGCATTCTGACACTGGATATGAAACTCTAACAAGACCACCATTGACTTCCCACTGCCATGTTTAGCCCTATGACCATTCCCACCCACTTTCTGCCTCCCCCAGCACAAAAACACCCTTCTTGGATCTGTTTGTGCTAGCTCTATCAACCAGTAAGGTCAACCGTTGTGCTTTGTAGGGTCTGTCAGTGTTATTTTAAAGCAGTTCACTGTGAGTTGATTGTGTTGTAAATTACCTCATGGTATAATAACAATTTCCTGAGCCACTTGATTTATAAGTGTGCTATGTGGGTCCTCACATCTCTTCCTTGCACTGAAGTCTTGGTAAAAAAAAGCATTTGCATTATCAACAGTTTTGGCTTCCATACAGATATTAGCCAAGCACTGACATCATTTGGCCAGGTGCAAACTTAATTTAGTACCATTATGGCAGTGCCTGGCAATGTTGCTCCAATGTGGACATAAATGCCAAAACTGTTGACTTTTTCAATGCTCGTTTCACTTTTTGTGGTGCATTTTTCTGTACCAGATCTGTGGGTCCACTCCTGATCCACAGATCCAATTGATCCATTTTTAAAAAAACATTTTCATTTCTTTATCAGTCAATCAAAAAGACGCCACATTCTGTGCATGCAGATTCACAGATACCCATGAATATCCGTAGATGTGGCCAAGCCAATAAAATGTAATTATGTACCCTTAGCCAATCAAATTGATGGTTATTAATTCAAACTTATTGATCCGTCAAACTGAACTGCCAAACTATAAATAGGTGAAAATGCTCCAGATTAGGGGAAGGGAGCGGGTTTCAGTGGATCTGAGCAACATTTCCTATGGGAGTTTTCAATGTTTGGATGCACCCTAAATCTCTGGTCCCCGTAGATAAAACTTAAAGAAATGTTCGAAAACGTTTTATGAAGATTGCTGAAAGGCACCAATATTATAAGCATCTCAAAATTGCGTCATTTTATGGACACACCAACTGCACCATAACTACAGAGTTGTGAAAATGTGATATATATATATATATATTTGTATAGCCACCCTATAATTAAGGTGAAACCTATCATCCACAGGAAAAGTGAAGATTTTATGGTTAATAAAATTTGAGCCGTAGAAAGGCACAGTATTTGACATTCCTATATTAGGGCACATGCCCCCAAGGACTGGAAAGGTTCACGCAAATCCGCGTTACGGTTCAAAAGATATAAAGAGTCAGAAAAATTGTGTATTTTTCTTTTTTCCATTCATTGGGCCTCATTACGACCCAGGCGGTAAGGGGTTTACGGCAGCGTAAACAGCGCCGACCCTTACCGCCTGAGTACGAGGTCCCTTAGCGCCATGGCGGATTTAACACCTGCTTTTAGCAGGTGTTAAAATCCATGGCGCTAAGGGACCATGGAGTTAATTACGCCACCGTAATTTACGGTGGCGTAATTAACGCCTTCCCCACTCCCATTATGCCCTATGGGGCAAAAATGGGAATGGAGAAGGGTAAATGGGGATTGGGGACTTACCGCCCCGCCAAGGTCGGAATGGGGCGTTAAGTCCGCCAACCACCATGGCGTAAACATAGTTTACGCCATGGTGGTAAAGTCACGGCCCAGGCGGTAACTTACCGCCTGGGTCGTAATGAGGCCCATTATCCCTTAGGGAAAATGCCAAATCTTCGCTCACGCACACTGCCCAAAGCGCTGGGTGGATTTATGGCAAATGAGAAACAAGTCGAGCACGAAGCACTCAAAGGAAATCCTTTCTTGTTTTGATGCAAAGCATTCCAGTGTTTATTTTCTAATTTGGCGCACAGTGGTTGACCCTGTAGCCAAAAAGTTAGTAATATCTCTGATTGCTAAGGTTTTTCAGTTCTGAAAGTCCTCCATTATGCAATTTGAGAATTTATTTCCTGCTTGATTTTGGAAAGTGCCCTAAATTGATATAACGGGTGTTACTTATGAAGTTGTGAGTGCAGGCAGCACGTGGACAGAGGGAGGAAGGATGATTGGTGAAGGTTTGGGGCTTGGGGATAGAGTAGTTATGTTCTTCCAAGCGTTTTACCGAGATCGAGAAGCTGTGCGAACGGAGTAAAGAAGGCTAAATATTCGAAAAATATGATGCATTTCAGATGTGGTAATTAGTGTGGTTGTTAGTTAGGGAAAGATGAACATTTCAAGTTAATTTAGGAAGTTTATTATTTTTTATATATATTTAAAAAATGCTTTTTAATTAACATCAAATGTGAAGATGTTTAGAGGTTTTATTAAGGTGATTTAACGTTCCACATTAACGTATTGATATTAAGAACTGTTTTTCTAACTTAGTTATGTGAATGTAAAGTGAGTCACTGAGACACATTCATATCGGAGCCGTGGTTACATTGTGTCTTGTTTTGATTGAATGAGGTTTTCACATGATCTCTAGGAATGCTTCAAGATTCAGTGTTCTGTTTAGCTTGGTGCTCGAAGCAGGCTTTGTGCAGAAGTTGTAAAAGTTGATTTTAGGATTGTTTAATGTTTGCTTTGTTTGAAGGGAGGATATGAGGGTTATAAAGGAGGTATATTAGTGTTGTCCATTTAGGGAAAGAGGGCCCAGAGATAAGTCTGCACTATTTTGCATGATTTGTCATTTCATAAAATGTGACTAACATACAGTATACAATATAAAAAAGGTCAATTATCAAATGTAAAAAATGAGATCAAGATCTGTTTTATGAACGTTTATTTTCCAAGAAAATTTTGATTGGATAAGGTTGTTACGTGATCTGAAGGAACGCTTCTCGACTCAGTGTTCTGTTCAGTGTATAAAGGAGGTAGAGTGTTATGGTCATTTCTGGCAAATTGGCAGTGGGCACAGAGATAAATTCACACTATTTTGCATGAATTGTCGATTCGAAAGACGTGCTAACGAAGATTATACAATGTAAAAAAGATTCCTTTTTATAGAAGTTTATTGCCCGAAAGTAAATGATGTACGAGTATTGATCGAGAACTGTGATTCTCGATTCAGATTGTATATTTGTATATTAGAAGTTGATGGTGTTGTGTTAACTTTGTTACTTTTATATTTATATGAAAAACAGTACACCTGGATTGGGCAGTAGTGGAGCATAAGCTAAAGTTTAGCTTTTTTTTCATTACGTCCCTGTAAGGGGGCACTAGCCAATCAGGATGCACGGATCATGGGCTTTAGGCTCTGGTATAAGCCTGTGTTACTAGTAGCGTTAATGCTGCTGGTCAGCACCCCTTCTTCTGCACTTCCTTAACCTCCCCCCTCCCCCCTCATCTCTTATCACCAGTGCAGTGTTCTAGGTGGGTGCTGTGACAAATTGGATTCTGCTTTGCAGGAGTACAGGATGAGTAGGGGTAAAATAGCCCACTCAGCCCTCATACTTCTACAAACCAAAACACAATGCAATCATAAAGGTTAAACAGGGACAGTTAAGAGATATGTGAAGGTGGCCAGTAGTGACCCAAACAACACAATATTATAGTCCAAAATAAAGGGAATTGCAATCAGGGTTCTGTAAATATATAAACACTTTAATTAAACACACCATCTGCATATGGAACAAAAAGAGATTACTACACAAAAAAACCACCCCAAAGGAAGAGCAGAGAAGATGCGACAGATTGGTGAAAGTTACACTCTGAGTGTAATTCCAGGGGTGGGCGGTAAGGTACTAACCACAAAAAAGATTGTGTTGAAAACAGTAGCAATCATGACCTAACCAGTCTCTAGGGTCGAAGTGTACTGAGGGGGCAGTCAGAGTCACTTGGGATGCAAGCTGATCAGGCTCAGTTCAGGCACATAGGATTGTGGAGGCCCCGGCAACAAGCGGCATTGAATGGGGACGAAAGCGGGTGCTGTGCGCAGTATAACAGTGGATCTTCAATAATGCAGGTCAGGGCTGTCCCAGGAATGCTTAGCAATTGGCCAGGCCGGGTCAGTCTTTAGCCGGTGGCAGGGGTTGATGAGTGACACTCCAATGATTTGTGTCTGGGGTGACTGTCATCAAAGTCGTGATCTTGGGTGCTTTGATGTGTGATCAATGAGGAGTCAGGCTAGCTGGGCTGAGCCATGCTTGTAACCCCCAGTTAGAGTCAGTGTATGACTCTCCAGTGATTTGGTTTGAGTCCTGGCATTAAGCAGTTGCTTCAGGCCTACCAGGTGAAAATCTTTGACAGGGACACGATGCAGTGTCAAGCTGGATGAAGGTGCAAGCAATGTTCGAGTGGTGAAGGAGTGCATCAACCAGCGCTGACAAGTTCCCTCTTGCTCCAGGTGTGATGAAAACAGAACAACCATTTTGGTGCGGTGAACAGAGGGCTTCAGCTGGTCTGGTCCCCCAGTTGCTGCAAGTTCAGTTCTGGCAGAGTCGAGGATAAGATGATTCCATTCCTCAGGAGATTCTGGTGCAGAGTAGTAGGTCCTGAACCATAGCAGAGGTTACTCCTGATGTAACGTGGGAGTGGTAGTGGACAGATCTTGATTCTGTCTTGGATGATTCCTTTTTCACCTGAAGCTGGGGGCTTTGGAGAGTACAACTCTCCCAAAGGAATTCCAGTGAGATCTTCCAAATGAATCTGCAGCCCTAAAGGATCTGAGAGGAACTGAGCAAATCTGATAAAGGGGTGTAAGACCTCTTCTTCTAAGGGAAAAGGTCCTCAGGTAATTGGACTAAAGCTACCCTGCCTTAGTGGTCCAATCCCTCTCTGGAACAGAGTGGACATTGCCCTGTGGATGTCACGCCCAAAGTGCTTTGCTCCAGAGGAAGTGGATGGGACAGGAAAGACAGAGAGGGACAGTAAGAATCACGATGGTAGAAACCTTGTGACATTGATCATAACTCTCCTGCCTATCCTAATACCACCCCCTTCCCTTCTTACTGAGAACAGGGGCCTTTAGAGATGCAGCACACTGGCGTGAGTCTCCTCTTTTTGAATGGGTATGCTGTCTTGATGCCAGTGCCCAGGACAGCTGCCTGCTGTGCGACTGTCTTCATTGGAGGGTGTTACCTTCCATCACAAAGAGAACAAAGAGGAAGCTCAGCCCTCCAGGTTCTCGACCTGCCATTCAGAAGGCTACACTCGGCTGACCAGAATACATATTACCTTCCATAAAGGAGCAGGCTCACAGGAGCTGACACATGTGCATTATCAATTGGAATGTGGTGGTTGTGTTCATAAGTAGCACAATGCACTATGCCAAAATGTAGACATATTGTTTGTGTATAGTTTACCCTGCCACCAGCATGGGTAACTTATGATCCTCACAGTTCTGGGTACAGGGGGCATACCTGAAATGCTACCTCTGCGCCGCAGGGACTTGGCTATCTCTGCGTCTTTCAAGTGAGCATCTCATGGCCTTCGAACATGCTCTGTGCTATGAGTAGAGCGGGTGCAATGGATCAAACTACTGATGCGGCACGCCATGATTGTGCTATGGTTTTGGAATGGAGTCAATGAGAAAGGGGGAATCTGGTTGGTAGATTATCCTTTTTGTATACAGAATTACCATAATCATTGTATTTATTACTAAAAATAAAAAAACCTGGGCTTTGCACCCTTGTCATATGGCAATTCCTTGCACGCCCCCCACCCCAGCCAAAAAGGTTGAGACTCATCCTTGCTTAGGGGTACGCTCATCCAACTGGTGATAGTACCGACTCAGACAACTGCACTGGAGCACTGAGACCCAGGTTTGTGTTGGATGCCCATGTCCCATCCATGTATGGATATGGTACAACTCAGTAACTTGGGGTTCTCTCCCCGCATGGACATAAGCCACCTTGAAGGTCTGTGGTCGGTTTGGACAATAAAGTGAGACCCAAATATGTAGGATTTCAACTTGTCTACCACCAAACTACCACAAATGCCTTCTTCTCAGTGGTGGCCCAGTTGCGCTCTCACCTGGTCAGAGGCCTACTTAAGCAGGCAAAAGGTTGTTCTACCCCTTCAGAGTTCAATTGTGCTAATACTGCACCAATGCAAAACCCCAAGCGTCTGTCTGGATGATAAACTCTTGCCCAAAATTTGGGATCTTTAGAACTGAGGCACATGCTTTCCTTTAAGCTCTGGAAGAACAACTGGCAGGCAGGGGTCCAGGTGACCTTTTTTTGCAGTTTCTTCAAAGTGATATTGTTTAAGGGAAGGCCAAGGGTCCCACAACCATTGATAAAATGTGAGTAATATCCCATGAGTTCGAGGAAGGCCCGCACTTGAGTGTGGGTGGTTAGGATATCCCACTCTTTCCCCACCTGGAATTTGGCCTGGACAGGCTGTTTCTTACCACCACCTGCTTGGTGACCCAGGTAAGGCACAGTACCCTGCCCTATCTGGCACTTGGATGCCATGAAAGTTAAGCAAGCATTACACATGGCTTGAAGCACCTGTTCCAGGTGGGATGAATGGTCTTCCCAGGGGTTGCTGAATACTGCCATGTCTAAGTAGGTGAAGCTAAAGTCTTCCAACCCCATCAGGAGCTGGTACACCATTCTCTGGAAGGTGGCAAGGGTATTCTTCAATCCGAAGGGCATAACCGTGAACTGGTAGTGCCCATCTGGAGTGGAAAATGTGGACCTCTCTTTTGCATGATCGGTCACCCCGACCTGCAGGTACCCTGCCGTGACGTCCAAGGTACTTATGAATTTGCCAGCACCTATATGGTCAATGAACTCTTCTGCCTGAGGGATGGGGTGTGCATCATTCTTCATGACAGAGTTGAGCCCCCGATAATCCATGCAAAAGCAGACCTCGGTTTTCCTGCTACTGGACATTTTAGGGACCAGTACCACTGGGCTAGCCCAGGAGCTGCGGGACAGCTCAATCACCCCTAAGGTCAACATCTTGGAGACTTCCTCATTGATGGTCTCTCTGACCTTTTTGGACATCTGGTGAATCCTACTCTTTACCGCACCAATCAATCTTCCCAGGATTAAGCGAGAATAGTCCGGCGAACTGATCCAGCAGCTGATGGCAGTCCTGCCGTGCTGTTCAGTGAGGTTTGGAGAGATTTGAACTCCCTCGAGAGACCGATCAGTGGGATCTGCATGCAACAATTTGGGGAGAGGGTCAGTCTTCTGCTCGTCCTCATTGTCTTGTGACCTGAGCCATTACTATTTCATAGAGGGTTCTAGCCGGTTGACATGGCAGACCCAATGCATCTGCATCGGATCCTCAGTGCAAATTAGGTAGTTAACTTCACTAACCTTTTCTAACTCCACCATTTGTCGTGGAAGGCACTGGGCTTGATGGGCTCCATGATCCAGAGCATCTGGCTTGACGTGTACTCCGTCATGGTGGCCTTCTGGTCATATTAGTGCTTCATGAGCACCTGGCTTGCCTTCAGGTTCTGGGTGCTCTGACCCCTGTACTTAGACATTTCGGGTCGAAGACTAAGCACATAGTCCACTATGTTGTGGGAAAGAGTTTGGGGATTGCCTTTCTATGCTTCCTGCATCTGTTTTAGCAGACACTTATCTGTATGGCCAAACAGGAACTTCAAAGGACGGACCCAATACCATTCTGTGGCACCTCCTGGTAGGAGAACAGGAGGCCTGTCAGGAGAATATCGCACTTTCTCCTGAGGGGCTCTTCAAAGCCATCTATCATGCACTTGAGGGTTTGTTGAACTGCTTAACAAGCCCATTGGTTTGTGGTTGAAAGGCCGTGGAGAACTTGTAGACAACACCACATTCATCCCACATTGCCTTCATTGACACCAATTTGAAGTTGGATTCCCTGTCAGAAATGACTTCTACAGGGAATCCTGCATGAGAGAATATCCTGATGAGATCCTTTGCGATCACAGGGGCTTTGATGCTCTTCAGTCGGCTGCCTTGTCAGGCTCCCAAGAGTCCATGGTACTCTTGTCCACTAGCTGCTGGTATAACTCCATCTCACATTGTTTAAGAATGCTTAAACATTGTTTAAGAATGTTTAAGAATGCTGTTTTAAACCATCGATGTGGTCGCTCCTCTGAGGCCGCCCGTGGGATGTCCGCCGCCGCCGTCGAATTCTGGTGGTTCTAGGCGGGGTTTCGAGTCGCTAATGCCATCTACAGCGACCGGAACCGACATGGCATAACCTGGCTAAATATCGTCTTCGACCGTGGCAGCGTTCTACTAGAAATTTAAAGCTGAACTCCTCTCCCATACCCGACGGACGAAACTAAGATGGCCGCCATTCCGGGGCTCAGCAGCACGCTCCGCACCTGCCGATAGCGGCACCTTGGGAGGCAGAAGAACCGGAGAGGGGGAGCGGTACCTAATATAGAAACCCCTGATTTCGGTTGGGCGGCCTGGATTCCTCCTGGGTTGCTACCGAGAGCAGGCCTCCACTCCTCCCCCCGCTTTGCAGAACGACTGGACCACTGCGGCCATCTTGGATCAGCTCTGCCGAAGTCCTGCCGAAGTCCTTCTCCCCGTTTCACCCTTCCTGGGGCGCCCCTGCCCACCCACCTATACCTGAGCGGGAGCGGAGGCCAGGGTGACGGAGTTCTCCAGTTGTGAGCAACATGTCGAGACAAACGAAGGCGAGCAAAGGCACGGACATCTCCGCCATGTTTACGGCTACAGAGAAACCCAAGAAACAGGAACCTCCCAAACTGACCCCACAGAAGCAGCAAGAGGACAGGGGCGAGCTTGCCACTAAAGGAGACCTGATAGCCTTCATGGCGGACATCAAGTCCGAGTTCCGCGCTTGCCTCTCGGAACTCGCCACCAAAGTTGACCAAACAGATCAGAGAGTCGCGGAACTCGAGCAGAGGTTTGGAGAGATCGAAGATCATGCCCAGGAGCACACCACCGCTATGGGGGAAATGCAAAAATCGATCGATTCCCTACAGCACAAATGCGAGATTATGGAATTCAAACAGGAAGATCTCGAAAATAGGTCCCGGCGCAATAATCTCCGCATCCGGGGCATTCCATCCTCCGTCCCCGATAACAAGCTAGCGGACTACGTGGCAAATTTCTTTGAGGCTCTACTTCCAGATCTGGACAAATCTCAGCTCATATTGGACCGCACCCACAGGCTTCGCCAGCGCCGCGGGACAGATTCGGACCCCATTCCAGACGTGATCACCGGGGTCCACTTCTTTACAACGAAAGAAGCGATATCAGCGATCAGCCGCCAAGATGAAGAGATCACTTTCCAGGGCACCCCTCTTCAAATTTACCAGGACCTTTCGCCACTTACGCTCCAGAAAAGAAGAGCACTTCGGCCTCTAACATTATTCCTCCAGGAGCAACAGATCCGGTACAGATGGCTGTTCCCGACAGCTCTTCAATTCACATATAAGGGCACCCTACGCCGAATCAGCCACCTGGAAGATGCGGAGAAAATCTTGCATCCGACCGCTCCCCGGGACCCTTCCACGCCACTCTTGGAGGGGACTGAGAACCCTGGTCCGCCTCCCTCCCCAAAAGCTAAACGCACGCCTTGGTCGTCGACACAACGAAATAACAAGAATTGATGCCTCCAAGGTCCCAGGCTCCGTCATCGAGCTAGCCGGGACACAGATATGCTAGTTTGAATTAGAACCCGCTATCTATTTGCCATCCTCTTTTAAGTACACGACGGCGGCGGGGCATTCCCATGGCTCATACCCACCCCAAGGATACTTTCCATCTTCTGTTCCTTGGGAACCCACAGTATGGGACAATTGGCCCTGTTGGCCTTAGGTACGACCGTACTGACAAAGTCGGTCTACCTCCCTGTTAAAGTTGCGATCCCCCGTTGGGATTTCGCGTTAAAACCTCAAATGCAGAATGATTTTGTGAGTGCTTCCATCAGTCATGGCAGTTGAACCTCCACCCCAGGACCCCCCCCCCTAACGCAGGGAACGGAGAGTGAGCCTTCAGAGGACCTTCAGTCGCTTCGGATCCTCTCCCTGAATGTTAATGGCTTGAATTCTCCCAACAAGCGAAAGGCAATTCTGGTAAAACTCCGCGACGAGGAAGCTGCGATCGCTATGCTTCAAGAGACCCATCTGTTGCCCGCTGATGTATCCCGCCTTCGGTCTCGGCTATTTCCGCTTCAATTCTTTGCCTCCGGCACAAGCAAAAAAGGAGGCATGGCGATTCTCTTCAGGAAAGACTTGAACCCACAGATTCTGGAAACAAAGACATGCCCAGAAGGCCGATTTATAGCGATCAAATGTCTCCTGATGGGAGACTTGTACACTCTCGTTTCAGTATACGCCCCCAACTCTGGACAATCACATTTTTATGACGCCTTGGGCACATCGCTCGCCAACTTCGTGGAGGGCCAAACGATCGTCGGTGGGGACTTCAACGGGGTTCCTGACCCCACTAAAGACCGATCACACCCCCCGACCCCAGGCGACTTCGCCCAAGCACTTAGCCTCCTTCGTCTCTTTAGGACCCTGGAGATAATAGACTCATGGCGGGTGTTTCACCCTGATGAAAAGGACTTCTCCTTTTACTCGTATGTCCACCGCACCTTCTCAAGGATTGACCTATTCCTGATTTCACCTCACACGTTCCCCTCAGTTAAGAAGGTCACTATCGGCACAAGAGCGATCTCCGACCACGCCCCAGTGCTCCTGGAACTTCGGGTTCAGAACCCTGACCCCACCACCCCGCGCAAATGGATGCTATACGACCCAATCCTCAACGACATGGCCACCAGAGACAAGATCGCAATGGAAATAAAGAACTTCTTTGTGGAAAACCCGGCCTCAGACACCTCATTAGCAAACAACTGGGACGCTATGAAGGCAGTAATCAGGGGCTCCCTGATATCCCAGGGTGCGGCCTACCATCGAGATAGACGACGAATCCGGACGGCCCTGGAGCTTGAATTGAGAGAGGCCGAGGCACTCCACAAGGAGAAAGGCTGGTCCCCCAGAACACAACGGGCCATTCGCATGGCACGGAAAAGACTGGAAGCCCACTACGCGGAACAAACCGCCCAACTAATGGTGAAGGTCAAACAGTCGTATTATGCGAAGGGCAACAAAGCAAATAGGTTCCTGGTGGCCAAGCTAGCCAAGCAGAGACGCAGCATCGCGATCATGGGCCTGCGAGATACCAACGGGGCCATACTATACTCAGAACCCGAGAAGCAACGCCTCGCGATTGAGCACTTGGCCCAAATCATGAAGGCAACCCCACGAGACTCAGCACAACAGAAGGAATACCTTCGGCAGGCAGAGGTGCCCCAGCTCTCCGACGCAATGAGAGATGAATTGGAGGAGCCCATCACGGGGGAGGAAATTGAGGATGCCATCAAATCTCTCAAAACACGGGCCCCTGGCCCGGATGGCTTCTCAACCAGGTTCTACAAGCTATTCAGGTCGCAACTGACCCCCCATCTCACCACCCTATTCAACTCCTTCAGGGAAACGGGGGCGGTGACCCCATCGATGCAGGAATCGACCACCATCCTTTTGCCCAAACCTGGAAAGGATCCAAGAAGCATAACCTCGTATAGACCCATCGCACTCTTGAACATAGATGCGAACATTTACTCGAAAATTTTGGCGACCCGCTTGAATCGCATCCTGCCGAACATCATTCATCCAGACCAGGCTGGGTTTATCCGGCATCGGACCGCAGGCGATAATATCCGGAGAACCCTGAATCTGGTGGACCTCGCCTCCCGGAACGCCCAAAAACTAATCCTGGTGGCCCTCGATGCAGCTAAGGCGTTTGATAGGGTGGATTGGACGTTTATGGAACACACTTTAGGGGCCTTCGGCTTCGGACCGGCGTTCCGGACGATGGTGCTGGCCAACTATGATCGACCTACAACAAGCCTGAGGATCAACGGCCACTTCTCGGCCCCAATCCCCTTGTCACGCGGGACTCGGCAGGGTTGCCCGTTGTCGCCCTTACTTTTTGCACTCACCATGGAGCCCTTCGCACAAAAAATTAGGCGGAATGACCAAATCAAGGGCATAACAAGCGGCCCTTCAAATCATAAACTTGCCCTATATGCGGATGACATCTTACTTACAATCTCGGAGGCCCCCTCATCGCTTGAACATGCGATTCGCGAAATCACCAGCTATGGCGAAGTCTCGGGCTTCACCATAAACTTTGATAAATCTTCCGCCTTGGGCATTGGCCTCACCCCAGCAGAGCGAGAACCGCTGACTAGGATGTGCCCGATAGTATGGGTAAGAAGTGCCATCCCCTATTTGGGGGTTTACATTCCGGCGGATCCAAAAGAGACGTACAAGTCCAATTTTCCCCGACTTTTCAAGGAACTGGAGGGTGACTTGAAGCGATGGGGGACCCAGGAGATTTCGCTGCTTGGACGCATCACGGCATGCAAGATGAACCTTCTCCCGAGATTTTTATACATATGCGCCTCACTGCCAGTGGCAATCCCCACGCCGATTCTCCGAGGGATCCAGAGGAAAATGCTGAACTTTATCTGGAGAGGTAAGAAAGCGAGAATCCCTCTCAGGACTATGTTGGGGAGTCCCAAACTGGGGGGTCTAGGGGTTCCAGACCTTCAGGCCTACAGAGCGGCAGCCCAACTGGCCCGGGTCCAGGCCTGGCAAAATACGACAGACCGCCCGAGATGGGTGGAGCTGGAACAGTCGCGGACCCCCCTGCCTCTGCGATTTCTGCCACACATCCCGCCCCCCCTCAGGTCCCATGGGGGAGAGCTCCTGCTTTCGACCAAACACACCCTTAGCACTTGGGACTGGGCGCTGAAACGAAAGGGAGTGCCAAGAGGACTGAGCCCACACTCCCCGGTCTTTCTCAACCCAATGTTCGCACCGGGCATGCATCCCCGCAATTTCCAAAATTGGACCAAAGGCGGGCTAGAAACTATAGACCAGCTGTATACAGGGGAGAAACCACTCACTTTCGCCCAATGTAAGGAGAAGTTCCAACTTCGGGAATGTGACAGATTTACTTACATCCAACTACGCCACTGGTGCTCACACCCCCAAACCTTGCAAGCAGCGACCCGTCCTCCCACTGCCCTGGAACTTACCCTAGGAGACCTTCCGACCCGCGGCAGCGTATCCACCCTCTACAGACGCTTCTTAAGCGACTTCCTAACCACAAGAACCCGATGTATGGCCCAATGGGAAGCGGACCTGGGACACCCGATAGAGGATCAAACCTGGGTGGACATATGGACCCGGACACATACCGCATCCACCTGCATCACCAACAGAGAATGCGCATACAAAATCATGCTGCGGTGGTACTATTCGCCCCTCAGACTCCACCATATGAACCCCCAGATAGACCACGCTTGCTGGAGAGGATGCGGCCTCCCTGGCTCTTTCTTCCATATGTGGTGGGACTGCCCGAAGATCCGACCATTCTGGAAAGCTTGTCTAGAGTCTATTTCGCTGATTACCGGAACAATGATTCCCTTGAAACCAGAACCGATCCTGTTAGGAGCTCCAATTCCCGGGATCTACCCGCGCTCCGGACCCAGAGCGAAATTATTGACTCAGTGCCTACTGGCAGGAAAAACGGTGGTGGCCCGAACCTGGAAAGCTCCGGAAGGCCCCCACATTGCCCAATGGTGGACCAAAGTATGGGACATTCTGATAGCGGAGAAGGTAACGGCAGCACGAGCGGGGATGCTACATCGCTTTCGGAACATCTGGGCCCCAGTCCTGGAATTCGACCAGCGCTTCCCCGCCCTGACCTATAAGCCCGCCAGAGCCCTCTGGATAGTGACGAACCAGGAGAGCCCGGAGGAAGACTCATGACCGCTGAGGCTCCAGCCGGACCGCCCAGGCGGGAGGAGCCCGCTGGCAAAGACTGTGGGACTGATAACCCAGGGAGGAGGATAGAGAAAGAAGACACAGGGGGGGTCTAAAGACTGGGGGTCAACTTGCTGAGATAATCCGTGCATATAATGTCTGTAGTTATCATTCTGCCTTGATTTAAAATAAACAAAGTTAAAAAAAAAAGAATGCTCTCACATGAAATACGATTAAAAAAGCCTATACATGTGTAAACTTTGTTACCTGTGACCCAACCACCCATATATTTCAAAATTGAAGTGTAAACGTCTCAATGGGTGGACTCCCCTTTTTGGTGAGCTCTCTACAGCTCTTGAGGTATTGTTCTGGGGTCTTGAAGAACTGACTTAGGACAGCGGCCTTCATCTTGAAATAGATAGGCCTCTCCTCAAGAGTCAACTGAATAATTACATCAGTTCTAAACATATGAGCTGCACCCCACAACTTCTCTTCCACCTCCTGGAGGTGGTAAGCTAACTCCAGCTTTCCGAACCAGTCAAAAATTTTGTTCGCAAACTCATGCAGCTGGATTATGTCCTTGAGGACTTGGCACCTAGACTCTTCTTTACCCACTGCAAGACTTGGTGCCTCCTTCTGGGGCTCAAGCTCCATCTTGAGCAGCATCACAAAGTCCCTCTACTTCTTCTGCAGTGCCACTCTCCTTTCCTCCAGGAGGTAGGTAGAGCCTTTCAGGGTCACGCACAGCGAAATGCCCCAGGTGCAGAAACCCCTGGCTGCATGCAACTTGCGAGAGGCTTGTGACCTTTAGGAAACCACAGTGCCTGCTCAGTGGGAGGAATGCTGAAAAGAGCTATTTCTGTCACACTCCTCAGCGGTTTCCATTCCCCCTCGATTCATGGGCAATAGAGCTAGGGAATCAAGTTTGTTTCTGGTCCCTGGATATCCCTCCATCCCCCTGGCTTCCACGGAAGCTTGGAGGCTTTTTGGCATTGCAGCTTTCTTCACCTTAGTGCTATGAGGGAGACCCCGCTCTTGACAGAGGGCACACAAGACACTTGTTGTCAAGGTCTGCACCATGCTCATGTTGAGTTCCATGGTTGTAAAAATACTGTGGCAGTAAAAACTAATTTTAACTACACACCTTTATTTTGGCTGGCTTGGCTGTAAGCATAGTCTGTTTCAAATCCCACTGCTGCCACAATTGTGATGAATTGGATTCTGCTGTGAAGTAATGCAAGAAAGAGTAGGGATAAAATGGCCCTCTCAGCCCGTTAAAATGGATTTCTGAACTCTGACCTGGTGGGCAGAGGTTCAGAAGGCCAGCCTAGTTTCTTGGAACAGGTTAACCTTGTGGAAAAGCCAGACCAATCAAGGTAGCTATGGCAGCGGTCAAGACTAGTTCTCAGGACGGGTGAGGGTGACTGAAAAACCTCAATGAGCACACAGAGCAAATGACACTTACAAATCACTCCCAGTCAGGTGTATATATATATATATATATATATATATATATATATATATATATATATATATATATATATATATATATTAAAAATACAAATAGATTTATTTCAAGACCTTTGAGTTTCAACACACAAATCAAATCACAGTTATACTTTTAAACCAACACAATCCTATCTAAATACATATATACAAGACCAATGGGGTCTAAAGTGTTAATGCAGTAAAAGGGTCCACAGCCTAAAAAGGGAAGGAAACAGGCAGTGCAAATAGTCTTCAGTCCCTTCTGCATCCAACACACTCCTAACTAAGAGGCATTCCACTCCCTAGGAAGAGTGGAGCCTATTGCTCAAATATACTTGCAATGCTGGCGCACGCGGTAATGCAAATGGGCAAAACGGGAACTCTTCAAGGGTCTGTAGCAGCTCAGGAAGGGGGGTGAGGTGATGAAGAATAGGTTCCCACTATTCGAGGAGGGCCTCCACTTGAGGACAGAGTTGATTCCAAGAGTTGGGAATAGTTTGCTAGTTCGCACTAGCAATGGAAAGGAGAGGGGCCCTCAGGGGCCACTCGTCCATAAAAATGGATGAATGCGCTAGGGGCTACCGGTTAGGGTTGTGATTACTCACGAGCTCCGGCGCACTCTGGAACAAACTTCGGCAGTCGAGTCTACTTAGGTTGCAGGTTCAACTGTGTCAATCTCGTGGTTCTGTGGCTTTCAGCGACAAAGTTACATTGTTTATTCCCAAACGGGTCAGTGGAGATTTCTCTGCTCCTGGTGGATGGATCAGGCCAGTTCCATTGTAGCAGGCTTCAGGGTACAGAGGACCACAGCTCCAAAGAACTTGCAAAGTTCGTCACCACGGCTGGGCGACACGACAACCATGTAAACTCCCTTTAGGCACACTCACTTTACTCCAGACCTGGGAACACCAAGTGTACGACATTCGATGTGAGAGTGCTGTGCACACAGATCTTGCGATGTCCCAAGTTCTAAGTGCCTTCTCGAAAATGCGGCGGCATCAGAGCCCAACGTCTGCGCAAGCTGGTCATTCCACTGGATGGCCCAGGGACACTTCCGAAAAGGCTTATTTGCAGGTTAAGATGAAGGGGCAGAGAATAGTTAGTCCCACTATTCCAATGGGTCGAAGCGCCTTCGCAGACCTTCTAGGACGATCAGATGCAGAGGGGCCCAGTGGGACAACAGCGGACTCTGGGTGCCAAACCTTCCAGCGGGTCACCAGCGGTTACTCGACTCGGCTTCTTAGTTTCAGGATACTTGCATCCTATCCTTCGTTCAGTGAGAACTCCAGAGATTGAAATGGTATGGGTGTTTGGGGCCTTCTCTTATCCAGAATCTCCTTTGTGCCAAAACGAAGAGAACCCAATGGGAGATCTGCTCACGTACAGGCATACCATATGTGGACCAATCATGGACCACGGTGGTCCCAGGCATTCACAGCACCCCAGACTCTCTGGCACCCAGGATGTGTATTGGAACCAGATGTTCCATCCCACATCCTGGAGGCACACACACAAGGCATGCAGAAGCCCGCGAAAGCTTGGCACTTTGCAGGAAAAGGCATGCCCAAATAAGGACTGACCTGGGTTGGCTAGACCTGGGGAAGGTGAAGGGGCAAGATGGTCAAAGGAAATTTTGGAGCCAGGCCACCTAACCGTGCCAGATGCGGTATTCGCGGATTACATGGCAAGAAACGGTTAAAAATATAAGGACTGACGTGGGTTGGCTAGACCTGGGGAAGATAAAGGGGCAAGATGGCCAAAGGAAATTTTGGAGCCAGGCCACCTAACCGTGCCAGACGCGGTATTCGCGTATTACATGGCAAGAAACGGTTAAAAATATGTGAAATGATAAACTGCCACCAGCCCTGTCCAAGGCACATCTGCATTTCTCCTAAAAAATCCTTTGAGAGTATCTAGGGCATTTGGAAATGACTAGACCCAAGTGCACTGTACTGTGAGTTACATTGTACACTTGTTACATGTTGCAGAAAAGTTGCAACATGGACAAGGACTAAGGGAAACAAAGTCTCCCAGTACTGACTGTCTTTAAGGGCATGTCAGTTTCCCCATTAAAGCTGAGCGAAACAGCCCAGGGGAGGGGGGGGCAAGCAGAAGGCTGTGCTCCTCTGGTAAAGTCAGACTATGGTGTTCAGACATCAGAAAAAAGTTGGGGGTTCACAATTGGAGGGAAAATTACACATTACATGGAAATCTTTCCTAACAAGCCCTCACACTTCTACACACCAAAAGGCAGCACAATCATAAAGGTAAATCAGGGACAGTTAAGAGATATACCTCCTTTTGCCTTTTGTGGTAACGTGGGCGGAGGGATGGCTTACTCTCAAGAGGGGTTTGAAGGTGAATCAGTAGTGACCCAAACAACACAGTATCACAGTCCAAAATGTCCAATCAAGGTTCTATAGAATTATAAACACTTTAAATAAACACACCATCTACATGTAGAATGATAAGTGATTACTATGCAAAAACCCACCCCAAAGGAAGTACAGAGACGATGCGACAAACTGGAGAAAGTAGCACTCTGAGCGCAGTTCCAGGCATGGTAGGTAAGGTACTAACTGCAAAAATGATATTGTGTTGAAACCAGGAGCCAAGTGGACCAAGAGGGCAGCTCAGAATCGACAATACCTGGAATAAATTCTTGGTGTGCTGACACAGTCAGACGCGGGATCGGACATAAATGCAAGCTCATCAGGCTCTGTTCGGGCACTTAGGATCATAGATGCCCCAGCAACAAGCGGGCGTCGAGTAGGGATGAATGCAGGTGCTATGTGGGGTAGAACGGCAGATCTTCAAGGATGCACATCGGGGCAGTCCAAGGAATACTTTGCAGTTGGCCATGCAGAGTCAGGCTTTAACCGCTGAGAGCGGTAGATGAGTGATACTCCAGCTGTTCCAGTCGATAGATGCCGGTCATCGAAGTGGTGATCTTGGGTCTGTCGATGTGTGATCAATGAGGCAGCACTTCACTGGCTAGCTAGGCCGAGTTGTTGTTGTAACCCTGGTTAGAGTTGGCATATGCCTCTCCAGTGGATTTGGTTTGGGTCCCATCGTTGAGCAGTCACTTTGGGTCTACAAGGTGATGAGCTTTGGCTGAGACACAACGCAGTGTCAAGGTGGTTGAAGGTGCAAGCAATGTTCGAGTGATGGAGTAGTGTATTAACTAGCGCCAATGACTTCCCTCTTATTCCAGGTGCAGTGAACAAAGACTGACCGGTTCGGTGTGGTGAACCGAGAGCTTCAGCTGGTCGGGTTCTCCGGTTGCTTTGAGTTTCTTTGAGGGTAATTCGAGGATAGGATGATTCCATTCAGGGTCTCTTCTCCCAGTTCAGGAGATTCAGGTGCAGAGTGGTAGGTTCTGATCCACAGCAGAGGTTACTCGATATGTGTCCTGGAAATGGTAGGGGAAAGATCTTGCTTCTGTCTTGTATGGTTCCTTCTTCATCTCAGGTTGAGGGCCTTGGAGATCTTCAGAATGCATCTGCAGCCTTAATGGATCAGAGAGGAAGTGAGTGAATCTGACAAAGAGGGGAAGATCCCTTTTTTAAGGGCAAAACTTCTCAGGTGATTGGACTAAAACTAGCCTGACTTAGTGGCTCAATCCCTGCTCTAGAACATAGTGGACTTTGTCCTGTTGTCATACCTAAAGTGCTTTGTTCCAGAGGAAGTGGGTGAAGGGGACTGAAGATAGACTGAAGGACAGTGAGAATCAAGATGGTAGAAACCTTCTCCCATTGATCTAAACCCTCCTGCCTATCATAATCCCACCCCTTCCATTCTTACCCTGGTGTAAGGCTACTCCTTTTGAATGGGTGTGCTCTCTTGATGCCTGGGCCCAGGTCAGACGCATTTTGTGCAGCTGTCTTGGGTGGAAGGTGATACCTGTCCTCACATAGGGATCAAAGAGGAGGCCCGGCCTCCAGGTTCTTGTCTTGCTATTCGGCGGACTACACCCGGCTGAACAATCACCTTCCATATTGGAGCAGGCTCACAGGAGCGAACATATGTGCAATATCAATTGGAATGTGATGGTTGTGATCATAAGTACCACCATACACTATGCTTAAACATAGGTATAGGCATAGCTTTTATTTAGAGCACAGGAGACTTATTATCATCACAGTTTTGGGTACACGGGGTCAAAACTTAAAAGCTGCCTCTGCGCAGCAGAGGCTTGGCTGTGTCGGTTGTTGTTAAGTGGGCATCTTGTGGCTTTCATACCTGGTTTGCCATGAGTAGATTGGGTGCCGTGGATCAGACCACTGATGCGGCAGGGCATGAGTGCACTATGCTCTTGGGATGGAGTCGACATGAAAGGTGGATCTGGTTGGCAGATTATCCCTTTTGGAGACAAATTACCCTCATCTTTCTATTTGTTAATAAAAATCAAGAAAGCCAAAGCTTTGCACCCTTGCAGATGGCAATTCCTTACAGGTGCTAATGGTGTTTAATAAAAGAACAAATATATGAGCTTGTGGTGGGGCCCTGTGCCATGCCACACCTTCAGAAGTGTGTTTCCCTATTGATGATGTCATGGTCATCCAGAGAGAAAATGGATTTCAGGAACTAGGACATGGGGCTGAGTTGAGCCACAAGGTAAGTGTTTTTGTATTCAATTAAACATCCTTAGTATCTGCAAGGTACATATAAATGACCTTGCAGTGTGGCGCTGTGCCATGTCATACTTTCCGAAGTCCGTTTCTCTATTGATAATGTCACGGTCATGAACAGAGAAAATGGATTTCAGGAACTAGGGTGTGGTACCGAAGTGGTCCGCAAGGTAAGTGTCTTTTCTTTTCCAAGTAAAGACCCTTAGCAGCTGCTAGCCAAGACGTCTGCTAACAGTACTGCTACCTGCGTTAATGGACCCTTGTTTCATTTGGGCCTTTCACTTGGGCACCAGGCAGTTACCGGTAGCATTAGCCTGTTGCCATGTTGCTTAGTGTTAAACCCATCTCCCCCCAGTAAATAAACTTTGAAGGTGTTTCTGGGGTTAAGGAGAGGATGTGAGGTAGAGGGAATGGATGTAGGAAAGTGTAAGTAGGAGGTATACACATTTTATTGTTTGACAAGTTATTACATGGCCACGGTAGTGGCCATGTAGTTATGGTTAAGTTGCTGTTTCCATAGGAAGAGCACTTTTTGGGCGGCTTATAACTTTGCTCCCCCTGGACAAATCCTCACCAAACTTTGGAAAAATAGTATATGGCCCACTCTGAATGTTTTTTGTGAGGATTCGTCCAGGGGGGCAAAGTTATAGGGGGTGTCCCAAAACTTATTTTTTCCCATAGACTGAATGGGGAAAAAACTTTGCTCGCGCCTACAGCCCAAACCGCTGGATGGATTTTCACCAAATTTGGACCAGGAGTAGTGGCTTGGTCCCAAAAGCATGCTTTTGCAGATTTGGTGAAAATCCGTCCAGTAGATTTTTTTAAATGACCAAAAAGTAGGTCATAAGAAATTAGTGATATCTGTGTTCGGTCCGCGGACACACTTCCCTGTTCGCTCCGCGGACAGTGTCCTGATTGGCCAATCAGCTTGCGTCATGTCCGCGGACATGCGGCGTGTTCGCTGCTTGGATGGCGTTGAGCGTGAAGCGCGTCAGATTTTCGGTAGCGCCCGCCATCTTGGATTCGTGGACGTCCGCGGACAGCACGATGAAACTTGGTTAAAAATTTGTATTTAGTAGAATGTGTTGTGTAAGAGTGTTTGGGGAGGGTGGGAGAGTATGAGATAGGTTAAATGTTGTATTTTTTTATGTGGTAGACCCTCTTGTTGTGTTCAATTTGTCTGCGGACATTACGGCTGTTCTGAAATTATCAAAATAAACTAAATGGGGGGGTGTTCTGAGGACGCAATATGTGTCCGTTTTGTTCGCAAGCAAGCTTAAACTGTTCTAAGAACACTTGCCGTGTCCTGAAATGTACATAAATAAACAAAATGGGGGTGTCCTGAGGACGCTGTCCGTATTGTTCTCTGGCAAGTTGAATGTGTTCTAAGAACACTTGTGGTGTCCTGAAATGTTCGTAAATAAACAAAATGGGGGTGTCCTGAGGACGCTGTCCGTATTGTTCGCTGGCAAGTTGAATGTGTTCTAAGAAAACTTGCGGTTTCCTGAAATGTTCGTAAATTAACAAAATGGGGGTGTTCTGAGGACACTGTCCGTATTGCTCTCTGGCAAGTTGAATGTGTTCTAAGAAAACTTGTGGTGTCCTGAAATATTCGTAAGTAAACAAAATGGGAGTGTCCTGAGGATGCTGTCTGTATTGTTCGCTGGCAATTTGAATGTGTTCTAAGAACACTCGCGGTGTCCTGAAATGGTCGTAAATAAACAAAATGGTGGTGTCCTGAGGACGCTGTCCGTATTGTTCTTTGGCAAGTTGAAAGTGTTCTAAGAACATTCGCGGTGTCCTGAAATGTTCGTAAATTAACAAAATGGGGGTGTCCTGAGGACACTGTCCGTATTGTTCGCTGGCAAGCTGAAAGTGTTCTACGAACACTCGTGGTGTCCGCTAAATGTTCGTAAATTAACAAAATGGGGGTGTCTTGAGGACGCTGTCCGTATTGTTCGCTGGCAAGTTGAATGTCTTCTAAGAAAACTTGCGGTGTCCTGAAATGTTCATAAAAAAACAAAATGGGGGTGTCCTGAACGCTGTCCGTATTGTTTGCTGGCAAGTTAAATGTGTTCTAAGAACACTCGCGGTGTCCTGAATTGTTCGTAAATAAACAAAATGTGGGTGTCCTGAGGACGCTGTCCGTATTGTTCTCTGGCAAGTTGAATGTGTTCTAAGAACACTCATGGTGTCCTGAAATGTTCGTAAATAAACAAAATGGGGGTGTCCTGAGGACGCTGTCTGTATTGTTGTCTGGCAAGTTGAATGTGTTCTAAGAACACTTGCGGTGTCCTGAAATGTTTGTAAATAAACAAAATGGTGGTGTCCTGAGGACGCTGTCTGTATTGTTCTCTGGCAAGTTGAATGCGTTTTAAGAACACTTGTGGTGTCCTGAAATGTTTGTCAATTAACAAAATGGGGGTGTCCTGAGGAGGCTGTCCGTATAGTTCTCTGGCAAGTTGAATGTGTTCTAAGAACACTCGTGGTGTCCTGAAATGTTTGTAAATAAACAAAATGGGGGTGTCCCGAGGACGCTGTCCGTATTGTTCACTGGCAAGTTGAATGTGTTCTAAGAACACTCGCGGTGTCCGCTAAATGTTTGTAAATTAACAAAATGGGGGTGTCCTGAGGACGCTGTCTGCATTGTTCACTGGCAAGTTGAATGTGTTCTAAGAACACTTGTGGTGTCCGCTAAATGTTCGTAAATTAACAAAATGGGGTGTCCTGAGGACGCTGTCCATATTGTTCGCTGGCAAGTTGAATGTGTTCTAAGTACACTTGAGGTGTCCTGAAATGTTCGTAAATTAACAAAATGGGGGTGTTCTGAGGACGCTGTCCGTATTGTTCGCTGGGAAGTTGAAAGTGTTCTAAGAACACTCGTGGTGTCCGTTAAATGTTCGTAAATTAACAAAATGGGGGTGTTCTGAGGACACTGTCTGTATTGTTCTTTGGCAAGTTGAAAGTGTTCTAAGAACACTCGTGGTGTCGTTAAATGTTCGTAAATTAACAAAATGGGGGTGTTCTGAGGACGCTGTCCGTATTGTTCGATGGCAAGTTGAATGTGTTCTAAGAACACTTGCGGTGTCCTGAAATCTTCATAAATAAACAAAACGGGGGTGTCCTGAGGATGGTGTCCGTATTGTTCGGTGGCAAGTTGAATGTGTTCTAAGAACACGAGCAGTGTCCTGAAATGTTCGTAAATAAACAAAATGTGGGTGTCCTGAGGACGCTGTCCATATTGTTCGCTGGCAAGTTGAAAGTGTTCTAAGAACACTCATTATGTCCGCGGACATTAAAAGTTCCCATAGGCCATAGTTGAAATGTTTGACTCTATGGGTGTGATATGCTGCAGTGGTTGTGGCCAGGGCATAGAGTGTTGGGTGCATGACCATTTGGCAATGCACCCAAGTCTCTATGCCCTGGCCACAACCACTGCAGCATATCACACTCATAGTGGCTTATAACTTTGGGATCAAAAACAAATTTATAAGGAACAAAGTTATAAGCCAATATGAGTGTGATAAGCTGCGATGGTTGTACTTATTATAATATACTTACTGTTTGGTTTAGTAACTGAACTACATGTATTTCTTGTTCATTTCTGTGGTAAAAGAAAAGAGCATGTTAGTATTGGTATTTTGTAATGACGTATTACAATGAATAATCAACATTTTTTTTTTACCCTCATATTTAGTACATTGCAAACCAGAGTGCTGTGCAATTTGCTCAGTTTCTGTGTTTATTGTTTAAATCATTGGGAGAAAAAAAATCCATGTTGGATTAAAAAAAACCTTTTCTGTTATGCTACAGTTTACTGGTTTGTTTGTTTTCAGTGTTCACTTGTTTCTGGCTAATGCTGTATATATTGGCTTGTTGCAGTTTTTTGGAGCAGTAACACATAATTTATTTGTTTGGATATTGTAAAATTTTGGAGCAGTTAGAAACCAATTGGCATATTCTAACTGTCTATTTTTTGCTCTAATTTAGTGGTATTCATTTATCTGATTAGTTGTTGTAGAATCTTTGGGCAGTTAGATAGGTTTTGGAATGTTCTAGCAGTTTATATTTTTGTACTACAAGTTTACTTAAGGTTTAAGTACAGTTTAGTTATTAAATTTTGGTTTTAAGAACATTAAATAAGCGTTTGAAAGATCTGCTGCTAATCTCTGCTTTAGAGTAATGGTACTATCATTACATTCAAATGATCCACATTTCTTTTTTATATATGCAGTGTAGTGCCCTGAATTGGTTGTGGCTTCTGCGTGGTAGATTATACCTATTGTTGAGAAGGTTTTCTTACCAAGTGATACTTGACCATGTGTGAATCCAGTCAGCTTGCAGTTGTTTTTGGTACCATCTGCATTATAACGTAGAAGCATTAGTATTACGTATTTACTATGTGTTTGTATTAGTAACATGGATTGACTATCCAAATTGCAGGTAGTACATAATCTACCAAGGTTTGCATTTTGTACAAGATGCTGAAATGGAATGGATTCACAATTAGGCATTGATATATATATGAAGCGTTCACTGGGGATTTGTTCTTGTGTCACATTGTTGCAGAGAGTGCATGTATGTTTCCACATGTATGAAATCTGAAAGATTTCATTTATAGGTATGTTTTTATTTTCCAGTACTTGTAGTAAGTACATTAGAAATTCTTGTGGATCTTCCTGTTAGTTTATAGTGAATTTAACCATTCCAGCACAGTAGTCCAATTGTTGTCTTATTCCATAAACACTACATGTGTTATGAGGATTGTTTGTTGCATTTCTGTGAAGTACTAACATTTGCAAACACAATTGGTCTGTACTGTGTAAGTAAATGTTGTCAACAATTGGTGGCAATTGAAATAGAATATTCATTGCTACATTCGCGTAGCAACTTACTCCAACTATATTTGAGAGTTTAAATGGACCAGGTAGTTCTGTATCTGATTGATTTTTTTTTTAGTTTGTCTTCCTTCTTTGATGAAGTACCTGGTTTACTTTCCCTAATGGGTTATTTTATATACTTGATGAAGTTTTAGTTTCTTTTACTCTCTTTGGAGGATTTGCAGTGACATCCTGTTGCATTTCTGTTAAATTCAGTTTTCTTTTACAACGTTTTACTTTTTGTGGTACAGAATATGTGTTTAGATGGGGGTGTATAGTGAGCGAAGTCTATTGTATTCTAAAATGCAAGGAATATCTGCGTTTACTTTACTTGCATCAAAGTTGATTAGAAATAGACTGTCAAGTGTACGTAAGCATGATAGTGCTCCATAGCTCATGCCTTCTTTAAAGACTGTTTTACCAATGTCTATCATTGCTTTGTCTACGGTAAGACCTTGTGATTTATGAATGTTGACTGCGTATGCCAGAGGCAGAGAAAATTGTTCTCTGCGTACATACATGTCTTTGAAGAGAAGGAATTGAGCTGTTGAGCATCCTATCCCTTTGACTTCTGAAAGTTTGTCAAAGAGAATATCGACAAACTGAATTTTGTTGTCACGTGGGTATGTTTGAAAGCCAACAACTGTATCCAGTGCTCCATTAACTAGTCCTTGGTCCATGTCAAGGTTACGTTTAAGCCTTACTCTGCAATCTAAGGATAATTTTAATATCTTTTTCAAGCCTGCTGTGTTTGAGATTGATTTTTATAAACTATTTAGTCTTGTTGTGGCTTGGTCACACATGGGTAGTGTCATACCATGCACATCTAGTTTGTCTGTGGCGCTAATTTCCATTATTGGTTGCATTTCTTTACTTAACATTATTTCATTGAATTTGAAACAGCTTGCAAGAGTTGGCATTAAGGCCATACAATTTACATTTTTGTGGGCTCATTGTTCCATAACATCTGTAGCACATGCATTATCACCATAAAGTGCATGAGTGTGCCGGGTTTTCAATATTGCTTCTGCTTCTTTAGAAAGTATACCAACTCTGATACTTTTAAGATGTTGGCATAAGTGAGATATGCAGATTGTCGCATGTTTTCTGTTAATTCTCTGTATTGGAAATGTTGCCAAAGGTTCACATTTCCAATGCTGCCAACAGTATTACGGCAGAGTTTGTATCCTAATGTTTTAAAAATAGGCTCACCTTTTACTGGTGTCAATTGAAGAAGATCTCCGAAAACAATGCTGTGTTTTCCTGCAAAGAGCTCTTCATAGTTTGTTTTGAGTACTTCTTGTAATCTGAGGTGAATCAAAGCCAACATTAGTTTGGACACCATGCTCACTTCATCTATTAGTGGCATTTTCATTTGTTTCAATACTCTGTGTAGTTCCATTGCAGCTTCTGTAGAAAGTTTATAATAGTCTAATTTGTTTTGGTGTTCTACTGGCAGGAGTAGTAATCGGTGTAAAGTGACACCACCTATGTTTTAGGCAGCTAAACCTGTGGGGGCAGTGACAACAGCTGACAGTTTGTTGTTTGTCAATTGTTGAAGTAATTTACTGATGATTTTGATTAGGAATGTTTTGCCAGAACCAGATTCACCACTGACGTACAGTAGTATAGGTTTGTAATTTTGTCAGGTGCATTCTTTGTTTTCATGTTGTACACCATGTGCAATTTCTTTTGTTACTTCTTGAAAAATGCTATGTTGCTCATTGTTTAGTTTTGATTGTAGTATAGTTAAGTCTTCTTCATCTTCATACTGACACATGGTGTTTTCTACTTCTATCATAGCTAATTCTGCCTCATTTGTTATTAGTGGTTCTCCCAGTGGTTCTTGGCTTCCTGTTACATAAGGTTGACTACTGTCAGGAGTGTCCTTATCTAGTTGGGCCTGGAGTTCTTCTTCGTGTTGCTGTTCATTGTGCAAAATTGTTTTGTACTGTGTAAAGTTTACATAAGTTATAGTGCTTTCATGTGCTTTGAACGCGTGTTCATATGAGTCATAGTTATCTAGTATTTCTTCTTCTTTTCTCCATGGTTTAAAGAGTTGTAGCAGGGACATGTAATATACTTATTTATGTTGCGGAGTCTTTAATGACAATTTGATATGATTAATTAAATTTGGTTTGGTGAATTTTACCAAGCTGCCTTCACAGTTTGTCACTCTGTATTTACCTTTTTTTTTCATCAGGTTTTATATTATTTTTGTATGTGTAGTTTTGGGCTATGTGGTATAGACACATGGTTTCCAAAGTGGTACTCCTGTTTGGGTAGTATGTGTCCAATAAATTGTTTTTTAAAATGTCTTGGCTGTTGGGATCATGTTTGGCTATTGTTTCTATATCTTCGTATGCTTTTAGAACTCTTTTTCTAGATTTAGCTGGACCAAGACTTAGCCATACTATATTTTCAGATTAACCATACAATGCAGTACCAGTTAAACGATCAGCTGCTTCATAGGATCCACATTCTCTATGGGAGAGCATTTTTATTCCCAAGCTGTATAATTTCTGAGACACTGTTGTATCTGATGACAGGTCATTCCAGAGGTCTTGCAGCTCTGTCTTTTCTGCTTTGGTTAAGTATGCTATGAAATATCGTGAAACTGCAGTAGAATTGTCTGCAATGTACTGCACATCTATGTTTGCATTCCATAAGTGGGCAATGATTGCATTGTAATCATTGATATATTTTTCTTCTTCTTTTCTTTTTATGTAATATGTATTTTTAGGTGACTTACCTTTAACACTATGTCTAACTGAAGACATGAGGTTGTTCACTTGACCTGTATTTGTAACTGGTCTAGGGAAACCAAATTGGCATTTGGTGTAGTATTTCCCTTTGTTTTTGTATTTGTGACGACAATATGCCACATTTGTGTCTTTGAAATTGTAAAATGTGTGCATGAAGATCACTATTTGTGGATTCTGATGGAATTTCACAAGTGACACATTTTTCAATAAACTGTAAAACAGTGGCATCACTGTCTTGACCACATTTAGGAGCATCTTTAATCCATAAAAGCATGTGGATATGTGGTGCTCCTCTGGCTTGGTATTCTTTTCTCTAAAAGAAGTGTTGCACTTC
Organism: Ambystoma mexicanum; assembly: GCF_040938575.1. Classification (NCBI taxonomy): domain Eukaryota; kingdom Metazoa; phylum Chordata; class Amphibia; order Caudata; family Ambystomatidae; genus Ambystoma; species Ambystoma mexicanum. The sequence continues at coordinate 1,362,555,581 of NC_090929.1, read as the reverse complement.
TCCAAGGGGAGGAACAGTTTTATTACAAATAAAATGTAGCATAGCAATGAAGCAATGGTGAAAATATCTTGAAACATTAACAGGATCCAGAGAACAAAGTTCTCCAGATGTTAGTATATCTATGTTTGTTTTGTTTTTGTTTGACATGCGTAGGAAATCATGTAAGTCTTCCCATGCATATTCTGCACAACTTAATGTAACAAACAAAGTGGGTGGGCCAAGGTTTCTGATCATACAATGTACATCTCCATGACTTCGAAGTACTCTTTAGTACCACACATATTTGCTAATAGATTTGTAATATTTGATTGTGAAATTTCATCTTTTTGTTGAACTTTTTGTAATAATTGTCTAGCTGTCATATTTTGAAAGTGCGATCCTGATTTTAATATGTGTGCAACTCCATAACATAAAGTTGCTGGTTGACTTTCAAAGAGTAGGTGGAAACTGTACTCCACATTTTGTCTAAATCTGGAATCTCTTCAGAATACATCCGTAATGAGCGGTATTCTGATGCTGACATTTGAATAGGTATATCATCATACCTTCCTCCTTTGCCAGTAGGAAAGAGTAGAGGAAAAGCATGTGCTTCTATACTTTTTTCCCATATGCTGATTGGTGATCCTTTTGTTTGACGAATTTGGTACGTTTCCAGTGCATCTTCTATGGTTGCATTAGAGTGCAATGGATGAATTGTATAATGGTCTAAAGTATTTGATATTGTAGTAGGATCTAGGAGCTCAAATTGACCAGCTTCTTGTGTCTCTTGAATTATTTCAGTTGTATCCTTCAAGTTTTCTTCAATATTGATTTCTTTGTAATATTTATTATTCTCTTTATGATATTGCAAGGCTTAACTTTATGTAAATCTACCAGATGTTGCAAATTATTTTTGTCTTTTGTAGGTACTACATTTACTAAGATAATTAAAGATTACTGCATTGGACATTGCACTCCTAGAGTGTGCACATTTTCTTTTAGATCTAATGGTAAGTACACTACTTTTCCACGAATACCTTTCACTAATTCAGAGGGAGGTAATTTTGCAGTTTTTGGTTAAAGGCGTATTATTGCTTGAAATGGGTGCACTGTTTGAATTATGATACTCTCATATAAATTAAGTTGTTGAAGGGGTTTGGTAGTGGATATAATTCCAAATTATTTGTGATAGCACGTGAAGGAGTTTGGTTGTTGTCAAGTTTTGTAGTGCAGTAACTGCAAAGTATTAAGGCATCAGTTATTTCGTATTTGTTTTTTGCTGTAAGGTAGAGAGCTAATTCAAACCATTTACAATCTTCATTGTCTTCTATTTTGTATGATCGGACTACAGTTTTTGTGTTACTCTTATAAAAAGTTCTGCGGCAACATACACACACATGGTTTGGTACCTCAACTGATGTACTTTTAAATTTTAGTATTTCTTTTTTGTATGTGTGTAGTAAAAGGTTGCCATGCCTAGAATTGTTACTAATTTGGTTTACAGCTATTTCATTCTGTAAGTGGCTTTCACTTCCAAAATATTTTTTTGGGATATAGTCGATTTCTTCAAGTAGGTCTTTTGCTGTACCATGTAGAAGAATTGTATTTAAATTGGCTATTGCTAAAGCAGGACTTTTAGCATAGTACAGTTTATAAACTAGATTTCTTATAGTTAAATGATGTGTTGATATCCTTTTGATATCATGGAAGGTGGTTTTGCAAGTAGGTCCTTTAATGCAGGCCAATGAATGTCCTTGTAGTCCTGTGTACTTGCATACTGGACAGGTATCTGTATTTTGCAGTAGTTTAATTTTGATTTTGTCTTTGCTTTTCACATATTGATTGAGGAATTGGAGTAAAGACTTGACATTTTTTTGGGGAATGTTACACATTGACGTGCATGGCCATTTGTACACTAGACATTCTGATTCAGTTGAATGGAGGGGTAATTCTAAGTTTTCAGGGCATATTTTTGTAAGGAGTACTTCTTGTTCCATTATGGTATAATTAACTTTTTCATAACCTCGACCACTGCTATTTATGGAAATTGTATTTGTTTGCTTTTGTTTGTATGCTTCTTCATTAAAGTATGGTTCTGTGCTTGTAGTGTGACTCCATTCACCTCCACAGATACTTAAGAAGTTATTTCTGTTGACATTTCGTTTATTGAGAAGTCTTCTTTGTAATTTAGTTATTAGTTTTGTTAGTGGTTTCATTTTGTTTAACACTAAAATAAATAACTTTCTTTTGAGAAGAATTGCACGTCTCTCAGCGCTTCTAAGATTAATTTCCTATGATAGGTTTTATGGGTTGAACTTGGTTTCTCTCCTGTTTTTATAAGATTTTGAAGGACTTTGTGATGGAACATTTTGGCTAAAATACTTTTCTTGGTATGCTTACTTTGCACTATATCAAGATTTATAGAGGCAGTTTTATCTGTAGTGATAGCTGATTTTCTGTTAATTGTTTTCTGGTTTGTTTTACATTTTGATAGAGGAGGCAAAGTTTTTGTACTTGAAACTTCTTTTGTTTCACTAAATGACTGCATTAGCTTGTTTTGTATCAACTTTTTTTTACAAATTCTGCGAGAGATGGATGCTTATGTTGGACACTTTTATTTTCATTTGCTCTACTTCTGCGTTGCTTTCTACAGACTTGATTTTTGGTAGGCATTCTTTAGGGTCTGTTGAAAAAAATACGAAGGTATGGGTTGGGGTGTTCTGCAATGTATGTTTGCTGTGTGCATGAGTGCTTGAGTAAGATGATAAAGATGTATGTAATGGTGTGTGATTGTGCATTGGGCAACTACAACTAGTAGGGATGGGTATTCTTGAATTAATGTGTTACTAAACGTCTGTTCAGATTACAGAAAAAGTAAGCTAATGGTGTGGAGAAGTACAAATAGTAAATCTAATGCTATACAATTAAAACAGTTGTTTGTTCTATAACATCAACAATCTAGTGGCTGAGTTGGGTAATTTGTGTGTCGGAAAATAGGAACTAGTGGGCCTTTCTGGCTGTAAATCGCTGTTTAAGAAATGGGGATTTTTTAACAGAATGGTGCAGAATCTCTATTTTTAGGCACAGAAATAGCATGAATTAATCTTACAGTTTGTTTGAGTAATAATAGAAATATTATGGTGGTATTCAACTTACTTTCTTTCTAAAATGAGCAGGTTATTTCTTAGTTGTTCTTTGTACTTTAAAATCGGCTGCTTCTTTTCAGGAGAATGGTCTTCACTGCAATTGTAAAAGAAATATATAAGTAATTTTGTTTGTATATACCAATGTTTTTAATTTAGACATTGATTTTTTTAATTGACATCCTCAGCGCCTTCTTCAAAACCATTAAAACTATCTTATTCACATAAGATACGTTGCACCAGTTGAATACAAATCATATGTTGTTAATGAATAAACTGTATTGCAATGTCTAACTGTAGCAAACAAAATGCAAATGAGAATGAGCATAGAAAGGGATTGGTCAGGAAAGTTTAGTGGGTGTGTTGTGCCAGGACAGAGCTTCTCAGATACTCTTTTTGCTGAGAGAAGAACAGATAGCTATGGCTGTGTGTTTCAGAAAACAGATTGTTTAAATTTTGGGAGACTCATGGATACATTGGTTGAAGGTGCATGCAGAAAGCTGTGGAGTAGCTGTAGATCTTAGATTCCCATTTGTGGAAGTACACTGGCATGGAGTATGTGGAATTAAGTGGTTGGACTTGTTACCTCTCTGTGCTACTTTGGAGACAGAGCAACATCCAGACATAATTGTAATTCATTGTGGAGGGAACAGTTTAGGACATGTGTCTGGAATTTCTTTGCAATTTGCAATGAAAGAAGGACTTGGGAAGGTCATGGACATGTTTCCAAATTCTCAAGTAATTCTTTCATGGATTGCGCAGAGACAAATGTGGCTTCATTCTTCTTCATTTGGTCCCCAAATGGAGAAAGCAAGGCGCAACGTCAATAAGGCTGCTTGTGCCTTTCTAAGAGATTTTGACATGTCCTCTTTTCACAATGAAAATATTATGTTTCGTAGTACATACATTTTTCGCAGAGATGGAGTACATCTAACTTATGCTGGCAATCAGATTTTTCTAAGAAACATACAAAATGCATTGCAACCTTTTTTAGAATTACAGCATCCATTTTGAAGTAGGTGTTGAGTATTTTTAATTTTTCAAACACAAACACCACCCAAAGGCTCGTTTCAGAGCCACCACTTCCTCCCAGAGAAAATTGCAATGGTTATGATAGGGAAGCACCCCAAACTTGTAGATGTCCGCGGACTGTCCGCAAACTTCTAAAAAATACAAAGGGCCCTGCTTCATTTATTTTCACTTCTATTTTTTAACTGTGAAAGGCGGCTCTGAAAAGAGCCTTATTTTTTTCTGATTTTTGTTGTTTTATATTTTTTAGTTTTTTTATACACAACACACTAGGAGAGGAGGGGAAAGGCGGGTAAAGGGGGGACACCAACCACAGGGATAAGAAAGGGCGAGCTGAGAGAGGAAGATGTAGAGTGAGTTTTATTTGGGTAGTGAGCAGATCTTCTCGTGCTCTGAGACGATAGTCTCAAAAGCACTTCGAAGTCGCTCCCCCCTGCAGAGTACTGCGTCGCAGTACATACACACAACTGTGACCCTCGAAAGGTAAGGGCCATCAGCATTGCGTATGGCCTGTGAGGCAGCTTGAGGAAGACGCTGTCCCACAGGAGTGTTCCTTGTGGTGACAGGATCAGAAACGGAGGATGAAGTAGACATTAAAAGAGTTTGCGGACATCAAACTCAATAGAGAAGGTTCAGTATGTTCAATTTTACATGTAGATAAAATCAGAGTTATTATTATTAAGTTGTGCTACTAAAAACCTATGAAATTCAGTGAAAACACTTTGTTAAAGGGACGTTATGGTTAAGTTGCACTACTAAAAACCTATGAAATTCAGTGAAAAAATTTTGTTAAAGGTACGTTATGGTTCCAAGTAAAACCAAAACACCTGAAATTCACCAGTTAGGGTAAGCTAAGCAACCATAACTCACGCCACCACCATGCGCTGCTAAGACTAATACCCACAACATCAAAGATGACATCAAAAATGTCATTGATGACATCAAAAGTGTCAAAAGTGTCAAAATGTATGTACATACAAAAGTCATATAACAGCCCACACTTGACAAAAGCCATTCAGAGTTTACACAAACATTGAAGGTTAGGTCTATAATCTTTCTGAAAACATTTGTCCAACTTTGTCAAATGGCAACAAAGTTATAAGCCATCTAAAAATGTTGAGAACCCCCATCTAATTTAGCCCCTTCCTGACAAAATAGCACACGACTTAAAAAAAACATTTACATCTAGATCGAAAATCTTTTTGCAAACTTTTGTGTAGATTCGTCAAATGTCAGTACAACATTTTGGGACCCCCCTCTAAATTTGTTCCCTCTTAACAAAATAACTCCACACTTTCCAAAACCATTCAGAATGAAGTCTAGAATAACATTAAAAAAGTTCATGCAGTTTCATTGAGTGGCGCCAAAGTTATAAACCATCCAAGAACTGCTTTTCACCAACCTTGTAATGCAGAAATAGGCACATATGTCCCTCAACATCTGAAGTGTTCGCGTTCATCACAGGACTGCCCCCGAACACCTGGAGCATTTGCAGACTTTTGGAGTGAAAAACGCCATTGTTTTGGCTTCTTTGGGCCATATGCCATCCCATCCTCTTCACCCTTTACCTCCCCATAGATTGTTTGATAGGTTTGACAGTTGCAATGTTGTGTTTTTTATATGTTTCAGCTGCGGTGTCCGCGGAAACCGGCAGATGTCCCCTAATCCAACATGGGCAGGTGTTTCCAAAAATCTGAAGCACTTCATGCCTTTCAGCATCCAGGGGGCACGTCCGATGTCCGCAGACATCATTTCACCCTCTAGACCAATCGTATGTCTGTCCGCGGACCGAACAGAGAAATGGGTCCGCAGAGTGGAGCCAGATATCACACATTTTTTTGACCTACATTTTGCCTGTTTTAAAAAAATATTACCTGACGGATTCTCAACAAATTTACAAAAGCACGCTTTTGGGACCAAGCCACCACTCCTGCCGCACATTTGGTGAAAATACATCCGGCGGTTTGGGCTGTCTGTGTGAGCAAAGTTTTTTCCATTCAGTCTATGTAAAAAAACATTTTTTAGGGACCATCCCATGACTTTGCCCCCCTGATGAAACCTCACCAAACTTGCAAAATAAATTCCGAGCGGGCCATATACATTTTTTACAAAATTTGGTGAGGATTTTTTTTTTTTAAACTTAACAGCCAGGTAAAAACAAACCCAAAAAAGGGAGTACAAAATCTCTGAAAAAACTAAAAGAAACTGCTGGCAATATCACCCATGCTCCACCCAGGCATTCTCAGTTGCCTCAAAAGCTGTTGCATTCAGTCCTATCGGCATATAGCTCTTCCTGCAGGTGAAAATGCCACCTCCTGGAGAACTGTGTTAGCATGCAGAGTCCAACGCAGGGGCGCCACAGGTGACACTCCCATCATCAGCACCAGTTGAAGTTGATGGGAGAGGTCCAGAGGATGACGCAGCTGATAGTGGTGGTCGAGCTTCCTCTGCAGCCTATGGCATTACAGGTATGGTACTGGGTTGCAGGGCACTGCAACCAAGATGGATTACCTGTTGTCGAAACCTGCTCCTGCAACATTCATCCACTTACTGTCAGTGGTAACGAATCAGGTGGTTGGCAAACACTGTGATGCCCAGATTCCGTGCAGGAACTGCAGGTAATCCTCTCCTTCATACCTCACCACAAAATGTGCATTGTCCCTTTTCAACATCTGACAGTGGAGAGTCTTTAGGCACCTTGAAGTACTGCCAGCACAGGGAAGTTGTGAAACTCCTGCCGCAGTACTTCTTGGTTCGCGCTACTGCTCTACCCAATCGACGTCTTTGAGGAAAGTGTTAAGATCAATCTCTTGATCTCATGAGGGTGCCTCAGAATTTTGCATCTTCACCTCCATAAACAAATCAAAAAGAAAAATCAAAAGAAAAAATCAATGATTAAAACAAAAAGGATAAAAAAAACCTTAAACAGGAATTGCAAAAAACAAAAATGAATATAAAACAAACAAACCAACCGAAAAAAAAGTACAGCAAATAGAGAACACACAGGGACAAGGTTTGTATAGGAAAAAGTGCTCTTTGGACAAATAGGACAGTCAAGGTTTGCACTCTGTTTTACATTCTCTCTTCACATAAGATAAAGTTATTGGAAGAAATACAGTTTTTATTTCATTGGGTGTATATGTGGTTCTCTAACTGCATTGTTGTTCAGTTCTCTTGTTGTACTCTTCCTTGTCTCAGCATTGTCTGAATAATTCATAACATTATGAGTTGTTGGTTCATATTGGGTGAGCATCACAACAAGGTACACTTCAAAAACATTATTTAATCTGGTTCTCGATTCACAAAGTATTGTTACATCTTTCCTTGTTTGTTAATTCTCAATCTCAAAACTCAACAACATTAAATCTAAACAATATATGAAACTCATGCACATGTGATAGGAGATGAATGAGTATTGAAAATAGGCAATATTTTGAAATGTGTATGTAATCAGATGTGCTGACAAACCATTTTTTGTTTCTATACTGAATTTGCAATCCAATAATGTATTAGGATGAGTAAAAGGGCTGTATGGGTATGAGATCTGGATAAGTGAGGAGTTCTGAAAGAGTACCTAACAAACAGAAAGCAATGATTTGACATGCTATGAGTAGTGTATTAATTAAGCATTAATCACAACATGTGAATAATGTTCAATTAATACAATGTTTACACATTTTTATATATACTGTGCATGAATCTACATCTCATATCAGTACGTCCCTCTTCCTTGTCCCGGTACTTTCGTAGATCTTGATCTGAGCACTACTTTAGAAAATAAATGTTCATATTTATAGGTAGTCCTTAAAAGGAGTTCTGTGTTTATATCATGTAAGGTATATTTGCGTACCATCTCACTCTTCCTCGTCCCAGTCCCCACAAACACAACTTTAGTCTTCCTCATCACAATTTCCCAATAAACCCATCTTGCTCTTTCTCGTCACAGTACAACATTACTAATCCCTTCTTATAAAGTGGACACAAGAAAAGAAGAAATACTGATAAACCCGGTTTTTTGTAGCTCAAGAAGAGATGTTGATTACAAATAATATAACATCATGTATGTTATCAGAAAAAAAGACAGAATTAAAGGTGGTGTGAGATATAGCATAGCAAAACCCTTGAAATTCAGTGATTTGTTTTTTTTTATTGAAGGGACAGTTAAGGTGAATAAGTTCAGTACAACAAATCCCTTGAAATTCAGCAAAATAAATGTAGTTGAAGAAATGTTAAGGTGAAACAATCTGATGCAATGAGATCCTGGAAATTCAGTGTAAAAATGTTAGTTGAAGTGTAAAATAAAGCTGAGGTAAGGGTAAATAACTTTATTTATCTTCAAGCTTTACAGGGAGCGACTGCAGTAACATTCTCTTTCCTCGGCCTTAAGCCCCAACTGCCTCTCCATTCCAGATTTCTCCCACCATTCTCAGATTCAACTCCAAACATTCTAGATGCCTTGCACAATTATTTAGTACAAGATGTGGCGGGCTCCACCTGTTCCTCAATTTCTGGGCTTGTCCAGATTGGGATCGTTTTCCCTCCAAAGTTCTTCTTGCACCTTGTCATCGGTACACTTAATTGTCAATTGATCTCTCAGGTGCACCTCCTGACAATAAAAACCAAAATGACACTTGACCACTAGTCCCCTCCACGGCTGTACCAAATTCCTCAATGCTCTCCCGCTTCTTCTGTTCCCTTGTGGCAAATCGGTAACAAATTAAAATTGTATTCTCTTTCACCTCAAAGCACCTATCCAGCTTTGCTATGCTGGATTAAAACACATTTAGAATGACTCCATCCTCAGGTGCAGGTTCTGGATGTATCTTTAAGACCTCCTGCCCTCCGTCCCATAAGCAATGATGGAGCAATGCATCCTTCTGCTCTATCGAATATTTTGGACCATAGGCTGCCAACACAAACTTAATAAAGTCCTCTTTCCAGTCCACCGGACAACAGGCTCACTAGCACCCTGAGGCAAGTATAGGCGGGAGTGGGGGTCCCAGAGCGTTTGCCATGTCCCAGTTAACAACGGTGTGATTGACAAGGGCTGGGTGCACTGGGTAAAAAGCTGCAAATATGATGAGACCAGAATGCCCCACAACAGACTCCTAGCAGCCCAGTAACCTTTATACAGTCTCCTTTATGTCCTCGAGCCTCACCATCAACAAAATGTGCTTCAAAGAGTCCCAGGCCACCAGTCTTCAATGCAGCCACTCCACCTCACTGCGCTCGGCATGGTCAGCATGTGGAAGATCACTCATGAGGTTGTATTGCAAAATAGAACAGTAATCAAAACAAAAGTCATTCACCGTTGGAAGCAGTAGTTTCAAACCACACACAATAAAAAAACAAAAGGAAATCTGCCTCACGTTCTTCAATACACGTGGAGCCGATATCCTGACTTTCTCAGCCGTCGCTCATAGATGGGCATCCTCCATCACCATGGGAACTCCAAAAGGCTAAGGATGTGCAAAGGCTCATATGATGCTCGAAATTAATCTCCATGTCACACGACAGCCAGGCCGAGCAATTGCAAAGGATCACGTAACATAGCAATGCGCCAGTGGTTCAGCAAGCCTCACACAGCCTACATTTCAGGCGGTCCGTCCTCTGAACAATGGGGTCCCTCTGAATTCCGAAGGCAGCTGCCGCAGCCAACTCCCAGTATTGCAGGAGATGGGGCGCTCCTCCCGTCTGCCAGTACCTCACTGTGGTTTGCCCCGACACACATCTGGAGCTGGTTCACTGCCACAAAGCAGGATGCATCCCCAACCTGCTATGCACTCTGGGAGCCGAGGGCTCTTCAAAGCATCAAACCCCCAGGGATACCGGCCTCACTCCGGTCAGGCACAGTCCAGTCCAGCACAACGAGAACTCATGCCCAAATCTGCCTCGCACCACCACCGCAATAGCGACTTCAGGCAGCTCGTCATCAGTGAAATGAAACTCAACGTTCTGAGGTAAGTGTAGTTAACTTTATTTATCTTAAAGCTTTACAGAGAGTAACACCATTAACATCCTCTACCCTCAGCATTAAGCTCCGACTACCTCTCCATTCCAGATCACTCCCACCATTCTCATATTCACATGCAATTCTATTTTTGAGAAGTAAATACTTGCTATCCTTGCAAGCATGTCTTAGGCCTCTTTCCCTAGCGGGCTGTATTTTTTCTGGTGTGAGGGTGCATGGGCGAGCGTTTATTTGGTGACCCCTTGGTCATCCCAGCAACCGCCACACTGACAGAGGCCCAAGGAGTGGAATTGGTGAAATAGCAGCATGTTTTGAGTGCGTGCAGAGGGAGAGTGGGAGTGCATGAAGGGGAGGGGAAGTAACATGGGCTGACGGGGAGGAGGGAAAGACAAAGTGATTTTTTGCTTGTGACATCTGCAGTGCGATTAGAAGTGTAGGGATGCTTTAGAACAGTTAAATCGCTGCAATGGGAGGGGTTAAAGCTTTAAAGTACAAGTACAAAGGTTTACACTTGTACCGGGAGAAAATTGGGAAATACCATAAGCAGAGGGTGACAGAAACACGAGGGGGGATGCCAGAGCAGGGCACCAATAATAATAGAATGTTGAAGCATATGACTACATTCCTAGCAGCGAAGTACAAGGGAAAATAACTACAGAAAAAAAGGAAATGTTAGACTTATGGAAGATGATTGATGACATGGAGGACACCAATGAGGCAGGGGGACAAACAAGCAAAAGCAAGTGGGACCCAAATGGAATACAAGGGGATATATCCATTGGTAGCGCTCATAGCGAAAGGTTACACTAGCCCAACCTATGTACTAATGAGTTTGAAGATGACGGTTAGGAGGAAGCACAACAGGTGCCAGAAATAACAACTCCAGTGGAAAGTTTGTGGGATGAAAGGGTAAGGAGGTTTGGCCAGATGGCTGTAGTGAGGAAAAAGTGAAGTGCCAGAAGAAAGGAAGGGAAGAAAGTAGACTTAAAAATGCCTGTGATACACAAGGGCGTGGGTAGGGCACAGTATGTGCCCTGGGCACAGATGGAGAAGAACAATTTAATCAAGGTGCTCCCACCATTGACAGCAGGGGTGGGGAAGTGGATATACGCATTTGACAAAGAGACTGTGGGTGTACCCCTTGCCGTGGGTGATTATGAAAAGCTTATTAGTGGCAATAGTGTAAGACCAGACTGGGGAAGTCTGGATTAAAGCAGGATACCCAGGAGTGAGGATAGATGACAATGCGCATGACAGCACACCATTCAATAAAATCAGAGCACAGGTGTGGGGTGCACTTCAGTGCACTTACCCTGACATGCCAGACATAGGGCCTCATTACGACTCAGGCGGTAAGGGTTTTACGGCGGCGTAAACAGCACCGACCCTTACCGCCTGAGTACGAGGCCCCTTAGCGCCATGGCGGACTTAACACCTGCTTTTAGCAGGTGTTAAAATCCATGGCGCTAAGGGACCATGGCCCTCATTACGACCCTGGCGGAAAGCGACTGACCGGAGCGCCACAGCGTAAATAGCGTTTCCGCCATTGTACGAAGGAGCAAAGTGCGGCCCATTCCGACCCATCGGGCACGAGCACCACGCCACGGCGGAAGTGCAAAGTCCGCGATGGCGGAAATGACCCCAAAACGGCCCACACCGCCGCCGTACGGCGCCCTAGGTGCAATACCGCCACCCCTCTTAGCGGTCACCGCAGTGTGCGCCTACCGGAAAGTACGGTGCCCGGAAATATACGGAAACGGAAGTTAAAACATGGGCCCGGAACGGGAAACATCCCGGCGTACACCTATAAAAACACCAAAACCACACAACCACTAAAATCACTACCCTGAAACACACCCCAACCCGTCAACCACCCTAGCGAAACCAAGAAAAATGGGAAAAGTAGCGAAGAAAGCGCGCGACCGCAAGCGGCAGGTCCACTTCTCCCGTGAGGAACTCACCGTGCTAACAGAGACCCTCCAGGAGAATGCTGCCGTCGTCTTCTCCACGCAAATGACCAGGACGGCACTTGCAAACAAGAAGGCCATATGGGCTCTGGTGGCACAGCGGGTAAGTGCGGTGGGGACCGCACCCCGCACCCCACAGCAATGCCGCAAGCGATGGGACGACCTGCGGATACGCGTCCGCAGCATACTCTCTGCCAACCGCAACATTGCCACAGCCACCGGGGGAGGTCCTGAATCACCCATCAAGTTGACCCCCTGGGAAGAAATCTGTGCCTCCACCATCGGAATGGAGAGCATAGAGGGAGTCGGAGGGATGGAGAAAGGAGTGCAGACATCCGAAGATTCAGGTAGGTGGGCCAGATAAAACAATGCCAAATCCACACAGTCCATCCATGTGAAGTACCATGCGTCCACATAGTGCAACAGAAACACATGTCCAGGAGAACGTCCACACACATCGGCCTGAAAGCGCACGTCAAAACCCACAATAAATACATAAATAATTAAAAATCCCTAATACACGCACTACACGTGCAGCAGGCACACCCTAACTGCAGGCTGCCAAACAACTGCACCCTCACTCCACACACAAATCAAAGCACCTCCAAGACCCCGACCCAAATCACCCTCAGGTACCACCCCAATGCATGTGATACAATGCCATTCCAATTCCCACTGACCCATCAATAACCCTCGCCCTCCTTTACTCCACCACAGGGTCCGATCCAAACGACGAGCTACAGGACACCCCTACCAGCACACCTGCAAAGAGGGCCAAGACCAACGGCCAGAGACCCTCCACCTCAGCTGCACGCATCAAGACACGGCAGCAGCACAAATCAGGTGGCAGCACAGAGGAGGGAACATCAACAGGCACCCCAGCAGCCAGCATGCCCACAACACCACCACCACAGGTCCCCCCAATGGATGCCACAGAAGGCACTGCCTCTGGTGGCAGCAGCACCATAGGTGACACCCCATTGATGGCAGCATGCTCGGACACAGAAGACGGGGATGTCGAGGTCAGATCCATCCATGACCTGTCCCAATCCCCCTGTCTGTCCCATCCCGTACAACATGAGGATACCACGCAGGTGCAGCCACAAGACGACGACTGGCCATCCCCCACAAGCCCTGTGGCAAGGCAACATGAGGACAACAGCCCCTCTGTGACACCACCGCAAATGGCCATGGCCCAGCAGAGGCAACAGTCCCTCGACAAGTTAATCGTCCAACAGCAGCAAATGGCCACACTCCTCAAGGGCCATGCCGATGAATGTGGGGGCACCAAGGCAGACATAGAAACATCAACAGAGACACTTAGGGCAGAAATGGAGAGAGGTACAGAGACGCTAAGGGCACAAATTGAGAGTAGCACCGAGAGCCTGAGAGTCCAAATGGAGAGTAGCACCGAGAGCCTGAGGGGGGAACTGCATGCGACGTCCAAAGACGTATGTGCCGAACTTGCCGCAGTGCGCCGTGTGCTCACTGAGCTCTCGCAAACCCTTAGGGACATGCATGGACGTGAGCAGGCAGACACATCATCCGTTGCAAGTTCCGTCCAGGGCAGCCCCCAACGTAGATCTGGAAGGAACCTGCGCTCCACAGGCAGGGGTGCCCCTGATACCCGCAGAGGGGGCATGCAATAGCGACAGCCCACTGACAATGAGCATCTTTGGACACTGGTGTTCGGGGGGGAGGTAGGAGGGTGGAGGGGGTGTGTTGGGCTCACTTGGGTGGCGGGTCGATAGGGTGTTCAACATGATATCACATATGCCATAAAAAGTGCACGATCAACCAATGAGAAGTGTGGACATTGATCTTTGTGTACTAGGCCATCATAGGCGTACAGTCCATATTGTGCATGTCCCAGACACACGCAGTGCCACGAGTCCCGTGTCCATGTATCAGCCACCAGGCGTGAGTGCTAGAAGCATACATCAATGAGATGCTGACGAATGTCACGGCCCTCCGGTGCCTCGCAGACTCCATGAGGTGCTGCCACATCCCCACCCTCATCATGACCATCATCAGGTGCTTGCAGTTCTGCATCAGGGGGCATGGGCACATTTCTACGTACGCACATGTTGTGGAGCATGACACATGCCATCACCATCTTTGCAACCTTCTCATGGCGGTACAGGAGTGCCCCGCCAGACCTGCTGAGGCAGCGGAAACGGGTCTTCAGTAGGCCGAATGCCTGTTCAATGACTACACGGGTACGTGAGTGGGCATGGTTGTAGTCCTCCTCATGCTGGTCCCGTGGGTTCCGGACTGGTGTGAGGAGCCATCTCTTCAGTGGATATCCAGCATCACCTGTATGTGGACGAGAAACGTATGATGTGGAATGCCATTGATACGTACGCACACCCCCCCCCCCCTTCCTGGCAGGTCATTGACAATTCACATACCCCACATCATCATGCATGTAATGAGACTCACCGAGTAGCCAGGATCTGTTCCCTGCGTGTCGCTCCATGTAGCGTGGTATTGTAGAGTTCCTCAAGACCATAGAATCATGGGTTGATCCAGGGAATCGGGCACAACAATGTGTAATGATCCTGTTGGAGTCACACACCATCTGTACATTCAGGGAATGAAATTGTTTTCGGTTGCGGTACTGGGCCTCCATGGCATGTGGGACGACCAATTCAACATGGGTGCAGTCGATGGCACCAATGCAACCCGGTATGCCGGCAAGTGCATGGAATCCCACTTTTGTGTTGGTTATTTCCTGCTCCGAGCGTGGTAGAGAGATGTAGTCGTCTGCGTGCTTCAGGAGGGCATCGAGCACTTGCAATAGTGTCCGTGAGAACAGTGGCTGAGAAATGCCATGCAACTGTCCGACTGTGTGCTGGTAGGTGCCTGTGGCCAGGAAGTGGAGTACAGACACCACCTTCAGTAGGGGTGGGATGGCGGTTGGGCTATCTATCATGCTGACAAGGTCAGCCTGTGTCATGTCCACAATGGCGGCTATGGTGTCCCGGTCCAGACGGTAGAGGGTGTGGATCTGCTCATCAGTGAGGTTGAACGGATGTGCTCGGAGGCGTTGAATTGCGGGCTGCCTGCGTGGTGGTAGTGGCTGTGCTGGTGGGCCTTGCTGGCCCTGCCTTGGCCTCCTCCTCCTCCGTGCGGCTGGTTGTAGTTGGTGTTCGTCTACTTCTTGGAGTCGGAGCACTTGCAGTGCTATCAGGTCCCCCAGGGCCAACATCGCGAGTCCTGCCGGTAGCATTTCGGTGTGGTTGTGGGAGGAGACTGGCTGTGCAATTTATGTGTTTTCAGGCTGTATGGCCTCCACCTGTGGTGATTGATTCCACCTGTGCAAACTGCTCTCCCCTTTGGCCGAGCACGTCCCGCGCACAACGCTGCAATTCGGGGAATTGTATCTTGCTATTGCAATCATGTATTTGTACCCGATGGCCGTGTAAGATTGGTTGATATGTTCATTCTGCTGTGGTCCCATTGTTTCACATACTATCTGTGCAGTCGCGAACAGACTTGTGAGGGGTCAGTGGGACGTAGTACTCGAGTAACGGTGGGCCCTCATGCATCACTGTACCGAGTTGCAACGACGGGCGGGGCGTCCCATTCGTGGGTGAAGGCAGTTGCCATTTTCACACACAGCCGCACTCGATGGAATAATTAGTGATTTCAAACGGCCACAGATGCCTTTTCGACGTGATGTTGCAAATGAGGAATTCGAAGGGCGGCGCTTTCGGTTTCCAGCTAGCGGCGAGGAGATGCCCACAGGTCTGACTGCAAATGTAACGTTCTATTGTTCTATGTCCTTGAGACAGGGCCCATGGCGAGGGAGCAATGATTGATATGAATAGTTTGGGATGCGCAATAGCTACGTGGGCGATGAGGCCGTCCGTTCCCAAATACATGTTACTTCACAACACTGGAATTACGGGCTGGGGCACTGTGGATTTAGCAGGCTGCATAACGCACAGACTCAATGGATGTTTCTAATGTTATGTGAGTAATTATTCAGGCATTTTGATCCCGGGATGAGGGAATGATGGATGGATGCATGGGCAGGTGATTTGATACAGAGTTTGCCATGTACAGGGCTTCTTGGGATCTATCCGCCTCCCCTACGCTATGTGATGCAGGGCTGCCATAGTGGGACCATCGTCCATCTGGCCTTGTTGAGCCCTCCCTGTCTCGAGGCGCCCTCAGACACTCGTTTGTGATGGTGTTTGCACCTCGATATAGATGGTTATGAGTCGCAAGTGGTTTTGGGGTGGTGATGTTCCTTTGGAGTGGGCTAGCATGCATATGGCTGTGGATTTCGTGTGATCATTGAAGTGAGTTGTTGGTATGTAGTTCTGATGGCCATTCTGTTCTTTTTCTTTTCTTTTGGTTGACAGGTATCTCCTCCCCTTTTGCCACTGCCATCTGTATGCCACTCCTGCAGATGGATTTTACTCCCGACACCTGCTGCTTCGTGTTAATCAGTGGAGCAGCATTACGATCTTATGGGACGATCGCCAATGGGCAACATGCCCTTACGCAGTACTGGTGGCTCGGAGCAACATTTCGGCCTTTCAGCTGGACTAGTGCCTCCCCATTGGGACGGCCCTGCGGTTCTGTGCGCTTCCATGTTGCCTTTTCGTACGTGAATGTGGCTCTGTGTACATGGGGGAACAGGGCGACACACAGGTAGTGGCTGGTCATTTCTTGCGGAAGCAGCCCACAATGGTGATTAGTGTTTTGGAGTTCATGGCCTGATGGCTGTATGTGCTTGGTGATTTTGATGTGCATAAAATTTCTATTCTGATTTGGCCCGTGTAGCGTTTTTCTTTGCAAGTGATGTGGCATATGCCTATTTGGGGGGCGATGTATTGTGAGGAGATCTGCATTGGGTTCCAGCTTCGGGGTTTAGTTGCGTGGTACTGTGCTGTGCGCGTTTGCCTACGAAGCCCAGTGAGGTCAGGGATGGGGGCTGCCAATATGCCAGTTTGAATGTTGTCATGCTCAGGGGCGGGGGATTGGGTTTTGTGTAACAGATGCCGGTCAGCCAGGTGGACTGGTTGAATGATGTGGTTTTCGGAATATTGCTGGTCACAGGTGCCTGTGTTTGCGTGCGTTTCTTGGTGGGGGACTGTGGTCATGTCCATTGGGATGGCTTCTGTATTCGTGCCATCTGTGCCCTGCAGCTCCCATTGGCCCCTCTTGTGTTTCTTTTGTTCGTTGGCATGCATGGGTGACTTGTACATTTCAATGGTTGCATTGTGGCTTCATTGCACCTACGGGGAGTTGTACTTTGTGGGCAGGGAGCGGTGTACAGGCACTCAGTGGGGCCGTTTACGGTTGATTCGCGATGCCGTACTTCTCGCCATGGCGGAATGGTACATTCCGCCATGCCTGATGGCGTTAGGTACATGTCCGCTAGGGTCGGAATTGGCGTACCGTTGCACCATGGTGGTGTTTGCGGTTTGGCATGGCGCGCGCGCGCGTGCTTGGTGCAGTTAGCGTTGGCGTTCACTACGGTGTCGCTAATGGCTTCGTACTTTGCGGTGACGGGTCATAGTCGCACCGAGCGCTATTCGATGGCGGTATTGCATTTCCGCCATCGTTTTTCGATTTCCGCCTGGGTCGTAATGAGGCCCCATGGAGTTAATTACGCCACCGTAATTTACGGTGGCGTAATTAACGCCTTCCCCACTCCCATTATGCCCTATGGGGCAAAAATGGGAATGGGGAAGGGTAAATGGGGATTGGGGACTTACCGCCCCGCCAAGGTCGGAATGGGGCGGTAAGTCCGCCAACCACCATGGCGTAAGCGTAGTTTACGCCATGGTGGTAAAGTCACGGCCCAGGCGGTAACTTACCGCCTGGGTCGTAATGAGGCCCATACAGTCTATTATGCAATATGCTATGGGTGATGACAAAGACTCGGTACATTTTTAAGGTTCAGGGGATGTGGAGGGCAGAGACATGGGAGCAGTGGGACTGATCATTTCATCTTTTGTACTTCGTTATCAAAAGAGGCTAACCGAAGGAAGTGCTGAAGACACTAGACAATATTGTGGGCATTGAAGTGAATGTGTGGGCGGAAATTCAGAGTATAATAATAAACCACTACAAACTAATAAAGGAACGCAAAAGGGAAACGGCACAACAATTTCAGGCAAATGAGGTGAAATTGGTACAGAGGAAGCTAGCTAAGATAGCTGTAGAGGGGGCGGTGTCCACACCTGCACAGACGGAGGTGACAGGGAGTACACAGGGGTCCACAGAATGTCCAAATAGCAGCATTTTGGCCAGAAAGAGGACAAGGCCAGCCGAGAGCTAGACAGCAGTACCCCACCCAGGAGTGACAACAAGAAGGTCAGCAACGCAGGATGGGCATATTTAGGGGGGGCAGTGGGGGCTTTGGAGGGATGGGACCAAGAGGGGTGGGTATGGGTTCCTCACAGTGTTGGAACTGCAGGAAGTGGGATCATTTTTTGAGAGAGAAGCAGTCCAGGGCTTGGTTATAACACATACAATAATTATCACCCACAACCCCAGAATACACAACAGATGCTGACATCAACTATGACCTCCATACCCTACGAAATATACCAAGCATAAATACAACTCCCAACCCGGCCCCTGGGGGCACAAGTACAACAACTGTAGCACCAAAAATAGCAATACCCACAGCAAACGATGCCCCAGCACAGAAGTGGTAACTTGAATACACCCAACGAAGTACCGAATGGCACCATAGTGCTCTACCGAGGGGTGAGTATGATGGGAAACAACCCTTTCACGTTCCCCGGGTCAAATACATACCTGGATTAGGACAGCCCACAGAGAACGCTTGCGTGCCCATTTCTATCTATGACAGTTTACCCTGGAAAGGAACCGTTGGTGTGCACAGAGATAGGAAACAAAAACACAAAACAAACAAACAACGGTGCCACAAAATCATGCATCGGTGAGAGAGATTTCCCACTTTCAGGCCACACTGTTGACACACAGGAATTCTCTGGGGCTGTCTCCACAGTTCCATACACTAAAGAGGTTGACATCAAAATAGAGGGAAAGGTGGTGCACCCCCCCCCCCCACTGTATTCTGAAAGTTCTCCAGTGAACTTGTTGGGCAGGGATCTGCTCAGCAAGCTCAATATGACGGTCCCGTTCACAGACAGTGACATAGTTTGCGCCACACCAGGGATATGCGCCATTAGGGCAATGCTAATAATACATGCAATGGGAGGAGAAGTAGTGGTTCATGGAATTCCCATAGACCCGGACATGTTCATGTATGTACTAACTGTGCTTGAGGAGGCAGTGCCTCAGATTGGCAAAGGGTGTTGGCGAGTGGCCACATATTTCATGTGTTTCTTGTTGTGTCCCCTGAGTTAGCAGCAGGTACAATACTGTCCCTAGATTTACAAGGATTGGTGCTTTTGACAAAAGGGATTGTTGTGATAGCGACTGACCAGGACGGGTGTGAGTGGTGCACAGTACTTTGCATTGACACTATGGTACCTCAGAAGGAGGTGACTGGTGCAGAATTCTTTGAGGATAAGCCTGATGACAGAGAAATTGTGATAACAATATGTATCCCCTGTGAAAGAATGGTGCAGTACCGGAAGGTCCGGTGACCCATGATTGCCCCTGCAGCCCCAACCCAGTTAATGTATGCAGATTTAGAGCAGGTGCCAAGAGGCTGTGGACAACTAACCCCTATGACATAGGGCTCCTACAAGGAGTGACCCCAGTACACATAACATTGAAGCCAGATGCAGTACTACCCTGAGTGAACAATATCCAATCTCCAGGGTGGTAGAGGAGGGGAATTAAGGATACCATAAGTGCCCTACCTAACCAAGGGATTTTTGTACCATCTACCTCCCCATGCAACATGGCTAAATACCCTATAAGGGCAACTGCGGCAACTAGAGAATGATTCAGGATTTGCACCTCCTAAAAAATGTTGTGCAGCAAGAGGTTCCTGTTGTTCCTAAACCTGCCACAATCCTGTGTACAATCCCCAAAAAGGCAACACATTTCACGGTGGTTGACTTCAAAAATGTATTTTTCTCAATACCACTGCACCCAGACTCGCAGTACCCCATTGCTTTTACAAATCTGGGGAAGAGGTTCGAACATACAAGATTACCTCAAGGGTCATGTGAGAGCCCCAGCATTTTCAACAGAATACTCCACGCAGATTTTGGCAACAGCCAAGTTTCCAGCATGATCATCCAATACGTTGATGACCTACTGGTTTGTAGCGGCACTGAGCCACACTGCAGACAAGACTGCATTACACTTTTACAGCTCCTAGCATGCAAGGGATATAAAGTTGACAGGGTGACAATATAGTACTCTGTACAGGAGGTTTTATATCTAGGACAGTTTATATCAGCAGATGGCAAAAGAATCATACTAGACTGTGCTGCCTCTGTGTGTAACACACCACAGCCCACGACAGTAAAAGAAATGCAAACGTTCCTAGGGTTGTGCAATTACTGCAGGACATGAATCCTTGATTATGCAGCATACACAAGGCCACTCTTACAGGGCTGCAAGGAAGCACAAAAGACTAACAATAAAGTGGTGTGGACTGAAGAAATGTTACAGAGTTTCAATGATATTAAAGAAGTAATATAAACTGCCCCGGTGCTAGCAACCCCAGATAACATACATTAATTTTACTTATGCTCCCACTCTAATGGCCAGCTTATGACTGCCGTGTTGACACAAAAGAGCACGGCCTGTTATAGTGGAACACTAGACTCAGTAATGCATGGGCAGTTCGCTTGAGAGTTCCACAATTGTGATGGGCTGTTCTATTACACTCTATGTGAAACATGCCATCTTTGCCATTTTAGAGAGATCAAAATCTACCTTGACTACCCAAAGAGCATCTTCATATGAAATCATTCTTTCAAGCACAAACATTCGCATTGTACAGTGTAAAACAGAGAACCCTACAACATTCATAACAGAAACGTGCACTGATGAGGATTTGGCCAGGCACAACTGTGTAGCATATGAGGGGGAGGAGGATGACATCCCAAATGCAAAGGACAGACCAGTCAATGGGTGGAGGTCCTCTTCGTTGATGGGTCAGCAACAATTGAACAAGACACAGTTCTCAGACATTCTGGCACAGTGGTGGTGCACCTAGTGGATGCTGAATATGAGACATTCATTTTAAAAAGACTACCAATGCATTATCCCGCACAGGAAGCAGAACTCATTGTGCTCATCGTTAGGAAAGATTTCCATTCATGGGTACATTTTCCTCCAGTTGTGAACCCCCCAACATTTTGCTTTTGTCTGACCATCCTAGCCCGACTTTTACCAGTGGAGCCCAGCCTTCGGCTGTACTCCGCTGGTCTTTTGCTCATCTTGTAAGGGGAACTGACATGCCCTTCAGACTGTCAGTACTGGGAGACTATGTTTCCCTTAGTCTTTCACTTTGTTGCCATTTCTTGGCAACATCTTATCAGTGCACAATGTACCTTCCAGTACAGTGTGCTGGGGTCTCTTTTTCATTTTTAAGGCCCTAGACACCAGCAAAGGATTTTTGGTGAATGTACAAGTGTGTCGAGGACAGATCTGGTGGCAGCAGTTACTTTTAAAGCATTTTTTACACTTTTTAATGGTCTAGACCGCATTTACCACATTTTGGCTAGGACAGTGGCCAGTGCCTAAAATGGCCATGCCATGAGGTCCTTTGTTCTGTCCTTTGGCCATGTTGTTCCTATGCCTTCCCCAGGTTGAGCAGACCCAGAAAATACCTTATTTGGTCATGCAGACCCCAAAGCAAACTGAAGGTTTCGCTGGCTTCTGCATGCTTTGTGTATGTGTGCCCAGGATGTGGGCTGGAGCTGTCTAGTTCCAATGTGCATCCTGGGTGCCAAGATGCCTGGTGTGCTGGGATGACTGGGGCCACCATGGTCCGTGATTGGTCCACATCTGGAATGGTTGAATGAAAGCAGAGCTCCTATTGGTTTCTCTTTATTTAGGCATGAATGAGATTTCAGATAAGAGAAGGCACCCTAGACTTATTCCAGGTTGATCTTCTGAGACACAGATAAGTGAAACCACTGGTGACCCTCTGGAAGGTTTGGCACCCTGACACCACTGTTGTCCCATCAGAGCCCCTGTTTCTCATCAATCATAGAAGGCCTGCAAGAGTGCTTCAACCCGTTGGAGTAGTGGGACTAACTACTCTCGGCACCTCCTGCTTAACCTGCAAACGAGCCCCTTTGGAAGTGTTCCTGGACTGATCAGTGAACTGACCAGCTCGTATGGGACTTTTGTTTTGAAATCGCCACTGTCTCGAGTTTCTTACCTGAGTCTTTGGGAACAGTAAGCTCTTGGTAGAAGGCACTCTCCCACCGAGTTTCGTACACTTAGGATTCCTGGGTCTGGAATTAGGAGAGTCTGCCCCAAACCCGAGCCTACGCGGTTTCCACGTTGACCCGCTGTGGAGACGAGCTTTGTGGGTGCATTGCTGCTGTGCCCTCATGTGCCCTAAGACAAGCTGCAGTGGAACTGGCTCGATCCCTCCCCCAGAAGCAGAAGAAACCGCCACTGTCCTGCCAGAGACTTAGGACCTGGAACACAGCCCTGAAAGACAGACTCAAACCTGTAAGCGAATTGGACTTAACTGGTGAAATTTGGTCTGGACTGTGTCGAAGGTCGGTGAGTACTTGCAACCCTTACTGGTGGCCCCTGGCATATCCATAGACATTTACACACAACTGTCCCCCAAAGGCTACTCACCTATGTTAGCATAGTCTGAACTACCATCCTATTCCCAATTCCAGGAAATAGCTTTGCACCTTTGTGGAGATCCTCTTTGAATACTGGAACTCTATTCTACATCACCTTATCCCCATTCCTGAGACACTACAGCCCCTTGAAGACACCTGTTTTGTACTTTAACGCATGATCGAGTGCTACCACACGGAACGTATGTTTGAGCACAATTCTCCACACCTCGTAGGAATTGGACTGCCTATTCGTTCGGGTTGAGACTCCTAAAGAATTGCCTAAAGTACATTTGCACTGTTTGACAGGTTGTAGATCCAGACTTGTTGAATACTCCTTTCAGCCTATAGTAACTGTATATATGTTCCCTACTACAGTGTGTGTTATCATTGTTAATATTGCTGTGTTTTCATCTTGTGTTTGATTTAAAATGTATATGTATTTTTTATATATACACCTGACCGAGAGTAATTTGTGGTGTTTTTTACTGTGTGTGCTCATTGTGGACTTTCGATCACCCTCACCCCTCCTGAGACCTAGGGCCTCATCACGACTTCAGCGGTAACCCTTAAATCCGGTGGTAGCGCTATTACCGCCGGATTTAAGGGTCCGCCGAATCAGGGCTCCAGCGGATTTCGCCCCAGCTCTGAGTTGGGGGGAAATCCGCTGAAAATTTGCGCTATTATTGCCGGCGGGAAATCCGCTGGCGGTATTAGCGCGAAGATTCCCCATTGAGCCCAATGGGGAATGGGGCATTCCCGAATGGGCTCAGTGGGGAATGGGGACTTACATTACCGCCGAACTCGTGATCCGGCGCTATTAGCGCTGGGGAGTTCGGCGGTAGGGCTAATACCGCCCTCGCTAATAGTGTTACCGTTACCGCCCAAGTCTTGATGAGGCCCCTAGTCTTGACCGCCGCCAATGCTACCTTGATTGGCCTGGCTTGTCCAGAATGTTACCCTGTTCCAAGAAACTAGGCTGGCCTTCTGAACCAAAATCCATTGCACTCATTGAAGCGCTACAGTCATCACAGAGGTGTCACGTGACCATTTATTCTGACTCAGTATACGTCACTACCACAGTGCATGCCAGTCTTTCACAATGGAAAAGTAGGGGCTTCAGGAGGGCAGACGGGTTCCCCGGTACAGCATGCAGCATTATTAGACAAGCTAATGTTTGCACTATCCCGGCTTTCTGTAGTGGCGGTCATTAAATGCGCTGACCAAACTAACAATAATGACAAAGTGTAACTCGGAAACGCTGCTGCAGACACTGTGGCCAAAATGGCAGCATATCTCCCAGTGCCAACTGCCGCTGAATATAGTCTCACAACACATGCCACTGACCAGCCACCTGTCTCATACAATGCCCTGCCCATAGCACAAATTATTGAATTACAAGGAAGGGCCCCAGACAAGGAAAAAGAGTTGTGGGTAAGATCAGGTGCCAACAACCCCCTACTGATTTATTGTGGAGGCAGGAATGAACAGGAAAAGCAGTGATGCACATGAACTGTTGATAACAGCCCCATCACTCCTCCCACAGCTCCAAACACTACATTGCTGCTGATATACAGGAGGACTGGCACATTCCAAACATCAAGAAACATTTGACAAGCATGGTTATTAGATATACCATGTGTCAAAGTTTCAGAGCAGGCATGACATTAAGAACACTGAGAGACACACTGCCCCGCCCAATTGGGCCGTTCCACGCGTTGCATATTGTCTATGCGGACATGGTTGAGAGATACAGCAGGTCCAAGTATCTGATCGTTGTCTTCTGCCCCTTCTCACGTTGGATTGAGGTGGGTTCTTGTGCACATCCAGATGCCAAATGCGCAGCAAAATGTCTGGTCGGCGAAGTGTTCCCCTGTTGGGCCGATGGGGCATGTGCGATTTGTTAAGATCAGATAATGGCACACACTTTTTCAATCAGTAGTTTACAGAGATTACTGCACTATTTGGCATTAAACACTGAATGTGTACAATGTATCACCTGCAGACCAATGGGAGAGGATCAACTGAATCCTCAAAAGTAAGCTGTCTAAGCTTTGCACAATGTTGGAGAAAAGCTGGGTGCATTGCTTACCCTTGGCCCTGTTCAGTCTGCACACACAGGCCAGCAAAGACCACCATTTATCGCCCCATGAGGTGGTAACTGGTCGCAGCATTCACACACCAATTTCTCCCATTAGGAGAGAATCAGACGCATATAGGGCAGCAGCTGTTTTAGGCGAAAAATTCAAAGACCATTTGACAACCCTAACACGAGCAATCAAATTTATTTCCAGACAGATTGCACCACCCTCATCAGAAGACTTGCCAAGCGGTACTGGTAGTATGCATCTACCTAATTTCCATTTACACTACCCACCCACTCTGATCCAGTGCACATGCACAGCTGCTAAAACCGTTACATTTGCAAAGAAGGTGCATTCTTGCACTTTCCCTTCTCTCTCTCTCTCTCTCTCTCTCTCTCTCTCTCTCTCTCTCTCTCTCTCTCTCTCTCTCCCTCTCTCTCTCTCTCTCTCTCTCTCTCTCTCTCTCTCTCTCTCTCTCTCTCTCTCTCTCTCTCTCTCTCTCTCTCTCTCTCTTCTCTCTCTCTCTCTTTTTGTGTGTGTAGGTTTTGCCTTTTCGATTGAAGAAAAAGATGGAACCAGTGTTCTCAAATCACTCAATATGCATTAGAAAACATTACAAAATGCTCTGCATATAGGGTTATGTCTAAGTTTTCATATTCTTACATGTTTGCAATGCATTTTATAGCAGGAATATTTGCTATTTCAATGTTTATTTTAGGGATTTATTTAGGAGCTTCTTTTATATTACAGGGTCGTATAAAAGGGAGGGGTGGGGTAAAGGATGGGGAACATTTTACAATGTCACTGTATATAATAAGTCAAGTGTACACCCCAATGAAACTGCATACACACTGTCCCTAATGCCCAACTTTATGCAACAACACGTTAACAAGTCTGTACACAACAAGAATCCACCAACGCACACTGGATTGTTAGAATATATTGCTATGCCCCTACTGTTTCATTAACACCAACTTTACTTGTATGAATCATGCTAGTAATGTTATCAATGGATATATAGGTGTACCCAAACGTTCAAAGAGACAAGCACAAAAGGTGAAATATGATGCCTACCATGGGCTTAGTCTTGACGCCATAGAAGATGTGCATCACTTGAAACTATCTAATAATTGGTATAAATACATGAGCTTGGTGGGGAGGAACAAAGTGAATGGCAGTTGCTTTGTGTGTTCATTGAAACCGCATGTGGCAGCGGCACCCAAGATCCTAGTGCCACAGGAAGTACCAATTTTAGAGGCTCAATGCCTAGTACATCTTGCGCTATGTAAGCTCAGGGGCACTTTCCAGATACGCAATGTGAGGCTCAAACTTGTTGATCCAGATCGCTTGCAATGCAAAAACAATTTGAAGAGTAACCAATGCCTGAAAACATCCTATCTGTTGATACAAGGATTGAAACACACAAATAACAAATGGCAAGAAACAACAGTCACCTGCAGGGCAGAGGGTCTAGTAGGATACCAAGAAGAAGGGGTTCTGGCCCGGGTGGAAGCAGCATGTGCACTGTTCTGGACTGAACAGATCACAAAACTAACATGGATTGAACCAATGGAGAAACCAGTGAAAGTACACAAACATATGAACTTTTATTTTATTGTTTGTTTGTTTCTTTGTTTTATATGTATGGTGCTCCTCACCCAAAGGTATCTGGGCACAAGTTTACATGTTACAAAATAAAGTGCAGGTAATTTCCATTACAATAAACAAATACATACAAAGATAGGAAAGTACAGTTACATTACAAGTCAAAAGTTGTAAAACAATTACGTTGAAAGGCAGAAATACAGTAGTACAATTACATTGAGAGGAGATACAGTGAATAGTAAAAAACATTTTGTAAAAAACATTTTGTAGGCGATTCTATTCTTAACTGAAAGCCAATGGACCATTTGTCTGGTGGACGTGATGTGATTGGCTTATGGAATGTTGAGGGCCGCTCTTAATCATTATTCTGTAACACTTGTAGTTTGTTTCGGTTACGGAGACTAGTGCCGATATGTAAGGTATTACAGTTGTCCAGTTTCAATAGTATAAGTGCTCTGGCCAGATGATGCGGCATCGTTGATAGTGCTGAAACAGTTGCATCGTTGATAGTGCTGGAGCCATATCTATAGCATCCAATGAAGATTGCAATAAGACTCTGCTCATTACTGATCTCAAAAAAGGCACAGCAGCAGTGATGGATTACTATTGGGTGTGTGGTCAACACGTGTACTTGTACTTCCCACCATCATGGATGGGGCTATTGTTTGCTGGCCACCCTGCACTGTAATCCCATTTGCAAGGGGGGGCCAACAGAGACTTTTGCCCCTACCACCTTTGCAACCCCTCAGGAAGAAACCAGAAACCACTTGGCAGCACCAGAGTTCCACACCCTCCCTGGGAAAGAAAACCCTTACAAACTGCAAAGCAAGAAGTGAGCGAACAATCTGTCCAAAGACTCATCGAACTTGTTCAATGAAATACCAGTTGAGTACAAACTCTTCAGCAAAGCAGAGATATGTTTCACCTCAATGCCTGGTGTGCAAACTGTGGCCATTGGTTTATGGCTGAAAATTGTCTACTCAAAACTAATACAGCTGGCTAGCGACAGCGAGCAACGGTTCAACGTCATAAAGGTGGAACTCCGCACTCTGAGGATGATGACGATGCAGAATCACTACATCCTAGATATGCTTACTGAAATGGAGGGAGACGTGTGCAAAAAGATAGGGGAATCCTGTTGCACATTCGTGCCTCCCAAAGATGCTGAAAACATCTCTCTGTCACACATAATTGAAGCTGTACACAACCTAGGAGTGCACATGACTAAAGAAGATGGAATACATTGTGAAGATTGGTTTGATGTGACTTTCTCTTCGGCTCCATGCTGGCTGGTGGGTGTTTGTGAAAATGCTACTGCCTGTCATCATCTTCATCTTGTTCATTTTTTGCATATGTGAAATGGGACTCTGATGTTGTGCCAAAGCAGTGCTCAATAGTGCAATGATGATGGTCTCAATTGGGGTAGCACCCAAAGCACTTTGTGGTACCACAGAAAGCGGTACCCAGGGAGACAACTAGAACAAACCCCATGGGCCTCATTACGGGAAGTGCAGAATGGTTTTAACTGCGCCGGTAATGGTGCCGGCACCGTTAAACCCACTCTGCACTATTACGAGGTCCCCTTGCGGGACCCGCTCTGGATGTTTGTTTTTTCCAGATGTCTAGAGCGGGTCCCGCGAGGGGACCAGGGAGCTAACAATGGGCCCTTTCGTAATGGGCCCGTTGTTAGCCCCCTCCCCATTCCCATTGAGCTCTACGAGGGCTCAATGGGAATGGGGAAGGACCGGGCCCGGGTTCCTTGAAGGAGGAAATACCGGGCCCTCCATACTCGAAATGGCCCGGTATTTCCCCATTCAGGGAAACCAGACCCGGGCCCGATTTTGGCGGCAGCCATGCCCTTGTTAAGGGCATGGCTGCCTCCAAAGTCGTAATGAGGCCCTATATGTTAGAGATTTATCATCCCTTACACCCCCAGGGCACACAATCACTACACCCCCATTGGACCCAGAGAATTACACCGAGCACTGGGTTGACTTAGCTGGGGATGGGGGTTGTATTTACATGACATGTACCCCACAAGAATATGCCCAGTTTGGAGCAAGTTTGCGAGATGTTTGCAGAGTATGGGTTCTGGAGGACGGGTCGCCACCATATTTGGAAGCTGAGAGGTTGGAGAGGGTGCAGAGGGGGAGGAGTCTATATATTGGAACTTAGCTGCAAATAACACTGCTGGGGAGTTCATTAATTTAGGATTAATGAAAGGGGGGATGTTGGGAAGGGGAGAGGGTCTTCCCACTCCCCTAGGCAATACTGAATGAGAAATAAATGTTAAAAGAACTTAAACAGGGAGTAGGGGGAGCAGGGGTGCCCATAGAGGAAGGTGTGTGATCACCTTAGTGCATGCAGTACAAGTTATGTGGTAGATGCGAGTGTGAACGCCATTTGAGAATTTAGGCCCAAGCGCGGAAACCAGCATTTTGTGTGTTAGTATTATATCCTCTTGCATGAGCGCAAACACCACCCCCGTCCCTGCCAGATCTCACAGAGTCCATGAAATCCTCCATTGTTCTAAGAAAGCTGCAGGCCCTCATGCCCTGTAAAGAATGCACCCTGCAAGGTCATGAGAAGGGAGCAGAGCGCCTCTTGGCAGTACCATCCCATGGGACAGATAACAAGGCCCTTCTGTCCCCAACGATCCCCACATGACAAATACAGCTTTGCCATGCTTTCATTCATGACCCCCGTATGCCATGGCACTGTCCGAACCCAGACCACCGACCATAACACTTTTACACCCCTCGATCATCACTAAGATCAGAAGGCAAGGTTATTGCACCTTCAGAAATGGGTCAAGTCATTTGTGCAGCGAGCTGCAGGGTAGCATCAAAATTATAGCCTACAACTAAGGTGAAGGACCTTGGGAGTTGCTGATCTGTCTGGGAGAGAGTGAAGAGTGTGAGTTAGTGTGACTTCGGTTCCCCCTGCCCCTGAGCCCATCCCTGTATCTGCCAGGTGCTTGTTACAATGATAAAATAACATTGTTTGTGTTAGTAATCAATTAATTGTTAGGCCAACTTCACCTCGGAAGACGAGCCCAGCAGTGCCCACGTGGACAGAGACGGACAGATGAAGATGGATCAATGGCCTGGCATTCCATTTGGAGCAGGCCCTGCACGTATAGAGCCCTTGCAATTAGCACTGTAGAATGTATATATAATTACATCATTAGTGACGTTGTTTGTGCTTATAACGTGCTGCACGTGCCTACGTAGCTCAGAACGTTCGGTGGCAGCAGACTTCTTTGCTGACGCACTTCTATTTTGGAGAAATAAATACTTGTTATCCTTGCAAGCGTGTCTTGGACCTTTTCCCATAGCGGGCTGTATTTTTTCTGGTGTGAGCGTGCAGGGGCGTGCCTTCAACAGTTCCCAGGATATGTCCACTTAAGAAAATAGAAAATGAATGACAGCCTGGCCTACTCTGATAGGTTGCTCTGATAGGTTGGAGGAAATAATGAGATTGTCCTCTTTTGAAAATAAAATGTACAGACTCCAAGACCGAATGCCCCTGTTTACTTTGATGTATGCCCCTTGCTGAATAGACTAGACAACGGAGGCAAGGCCAATGGGGCCTCAGCTTGCAAGATCCTATCCCTCAATACATTACAGATGATCTAGGACTGGGGAATGGGGCCACCTGATGCTGTGCTTTGAGACCCATTCCATGTCTAGCTCTTCAGGGCTTTCTTGTCTAGCTCTCCTTGACTAGCTTCTCGAGGGAGAACTTTCTTTACCCAACAAACAGATGAACTCTGCATTGTGTACTGAAGTGATGCATTGCATTTGCACAGAGTAGGGGATCACTTGATGAACCACTTTTCCCACATTTAATCGCGGTTCTTCACTATTGAAAGAGTTAATAAACATTATTGAATACAAATTCAGATTCCAAAGTTCTCACCTGGAGAGCTTGTATCA
Organism: Ambystoma mexicanum; assembly: GCF_040938575.1. Taxonomy (NCBI): domain Eukaryota; kingdom Metazoa; phylum Chordata; class Amphibia; order Caudata; family Ambystomatidae; genus Ambystoma; species Ambystoma mexicanum. The sequence continues at coordinate 1,362,525,135 of NC_090929.1, read as the reverse complement.
TATTTGACTTGTCGCCCATTTTAACCGCTAGGGCAAATGTGTCATTTGACATTAATAGGGCGTAGCGATGCAGACCACTATTTTGTGACCTGCAGCAGCAACGCACATATAGGTGCGAGTGCTTTCACCTGCACCACGTTTATTGGCACTGGTGAAAGTTTCTCACAAGGGCTGCTCATGTGCACCGGGTATGTATTGCCATTTGGCAGACCGCCACTATAAGCACACCATCCCTTCTGCAAATGTACATGTCACAGAATCGTCAAAATGTGGGTGCTCAGCGGTTGTACACACGACAGTGCCTTTAAAAAGAAAATACGGACAGGGGCATTATGACCATCTTCACACTTGTGCCAGGGCAAATGCAAAATAGCGCTATTTCAATAAATGCAAAACCTTTTAAGAATCATATGTGTTTTTTCTTTTTGTTTTTGCTGCATATTGTTAATATTCCCAGCAAGTCGAAAACCGGGATGTGTCACGTGAAATAACATCAGCTTCGTTCTCATGCCTTCCAATTGTACTCTCGGTTACTCTGTTCCTAATGGGAGACGCGCATTGTCGAAGCAGGCCACCTAAACTGAAAGATAGACGAGGGTCGCCTGGAGCAGTCTGAATTTCTACTGCGCCACCCACGGAGCTGACTTGCCTGCCTCACAGGCAGACGCACCACAAACCCGGTCCAGATGATGACAGAAACGATGACAGAAAAATTGGGGGCAACCGGTTCTATTTTTCAAACAACATCCCGCTACCACTGCAGGGCTATTTGACATTCCCGTATCCCATCCTCAAAAATGAAACTTAGAGAAGTGTACGGTAGAAAAATAACACGTGCTGTAAAATGTAGATATCTTCACCTCTGTACCTAAGTACTAAACACGTCACTTCAGTCAATTCAAACTTGCGGATCATGCAGTCTGTATGGATTTTGCAAATTCCGTTAACACACCTGTAGTTAATATTTCTCAAAAAGGAAAGGTGATGAAGTCAAAAACTAAAATTAATAATTGGTGAGCAAGGGCAGTGTTTTATTTTTGTTTATTTTTGAAAATGTCTTTTCTTGGTTTTTTTGGTTTAAATCTTTTTTTTGTTGTTATAATGGAAATGTCTTTTTTGACTTTTACTTGCATAGCAAACATTCAATTTATGATCAAAGTAATGATATGCTAATGGCTATTCTCCTCGACCCTACAGATGCCACTACTGCATCCGCTGGTCATATGTGGTTGTTGGACCTTTTCGGGCCATGTGCAATGTCCTTTCTTGCCTGCTTGTCTGAGGGTTAATGAAACCTTGGCTGCTGCATGCCTTCAGATGGAATGTCCCTTGAGTGTCCGGCCTCCAGTATCCCATGAGTCTGAGTGGTCAGCCTTATGTTATTTTGTATTTGCATAGCACCTCCTGCCGTATATAATGCCTTTGAGTGGGTAGGGGGCCGTTTGGGAGGTCACAATCTGAGATCAGTTATCTTCCTAGAGAGGTTGGATGCCCGTTGACTCTGTCTTCTGCATAGCTGCAATTATCTACACTGCCTGCTTACCTAAGTGCTCGAGTGACATAAAATAAATCACAATTGCTTTGGACCTCCTGCCTCCTTGGCCTCAATCTGTTGATTAGTAACAGGCGCTTAGGTGGCTGGAACTTTAGAACATTTCTTCATGGTCTTCTTGCAGGCCTCTCGTCATTCCACTTAAACCTGATTGAAAAGCCACAATTACATCCTCTGGACACTTCTTGCTGTTGGAAAATTTCAGTGTTGCCTTACGGCATTGGACTTTCGCCTGCAACCCCTCACACTTGCCAGATTCAAATGACCAAGCACTTTGAATGCTCCACTACACCTACCCCAAACGTGACTGCAGTCCCGGCATTACACTATGACTACACCAATGGTCACTGTCAGTGAAAAATACCTCAACGGATAACACGCCCCTAACTGAGCTTCCAAAGCTGACCTCCAAAAATACCAAAATCACCTGAAAGTGTAAAGACTGGCTCTCTCAGCAGAGATGAAACAAACTAGGCCCACAAGGGGACCAATCAGAAGAAACAGAATACTCTGGATGCTTTGACAGACAGCCCATTCCACAGCGGTAAAACAAAACCCAACCTGCAGGCTGAAATGGCTGCCGGTGAACCTCCGCCTGAGACGCTAAGTCTCAGACAAGTGCTGGACAGTATGTAAGCCGGGTTTGCCTCAATGAATGATAAACTAGATGGCATTACATTCAACATACATAAATACTTTAAACGGCAAGATGGAGTAAATAAGTGGCTGAGTGTCGGAAGCAGAGACCCGGATCCGTAATGCAGAAGACGACATAACCACCATAAAGTCCCAAATGTCAAGAGTCAACGCAGACTTGAAAAGAGCACTGCTGAAATGCGATAACTTGGAGTCGCGCTCACAGAGGAGTAATATCTGTGTAAACTACTGCTAATCTTTGGCAAAGGACCCATGGAGTTGAGCATTGTGAATCTCCTAAAAGATCTATTTGATAAGCAACGTTTCTCCCTAATGTTCATAATAGAAAGAGCACACAGAATGCTGCCGACACGCCCTAAACCAGGCACTCCTCCCAGGACGATAATCACAAAACTACTTAACTACAGGGACCGTGACACAGTGCTGCACCTTGCCAGGGAAAAAGGGCCTTTGCGATACGATACTGTGGTACTTCATTTATACCAGGACTTCTCCATGGTGGTCCAACAAGAACAGAGATCTTTCATAGCTGTGAAGCACATGCTCCAAAGAGCGAGAGATACTGTATGCTTTTCCATGCGCACCTGCAGATCACACATGAGGTTAAGGCACTATTCTTCACCCTCCCGGAGGAAGCAGTGATCTCTATTGAAGCCAACATACCCATGAGCTCCAGAGAGGAGGATGAACTACTTAGAAGACCACCTCGATCCTCTCCTGATTCAGACAAACGGAACAATCCAGTTTGCTATAAATAGTAAAAGAGACCCATTTACTCACTTTAATTCACAATACCTAGGCATATAGTAAATATGTTCTAGTTACATGTCTGAAAAACAGAACTTTGTGGGACAATGCAGACTTGACCTATTACCAAGGTTCTTAATCACCCCAAAATTCGATCGCTGGCACCCCCCACCAGGCCGGTGAGGTTAAATAGAAGCCCCCCATGTAAGTTTTGTGGGGACTGGTTTATTACTGTAAGACTACCCAAGTTGGGGAAGTGTATTGTTGTTTGTGACAGCAAGATAGAGGGGAGGGTGTTATTCATGGCCCTGATTGGGAGGGCGATGCAGGAGGCGGGTTGGTGAACAACTTGGGGTGAAAATAGGGGGAAAATGTTAAGCAACATAAGCGCAAATACTCAAAGAGATACGCATGACACAATGTGGGAGACACAACATTCACACAATTGCATGGTATACATTAGCCGGCTGAGCTATCCTGGAGACTATTAAAATAAATCCTCAGTTGGCATGTCTGGGGCCTGGATAACTATACTAAAGCAAGGAAAATTGCTGCCTGTGTTAGTAGACACAAGATACAGATCCTGTTTCTGCAAGAGACACATGAGATGGGGGCAAGTAATACTACATTTGCTGCAACATGGGGCCTGAATAGGTACTAAACTGCACACTCCACACAGTCCAGGGGAGTATTAACTCTAATACATAAAAATACAACTTTCATACAACTACAAACACATACAGACACATAGACATACTAAACTACACAACAGAGAAATACTCATGGCAAATACGTATGTGCCAAACATAGATGACCCAAACTTCTACACTATGATAGCAGACTTGATAACACCCTATATGCCGGTGGCTGTAATCTGGGGCGGGGACATGAACACAATCCTGGACTTAGCACTGGATCGTAGAGGCTCCAGAACTCGACCACTTATGACCTCACATTACTAAAAAGGCTACACCAACAGGACATGTGGCATATACTACACCCAAAAGAAAGATGCTATACTTACTACTCCACGGTGCATGATGTGGCATCTAGAATAGATATGTTGCTGATATCAGACCAGCTAGTGACACAAGTGATGGAGACGGACATATACCACGCACTTACTCACACCACTCTCCAATTATGTTAGCCGTACAATGGGGCACGGTCCCAATGCATCGAGATATGTGGAGATTTAAATCCACTGAGCTGCAAGACCTAATTTTCAGAACATACATTGAGGAAGATATCTGTACTTATTTTTTGACTAACGACAATGGATCAGTCTCATGAGCAAACCTGTGACAAGCATTCAAGGTTTACATAGGGGGAATGGAGAATTCACGTGAGTCGGTCATACTACGCATTATACAGGGGGATTTAGCAAAGTGCAAAAATGCGCTCCAAATACTGAAAAGGTAATACCATGTGACACCTAACCGTATTCTCCTATCCAATATTCAGACACAAATGGACACTTTTCAACAACTGGCAGACAGGGAAATACAATACTTTGCTAGACCGGCCATGGCCAGGAAATACAGGGAGGGAGACAGACCTGGGAGGATACTGGCCAACCTGGTGAGAACGGAAAGGGGGTTGAAAGCACATAACTGGGGTGTAAGACGACAACCAAGTAATGGTACATACGAAACTGGGCATTAATGAGGTGTTTACTAAGTTTTACAATTCTCTTTATAGTAGTCACGGGCAGCCCAATGAGCAGGAATTGTACAACCTCCTAGATGACATTCTGATGTCCTTATTATCCCCTGAGGCGGGGGTTCAACTAAATACCCCACCATAGCTTTCAACTCACCTGCTTTTGGCGGGTGTCACCCGCCTTGAAAGCAGTGGAATCACCCGCCAAGTCCCTCATACGCCCATTCACTTATATGGGCCTCTCACCCGCCAAAAAGAAAATCGGGTGTTTTCACCCGCCTTGCTGACAAAAAAGGTTGAGAGCTATGCCCCACTAACTGTTACAGAACATATGCAGGTGTTCAAGGAATTACCCAGAAACAAGGCACCAGGGCCAGATGGACTCACCACTGAGTTCTATACAGAATACAGAGCTTTGTTAGCCCCCCCACTACTGAAACTCTGGGAAGAATTGGTCAATAATGGCCAACTTCAATTATCCCTCCATGAAGCAGTGATAATAGTCCTGCTCAAACCTGGAAAACTACCACTTTCATTGATAAATGTGGACACCAAACTATATGCCAAGGTCCTTGCTAACAGACTACTCCCACTCATGCCAGCCCTAATTCACCAGGACCAAGCCGGATTCATACCAGGCAGGGCGACATCCCTTAACCGGAGACTGCTGTTCAATGTAATGGCACAAATATACCCAGACGTAAATGCAGTGGCCATAGCGATAGACACCCAAAAGGCATTTGACATGGTCACGTGGCCCTTTTTATTTGCAGTCTTGAAGAAGTGCGGACTAGGCAACACTTTTATAAACTATTATATAGAAAACCTATGGCAATGGTCCAAACTAACTGTACCCTGTCCCCACAATTCGAATTATACAGAGGGACTTGTCAGGGATGCCCCCTGTCACCATTATTATTTGCCCTGGCTATTGAATCCATGGCCGACTGGCTGTGCTCCCAAAACCGCAATAAAGGTATCCACATATCAAGCACCCCAGAACTGATAGCGCTGTATACAGATGATGTATTATTTATACGTTAGAGACACGCAACACAACCTAGATCAAATAATGCAAGAAATAGCTCGATTGGGACATACTCAGGGTTTACAGTAAATTATAGCAAATCCAAGATATTCCCCCTGACAGACAACACTCCCCACCCTCAATTATGCTTGGATTCTGAAGTGGGACCCTGACAGTCTGAAATACCTCAGTGTGATGGTGTCCAGGTTCAACACATCCCTCTAGACGTGTAACTACACTAAATTGCAAGAATTTGCAGACACCAAAATATCTGCCTGGACACGTATACCCATGTCCCTGGCGGGTAGGATGGCCCTACTTAAAATGAAATTAGTACCCAAAATGTTATACTTGTTTGTCAATGTCCCTTTCTGGCTGGGGAAACAATTGTTCTCTGATCTACATAGCAGTTTCTCCTGGTTCTTGTGGCACTCTGGGGTGGTGCAGAAAAAATGGGAGGAAATGGCACTTCCTTACACACTACAGGGATTAAACAGGCTGCTCAAACTAGAGGTGTACTGGCTGGCAGCCCAAGCTCAACATGCCACTCACTGGTACGGGGAGAGCATAGAACCGCCACACACCAAACTGGAGAGGTATGCAGCCAGAGACAGGGAAATGATATCACTACTACTTGATAGAACATATATAGACGACTGCCAATTTGACCCTGTGGCATGTACTTTAGAAGCATGGAAGAGCATTTTCACTAGACTACAGATTACATCCCCATACTTCCGCTGGCTCAACTATGGAACCACCCCTTACTACTCCCCACGAGAGACCTGACGATCAAATGGAGATGGGAACAGAGGGGCTACCACACTATAGGAGACTTGTACACAGAAGGTGAGTTTACGACACTAGACAACTACAGCGAAGAAACATATGGTAAGACCGATAGATGCCCTACATTACTACAGGATACAGGCAGCAATATGTGTTAAATGGCCAAACTACCTGATGGAACCCCCAGAAACTAAACTAGTTTCATATATAGCAAACTCTGCAGTGTGCCGCCATGTGCTATCCACACTATACAAAGAAATACTGACAACTAACCCCAGAGGACTGGACCACTCATGCGAAAAGTGGAATATTGAACTTAATCTAACGCTATCTGACAAACAATGGTCCACTATGTGTACACTCACCACTGAGGTATCCATGAATATGCGTCTGAAACTGATCCAATAGAACGTACTACACATGTTGCATTACACTCCTCTCAAACTGCAGAAAATGGACAAGGATACCCGGGGGTCCGTCCTGCTTGAGGTGCGGCTCTGGGAATGCAGGTACGCTGCATATGCTATGAAGTTGTTCATCCCTGACACAATAATGGGACTCAATCTATGTTGCATGAGCAGATATGACGGACAGACAGATACCTGTATCCCCATTGTCTGCGATGTTTGGTCTATGGCAGGGGAAAGCGGACATCTCTTCAAGGGCCCTACTTAACATTGGATGCCTTGTGGCTAAAAAGATGTATACTGAACAAAAATGGAAATCCAGCAGCCCACCCACGTTTAACGAATGGCTAGAGAAATAACGTGGATTAATGATAACGAGGAACAATAGATACTCAAAATACCCCAAACATCTAGACCCAAAAATATATGGAGTGGTTTCAATGCCTTCTTATCTAATAACTGAACTGGCTGCAAACTATGGTGATGCAACCTTGTAATGTTGGAGAACGTGAAACTGATTGTAAAGAAAAAACTGCTATGTCAAGTATAACCTTAAGAATGATCATGTCTAATTCACGTTTTGTCATGTGACTATCTGAAGCTAAACTTAAATAAAGTCTAAAAAAACTAAAAGTTAAGCAGGTGTAGGACATTATATATAGATGGCCATTATTTTAAATAGGGGTAGAAGGAAGGCATTCTGGCATGAGATAGTAGGATAGGGTGGTGGCCTGTCTGAGGCCTCCTAGCAAGATGGCATCACACACAGAGGGCATGCTCTGGCCTTATATTCCATGTGGGCGGTATCTAAGTTTAGATTGAGCGTCCATTGCACCAGACTCTCCCTAAGGGTCCCTGAGGCCCCTTCAAGAAAAAGTTAGCTGATGTAGTTAGTCAGTTGGCGCTCACGCCAGAGGACTCCTAGGGTGAAGGGAAAAGGTATTAGTGTTTTTTTTTTTTTTTTTTTAAATAAAGAAGGGTGCCTGTTGTGATCCCTGTCATATTCCCTGTGGTGTCTGTGTCCCCTAGTGATAAAAAGAACTCAGGGTGTAGCCCATCTCCTGTTAACAGCGTTCTTATTTTGGAGGTGCAGCGCCCATCCCTACCCAGTGGTTTGGGGCGTGGGGATGATCGTTTCCGTGGGAAGTGTCCCTGACCGACATCACGATTGGATGCTCCCTGACTTGGGTTGGGGGCGGGAAAACAAGGATACATATAACTTGATCAAATCACAAATCTCCACATGTAAGGATCTAAAAATCAACAAAATCACGAGGCTTTGAAATTGTGATTTAGAACTAAGTTCACTATCATTAAGAAATGAAATCGACTTTGTAATCAAGGTTGTGGTTTAGAGCTTGCTGAGAATAGATATCAAAACTGAAATAGGAATCAAGTACAATGGGATTCATAAGAAACAGTTTCTACAGCAGGATAGAGCCGAAAAAAGGCACTATTGTATACATTACTCAAGGTACATAAAAACATATACTTTTCCATGTAGAGCTATATTTCAGCTTTCTCACACCTTGGCCAATAATTTGCTTCATTTGTTTTTTTTACTCAAAACCCATGAAATAAAAGGCAAATACATGCCCAATTTCTTCCAGGAATCTCATGCTATGGGGCCTTCACAGGATATGATTTGATATTTATAACGTGCTTAATAGCCAGAGGTTTCTAAGCGCAGACCCGGGATCGAACCTGTGTTGCTCCATGTCATCTTGCTTCCAAGGCAAGTATGTTGCCTCGGAGCTATCCTCCCGGGCCATCCCAAAAGGTGTGACTATTGAATTGTTGACTGTGCGCCAGTGGCTAAGTACATACATGTTAGTAATCCCATACAATTACTGAATTGAAGAACACAGAAAGATGCATGTGATAGGAAGTAGCCACACAAGACCCACACCCCCATCCACATAAGCGCACCCAAAGCTCCAAGCGACTACACCAGTCCAGCAATGCAACTCGCTTGATAATGGCAAAAAATGAACATCCACAGACTTATAGACACAAACACACACACACACACAGCCACATTATATAATCTCAAACCCCAATCACAATCAATCATGTTCAGAGCTTGTTTACCAAGTGAACATTCACAGAAACAAGCCACTAACCTGCACATCACTCAATGAACACATCAGACTACACATTAATAGTGGCATGCGTTATTACAAAAGTAAATACACTTCGACATCAATACAACTGGGCAAGGAAATACAATCACATCTGTAGAAGAAAATGCGCATCTTTTATTAACACAAGTAAAATGCGGGAACATGCTGAACAGCATTGATACAGAGATATGTGAGGACAATTCAAAAGTAATATTGTCCTTGTCCATGCTCTCTCACAAGAAAGACAATGCACTGTAATACTCTCATGGCATCAGGTTTAACCTCACCTGGTGTACATCACAAAGAAACACCTGCAGAAGTAAGTGGCCCTACCCTGTAATCAATCCCTGCCCACACAAATCGTCAGCAATAGCACTGCCTCACATTGCCTCAACACCTGCTCAAAGAATGTCACCATTTAAAGTTTTCGAATAGTCAGCCTGCATCTCGAGCCCGAAATGACAGCCTTAATGCTCCAGCTCACCCAGCCACTCATGGACATTGTACTCAACAGGGGGAGCGTACACAGACATAGAGGGTTCCACAAGCACAGGAAGATGGCACGCTACATTGACTGCCAATTAATGCAGAGATTCCAGCTTAATATGGACCTTTTATGAAACCTTCTGCACATGATAGAGGATGACATCACATCTAAACGATGAACCAAGCATGCTGTGTGACAGCAAACTCCCTAGAACTAGCATTAGGCCTGATCAGCAAAGCAGTATAAGAAATCCACAATAGCACTAACATTACATGTTGCATAATATGCCATCATGCAGCACTTTCACAGGACATATGTGCCACTAAGGAAGCCTTCATTGTCATTGTTATATTCCCCATGGTCATCAATGGCGCATACCTGGCCATCAGAAAGCCCTACCCTGGAGGCGCATTAGGTTTCCACGGCCGGATGGCATCTTGAAGGATTGTGATGGGCTAGGGAGCCTGACGGATCTTCTGATACCCCCCTATGGGACCTCCATCACAGAACAGATGGTAGTCCACAGCCCCATGTTCTTCCCAGTCTCATCATGCAGCCTATAACATGGAATCTTGTCACACCTGTGCAAGCAATAAGTTACTCATCTGTATCTTGTAACATAGACACACTAACCCTCTATAAAGACAATAGATGGAACTGACCTCTGCTTTGTTGGTCATTGGCCCTCATCACAAGGTTGGCAGAATGGGTTTACCGGCACCGGTAAAGGTGCCGGTGCCGGTAAACCCATTCCGCCCTACCATGAGGTCTCCTCGCGGGACCCGCAAAGGGCGCCTGGAAAAATCAGGCATCCATTCGGGGTCCCGCGATGACACCAGGGAGCTAACAACGGGCCCGTTATTAACGGGCCCGTTTTTAGCTCCATCCCCATTCCCATTGAGCCCTATGGGGAAGAGTAAGTCCTCATTTGAGGAACCCGGGCCCAGAATGCGGTAAGGAGGCAACCATGCGCTAAAAGCAGCATGGTTACCTCCAACCTCCTGATGAGGGCCATTGTCTGTCTTGCCAGTGTCATTGCTTTCCTGAATTCCCAATGTGCCTTTTCTTGTTGTGTCCAGCAGTTCTGTTGTGCTACCTACCCAGCTTGTGTGCTATGTCTCTCAGCCCCCCGACTCCCATATCATGTTTTCAAAAGGTTTCCCACCTCACCCATGATCTGCGTCCTTCCCCCTCATAACATCACATCTTATCATTGCCTCCCACCCCACCATCTATTTAGATACAATCGGTGTCTCTCAGAGCATGTGGGCCCATAATGCTGCCTATTTGGCATATTCAGTTGGGTGGGGTCGGTCCGGTTGGCCCATCAACATAATGCACATTAGTGTGAGTTGTTGCAGATGGAGACACACTTCTCTGTTTGCACCAACTAACCTAGTCCCCATTGGAGCTTCAGTTCCACTGTCCTGTTATATCCCACAACATCGCTATACTTGAAGATTGTTGCCAACACTGCAATAATACTTCTTGTGTCTTCAGTTCTTCTTTGAAGATCTACCAACTGTAGCCAGACCTCTTTGAACATCATGGCCATTTGTTCAAGTGGTCAAGCACATTTGTCCTCCCATTCTTTGTCGGTGATAGGGAGGAGAAATACAAGACCCTGGGCATGTTTAGGACCACAAATCATAAACCTGATAACATGACTGATGTCATATCATTTGTTAACAATATGTGTTCTTCAACTACGCAACATCAGGTTTATTAAGTGTTTAATCTTTTTTTCGTCCATTAGTGAAGAATGGATTACTAATGGTGCACTGGGGTGAGAAAGAGGGAGGTGGTGTAATGCAGTGGATCACTATTGGGGTACTGGGATGAGGAAGAGGGGTGTGGGGTAGTGCAACAGATTACTAATATAGTACTGGGACAAAGAAGAGGGAGGTGATGGGACAGTGACAAGGAACATTGAGGTGGAGTAGTGGGGGACTGTGATGATGAAGAGTGCAGTGGGGGCAGTATGGGACTGTGATGATGAAGAATGAGTTAGGCTAGTGGGGGACTGCGATGAGGCAGACTGAGGTGGGGGTAGTGGGGACTGTGATGAGGAAGAGTGAATTGGGGGTAGTTCTGGGACTGTGAAAAGGAAAAGAGAGGTGTGGTAGTGGGGGACAGTGATAAGGAAGAGTGAGGTGTGGGCAATGGGGGACCCTGATGAGGATGACTGAGGTGGTGGTAGAGGGTGACTGTGATGAGGAAGAGTGAATTGGGTATAATGGCAGACTGTGGACAGGAAGAGTGAGGTGGGGCTAGTGGCAGACTGTGACAAGGAAGAGTGAAGTGGGGTAGTGAGGAACTGTGATGAAGAAGAGTGAGGTGGGGATAGTGAGGTTCTGTGACAAGAAAAAGTGAGGTGGTGTAGTGGGGGACTGCAATGAGGAAGAGTGAGGTGTGGTATCGGGGGCCTGTGATGAGAAAGAGTGGGATTCGGGTACTGGGAAATTGTGGCAAGGAAGAGTGAGATGCGGTAGTGGGGGCTATGATGCGGACGAGTGAGGTGGGAGAATTAGGGGATTGTGACAAGCAAGAGTGAGGTGGGGTAGTGGGGGACTGTGATGAGGAAGAGTGAGGTGGGGAAATATGATGTTTTAGAGTGAGGTGTGGGTATTGGGGAACCATGACAAAGAAGACGTAGCTGGGAGCAGTGGGGGCTGCTGATGAGGAAGACTGAGGTGGGGTCTGTGACAAGCAAGAGCGAGGTTGTGTAGTGGCGTCCTGTGATGAGGAAAAGTGAGGTGGGAGGGATAGTTGCAGACTGTGATTAGGAAGAGTGAGGTGGGGGTTTTAGCAGACTGAACAAGGAAGAGTGAGGTGGGATAGTGAGGTACTTTGATGAAGAAGAGTGAGGAGGGGGTAATGAGGGACTGTGACAAGAAAGAATGAGGTGGGGTAGTGGGGGACTGTAATGAGGAGGAGTGAGGTGTGGTAGTGGTGGGATGTGATGAGTAGAGTGACGTTGGGTACTGGGAGATTGTGACAAGGAAGAGTGAGGTGGAGCAGTGGGCATCTGTGATGAGGGACAGTGAGGTGGGGTAGAAGGGGACTGTGTTGAGGAAGAGTGAGGTGGGGGCAATGGGGACTGTGATGATGTAGAGTAAGTTGGGGATAATGGGGGACTAAGACAATGAAGAGTGAGGTTGAGTATTGGGGTACTGTAAAGAGAAAGAGTGAGGTGGGCATAGTGGCAGACTGTGAAAGAGAACAGTTAGTTGGGGTAGTGGTTGACTGCGGTGAAGAAGACTGAGATGGGATTGTGGAGGGACTGTGATGAGGAACAGTGAGGTAGGGTAGTGGGAGACTGTGATGAGGAACAGTAAGGTGGGGATGTGGGGGACTGTGATAAGCAAGATTGAGGTTGGGTAACAGGGACTTTGACGAGGAACAGTGAGGTGGGAGTAGTAGGGTACTGTGACAAGGAAGAGTAAAGTGGGGGCTGTGAGGAGGAAGCGTGAAGTGGGGTAGCAGGGGACTGTGATGAGGAAGAGTGAGGTGGAGGTAGTAGGAGACTATGACAAGGAAGAGTGAAGTTGGGAAAATGAGGGAATGTGATGAGGAAGAGTGAGGTTGGGGTAGCAGGGGACTGTGACAAGGAAGAGAAAGATGGGGTAGGGAGGGGACTGTGACAATGTAGAGTGAGAGGTGGGTAGTGGGGGACTGTGGCAAGGAAGAGTGAGGTGGGGGTAATATGGGACTGACATGGAAGAGGGATGTAGGGGTAAAGTAAAGATGACTATTCGGTACTGGGAAGAGGAAGAGAGATGTGGTGGTAAAAGTAAAATTACTATTGAGCACTTGAGTTAAGAAGAGGATGTGGGATTAAAGGTAAGATTACTACTGGGTACTGGGATGAGAAAGACAGGTGTGGGGGTAAAGGTAGGATTACTAATTAGGTACATTGAAGGGGACGAGGGGTGTAGGAGTTAAGGTAGTATTACTAGTTATGTACTGTGACAATGAAGACTGTGGTACTGTAATGTAGAGATCTTCACAGCTGACGTCAAAAGAAGATCTAAATGTTCAATGTTAAATCACGTGAAATGCTTTTCCAATCAAACGAACTCCATTGTAAACATACATGGGCCCCACCCTTCTTATTTAATGTAATTAAACAAATAAAAGCTTTTTGGAGAAATCCAAGTACTCTAAATATTAATAGCCCCCTAATATCCTCCCTCTTAAACCTTTTAGGGTAATTTAGGAAGCAATCCCTGTAATTTATTTTTATATATTAAAAACATGGATTGCTTCCTAAATTAACTTAAATACTCCTCTTTCGCTAACTAACAATCACTATGATTGGCACATCTCATTAAGCCTCTACTTTACTGACACTGCTTATGGAAAACTTTCCAAAAACTAATTGCGCTGCTAGATGCACCTGGGAAGCTTTTTTCAAAACTCATCCTTTGTGATTTCAACAGTTGGACAAAAGCCACTCACACAAGAGATCCCTTTCAGACGGGCCTTCTAGCAGGCATGGGTACGAACATCAACCTGCTCTGCCTTAATGCTCTCAAATGCCAAGCCGTGGCGTCAAAACAGGCAATCTATTTTGCCTTTGTAGATCTTCATACAGCCTTTGACACCATCTCTCGGCCCCTGTTGTTCTCTAAACTCATAAGAGATAAGTGTCCCTATACATTGCAGCAAATTATTCTATCTTTACATTGTGATACATCAATCCGTATTAGACTAACTTTAGAAGGGTTGTTGTCCTTGCAAATTCCAACTGCCCGTGGCCTCAAACAAGGCTGTCTACTCGCCTCAGTGATTTTTAACTATTTCATGCATGACGTAACCCAGGTTTTTGAGGCAATACCATCAGACTCACCCAAACTAAATAATGTCCAAATCCAGACTCTCATGTACGCCGACGATCTGGTACTAATTTTGAAAACCCTGAGTGGTCTCCAAAAACTCCTTGATGCATTTAACAGCTACATAGAGAAAAATGAATTGCAAATTAATACCTCCAAAACTCACATTGGCCCTCATTACGACCCTGGCGGAAAGTGACTGACCGGACCGCCACAGCGTAAATAGCGTTTCCGCCATTGCACGAAGGAGCAAAGTGCGGCCCATTCCGACCCATCGGGCACGAGCACCACGCCATGGCGGAAGTGCAAAGTCCGCGATGGCGGAAATGACCCCAAAACGGCCCACACCGCCGCCGTACGGCGCCCTAGGTGCAATACCGCCACCCCTCTTAGCGGTCACCGCAGTGTGCGCCTACCGGAAAGTACGGTGACCGGAAATATACGGAAACGGAAGTAAAAACATGGGCCCGGAACGGGAAACATCCCGCCGTACACCTATAAAACCACTAAAACCACACAACCACTAAAATCACTACCCTGAAACACACCCCAACCCGTCATCCACCCTAGCTAAACCAAGAAAAATGGGAAAAGTAGCGAAGAAAGCGTGCGACCGCAAGCGGCAGGTCCACTTCTCCCGTGAGGAACTCACCGTGCTAACAGAGACCCTCCAGGAGAATGCTGCCGTCGTCTTCTCCATGCAAATGACCAGAACGGCACTTGCAAACAAGAAGGCCATATGGGCTCTGGTGGCACAGCGGGTAAGTGCGGTGGGGACCGCACCCCGCACCCCACAGCAATGCCGCAAGCGATGGGACGACCTGCGGATACGCGTCCGCAGCATACTCTCTGCCAACCGCAACATTGCCAAAGCCACCGGGGGAGGTCCTGAATCACCCATCAAGTTGACCCCTGGGAAGAAATCTGTGCCTCCACCATCGGAATGGAGAGCATAGAGGGAGTCGGAGGGATGGAGAAAGGAGTGCAGACATCCGAAGATTCAGGTAGGTGGGCCAAATAAAACAATGCCAAATCCACACAGTCCATCCATGTGAAGTACCATGCGTCCACATAGTGCAACAGAAACACATGTCCAGGAGAACGTCCACACACATCGGCCTGAAAGCGCACGTTAAAACCCACAATAAATACATAAATAATTAAAAACCCCTAAAACACGCACTACACGTGCAGCAGGCACACCCTAACTGCAGGCTGCCAAACAACTGCACCCTCACTACACACACAAATGAAAGCACCTCCAAGGCCCCGACCCAAATCACCCTCAGGTACCACCCCAATGCATGTGATACAATGCCATTCCAATTCCCACAGACCCATCAATAACCCTCGCCCTCCTTTACTCCACCACAGGGTCCGATCCAAACGACGAGCTTCAGGACACCCCTACCAGCACACCTGCAAAGAGGGCCAAGACCAACGGCCAGAGACCCTCCACCTCAGCTGCACGCATCAAGACACGGCAGCAGCACAAATCAGGTGGCAGCACAGAGGAGGGAACATCAACAGGCACCCCAGTGCCCAGCATGCCCACACCACCACCACCACAGGTCCCCCCAATGGATGCCACAGAAGGCACTGCCTCTGGTGGCAGCAGCACCATAGGTGACACCCCATTGATGGCAGCATGCTCGGACACAGAAAACAGGGATGTCGAAGTCAGATCCATCCATGACCTGTCCCAATCCCCCTGTCTGCCCCATCCCGTACAACATGAGGATACCACGCAGGGGCACCCACAAGACGACGACTGGCCATCCCCCACAAGCCCTGTGGCAAGGCAACATGAGGACAACAGCCCCTCTGTGACACCCCCGCAAATGGCCATGGCCCAGCAGAGGCAACAGTCCCTCGACCAGTTAATCGTGCAACAGCAGCAACTGGCCACGCTCCTCAAGGACCATGCCGATGAATGTGGGGGCACTAAGGCAGACATAGAAACATCAACTGAGACACTTAGGGCAGAAATGGAGAGAGGTACAGAGACGCTAAGGGCACAAATGGAGAGTAGCACCGAGAGCCTGAGAGTCCAAATGGAGAGTAGCACCGAGAGCCTGAGAGTCCAAATGGAGAGTAGCACCGAGAGCCTGAGAGTCCAAATGGAGAGAAGCACCGAGAGCCTGAGGGGGGAACTGCATGCGACGTCCAAAGACGTATGTGCCGAACTTGCCGCAGTGCGCCGTGTGCTCACTGAGCTCTCGCAAACCCTTAGGGACATGCATGGACGTGAGCAGGCAGACACATCATCCGTTGCAAGTTCCGTCCAGGGCAGCCCCCAACGTAGATCTGGGAGGAACCTGCGCTCCACAGGCAGGGGTGCCCCTGATACCCGCAGAGGGGGCTTACAATAGCGACGGCCCACTGACAATGAGCATCTTTGGACACTGGTGTTCGGGGGGGAGGTAGGAGGGTGGAGGGGGTGTGTTGGGCTCACTTGGGTGGCGGGTCGATAGGGTGTTCAACATGATATCACATATGCCATAAACAGTGCACGATCAACCAATGAGATGTGTGGACATTGATCTTTGTGTACTAGGCCATCATAGGCGTACAGTCCATATTGTGCATGTCCCAGACACACACAGTGCCACGAGTCCCGTGTCCATGTATCAGCCACCAGGCGTGAGTGCTAGAAGCATGCATCAATGAGATGCTGACGAATGTCACGGGCCTCCGGTGCCTCGCAGACTCCATGAGGTGCTGCCACATCCCCACCCTCATCATGACCATCATCAGGTGCTTGCAGTTCTGCGTCAGGGGGCATGGGCACATTTCTACGTACGCACATGTTGTGGAGCATGACACATGCCATGACCATCTTTGCAACCTTCTCATGGCGGTACAGGAGTGCCCCGCCAGACCTGCTGAGGCAGCGGAAACGAGTCTTCAGTAGGCCGAATGCCTGTTCAATGACTACACGGGTACGTTAGTGGGCATGGTTGTAGTCCTCCTCATGCTGGTCCCGTGGGTTCCGGACTGGTGTGAGGAGCCATCTCTTCAGTGGATATCCAGCATCACCTGTATGTGGACGAGAAACGTATGATGTGGAATGCCATTGCTACGTACGCACACACCCCCCCCTTCCTGCCAGGTCATTGCCAAATCACATACCCCACATAATCATGCATGTAATGAGACTCACCGAGTAGCCAGGATCTGTTCCCTGCGTGTCGCTCCATGTAGCGTGGTATTGTAGAGTTCCTCAAGACCATAGAATCATGGGTTGATCCAGGGAATCGGGCACAACAATGTGTAATGATCCTGTTGGAGTCACACACCATTTGTACATTCAGGGAATGAAATTGTTTTCGGTTGCGGTACTGGGCCTCCATGGCATGTGGGACGACCAATTCCACATGGGTGCAGTCGATGGCACCAATGCAACCCGGTATGCCGGCAAGTGCATGGAATCCCACTTTTGTGTTGGTAATTTCCTGCTCCGAGCGTGGTAGAGAGATGTAGTCGTCTGCGTGCTGCAGGAGGGCATCGAGCACTTGAAATAGTGTCCGTGAGAACAGTGGCTGAGAAATGCCATGCAACTGTCCGACTGTGTGCTGGTAGGTGCCTGTGGCCAGGAAGTGGAGTACAGACACCACCTTCAGTAGGGGTGGGATGGCGGTTGGGCTATCTATCATGCTGACAAGGTCAGCCTGTGTCATGTCCACAATGGCGGCTATGGTGTCCCGGTCCAGACGGTAGAGGGTGTGGATCTGCTCATCAGTGAGGTTGAACGGATGTGCTCGGAGGCGTGGGATTGCGGGCTGCCTGCGTGGTGGTAGTGGCTGTGCTGGCGGCCCTTGCTGGCCCTGCCTTGGCCTCCTCCTCCTCCTGCGTCTCCTCCGTGCGGCCGGTTGTAGTTGGTGTTCGTCTTCTTCTTGGAGTTGGAGTACTTGCAGTGCTATCAGGTCCCCCAGGGCCAACATCGCGAGTCCTGCCGGTAGCATTTCGGTGTGGTTGTGGGAGGAGACTGGCTGTGCAATTTATGTGTTTTCAGGCTGTATGGCCTCCACCTGTGGTGATTAATTCCACCTGTGCAAACTGCTCTCCCCTTTGGCCGAGCACGTCCCGCGCACAACGCTGCAATTCGGGGAATGGCATCTTGCTATTGCAATCATGTATTTGTACCCGATGGCCGTGTAAGATTGGTTGATATGTTCATTCTGCTGTGGTCCCATTGTTTCACATACTATCTGTGCAGTCGCGAACAGACTTGTGAAGGGTCAGTGGAACGTAGTACTCGAGTAACGGTGGGCCCTCATGCATCACTGTACCGAGTTGCAACGACGGGCGGGGCGTCCCATTTGTGGGTGAAGGTAGTTGCCATTTTCACACACAGCCGCACTCGATGGAATAATTAGTGATTTCAAACGGCCACAGATGCCTCTTCGACGTGATGTTGCAAATGAGGAATTCGAAGGGCGGCGCTTTCGGTTATCAGCTAGCGGCGAGGAGATGCCCACAGGTCTGACTGCAAATATAACGTTCTATTGTTCAATGTCCTTGAGACAGGGGCCATGGCGAGGATGCAATGATTGATATGAATAGTTTGGGATGCGCAATAGCTACGTGGGCGATGAGGCCGGCCGTTCCCAAATACATGTTACTTCACAACACTGGAATTACGGGCTGGGGCACTGTGGATTTTGCAGGCTGCATAACGCACAGACTCAATGGATGTTGATGTTTCTAATGTTATGTGAGTAATTATTCAGGCGTTTTGATCCCGGGATGAGGGAATGATGAATGGATGCATGGGCAGGTGATTTGATACAGAGTTTGCCATGTACAGGGCTTCTTGGGATATATCCGCCTCCCCTACGCTATGTGATGCAGGGCTGCCATAGTGGGACCATCGTCTATCTGGCCTTGTTGAGCCCTCCCTGTCTCGACGCGCCCTCAGACACTTGTGTCCATGCACGTTAACATTCCCATCTGATGGATTCTGTTTTGACAGACGCATGCACAGGTACACTCGTTTGTGATGGTGTTTGCACCTTGATATAGATGGTTATGAGTCGCAAGTGGTTTTGGGGTGGTGATGATCCTTTGGAGTGGGCTAGCATGCATATGGCTGTGGATTTAGTGTGATCATTGAAGTGAGTTGTTCGAATGTAGTTCTGATGGCCATTCTGTTCTTTTTCTTTTCTTTTGGTTGACAGGTATCTCCTCCCCTTTTGCCACTGCCATCTGTATGCCACTCCTGCAGATGGGTTTTACTCCCGACACCTGCTGCTTCGTGTTAATCAGTGGAGCAGCATTACGATCTTATGGGACGATCGCCAATGGCCCACATGCCCTTACGCAGTACTGGTGGCTCGGAGCAACATTTCGGCCTTTCAGCTGGACTAGTGCCTCCCCATTGGGACGGCCCTGCGGTTCTGTGCGCTTCCATGTTGCCTTTTCGTACGTGAATGTGGCTCTGTGTACCATGAGGGAACAGGGCGTCACACAAGTAGTGGCTGGTCATTTCTTGCGGATGCAGCCCACAATGGTGAAAAGTGTTTTGGAGTTCATGGCCTGATGGCTGTATGGGCTTGGTGATTTTGATGTGCATTAAATTTCTATTCTGATTTGGCCCGTGTAGCGTTTTTCTTTGCAAGTGATGTGGCATATGCCTATTTGGGGGGCGATGTATTGTGAGGAGATCTGCATTGGGTTCCAGCTTCGGAGTTTAGTTGCGTGGTACTGTACTGGGCGCGTTTGCCTACGAAGCCCGTGAGGTCAGGGATGGGGGCTGCCAATATGACAGTTTGAATGTTGTCATGCTCAGGGGCGGGGGATTGGGTTTTGTGTAACAGATGCCGGTCAGCCAGGTGGACTGGTGGAATGATGTGATTCTCGGAATATTGCTGGTCACAGGTGCCTGTGTTTGCGTGCGTTTCTTGGTGGGGGACTGTGGTCATGTCCATTGGGATGGCTTCTGTATTCGTGCCATCTGTGCCCTGCAGCTCCCATTGGCCCCTGTTGTGTTTCTTTTGTTCGTTGGCATGCATGGGTGACTTGTACATTTCAATGGTTGCATTGTGACTTCATTGCACCTACGGGGAGTTGTACTTTGTGGGCAGGGAGCGGTGTACAGGCACTCAGTGGGGCCGTTTACGGTTGATTCGCGATGCCGTACTTCTCACCATGGCGGAATGGTACATTCCGCCATGCTTGATGGCGTTAGGTACATGTCCGCTAGGGTCGGAATTGGCGTACCCTTGCGCCATGGTGGTGTTTGCGGTTTGGCATGGCGCGCGCGCGCGTGCTTGGTGCAGTTAGCGTTGGCGTTCACTACGGTGTCGCTAATGGCTTCGTACTTTGCGGTGACGGGTCATAGTCGCACCGAGCGCTATTCGATGGCGGTATTGCATTTCCGCCATCGTTTTCCGAATTCCGCAAGGGTCGTAATGAGGGCCATTGTCATTAATAGACCAAGTTATAGATCAAGACATAAATCGCTGTGGACAATTAACCAAATGCCTTTGGCAACAGTCACGAATTATGTTTACCTGGGAATGATATTTGATGGTATTGCCTCAGCCTCTGGCCATTTAACTGTTGTAAAGCAAAAATTGGACACAACCATCTCGCAGGGCAAGATCATTTTACACCGTTATGGTGCCTTCACCATGAAGCCTGCTGTCCTTATTTGGAAACAAAAAGCTATTCCATGCATACTATATGGTCTTGAATCTCAACCACCTTGGTCGTAAAAAGCCTTAGATAAGCTGGAAGGCAAATTTTGGAAAGCTATTTTCCAGCTTCCCCAATGCATCCCTGTGGTTTGGTTGTGCTATGAATTGGGGTTAATCTCCTTACATGCGCAATACTCTTGGAAGGTCTGCGCACTACTCTGCAAATGTTTGTTGTCAACTAGTGAGAATAACATCTTGAAATTTCTCTCTGACTACATATTTAAAACCAATCATACCTTTATCAAATGCTGGTTACGTACTACATATACCATTTTAGCCCAAGCTGAAGTAACCCTTGAGATGTTACTTACTATCCTGATAAAGTTAAAAATCGAATTTATCGCTATGATTGTATTAATACCAGCTCTAAATGCTAACAATACAAAACAGCCTCCCCCGTCAAATTGAAACATAAAAGCCTAGGCTCTATGGTACAGTACCTTCTAAAGTTCCGCTGCAAAAAAATATTTTCTGGCATCTTAAGGATGCGCCTCAGTCTGTGGCATACCCGTGAATTACTTGCTCAACGCAACTACATCAAGTCGGATCTAGGCTTTTGTCGATTTTGCCTAGACACAAAGGTCACAGAGACCTTAGAACACATACTATCTCTATGTCCAGCTCTAATTTCTGAGCGTTTGAAATTTTATTCTGCCCATTTTAAGCATTTAGGAATACTGGACCCAGTACAAAGATTGCTTTAATATTCTTGTTCTTCTTTGAATTTCATTGTTTTGTCATATAACTGTATTGTAATAACTGTATTGTAATATATTGTATTGGTTTTCCTCTATTTTAAATTTGACTATTTCATAATTCTAAAGTTTTATATTGAAAAGTTAATTCAATTCTACTATATAAAAAAGAATTATACATTAAAAACATGGATTGCTTCCTAAATTAAATTAAATTTAATTAAATACTGCTGTTTCGCTAACTAACAATCACTATGATTGGCACAATAAGCCTCTACTGTACTAACACTGCTTATAGAAAACTTTCCAAAAATGAATTGAGTTCTTGAATCTCGAACTGCGTAATGGCGGAAATTCAGAAATGAAACTAAATGAAAAGCTCTGGCACCAGCAATGCATCATTGGAGATGTAACACACATTTTGGGTACAGGTTCACCTGATTCTACACCAAATTTTAAAAAACACTGGATAGATTTATGCCAAACCAACAAAGGATTTCCTTTTAGAACTTTGTGCCCAACTTGTTTTGTATTTGTTGAAAATCTGTATACCGGTTTGGGCTGTGCATTTGAGCAAAAAAGTGAAATTTTCCCTATGGGAAAAATATAAATGTTAAAAACACACCTGTTTTTTGTCCCTTTATATCTGTTGATCCAGAGCACAGATTATCACAACATGTTCCAGTCTTGGGGGGCCAGGCCACAATGTTGTTTGTAAAATGTTGGGATGATCTGTCATAAGGCTCATAGGGTATTAGAAATAGAATGTTCACATTTCCTATGGATGATAGTTTTCACCTTAACTATAGGGTGACTGATGTCACCTTATAGTTAAGGTCATAAGGTTATGGGTCATTAGTGAGACAGTAGTAAGACTGAGGACCCAAGTAATTCTAAAAATATTGAGGGCGACTAAGGGAAGTGGAATATTATACAAAGAAAAAGATGAGAAGAAATGTGTTGGGAATCCAAGGAATGATGAAGGTCCAAGTACGAAAAATAATAATTTACCAATATCCAAGTCAGATATATAAGAATAATTAATGTAACCACGACAATGACTAAAACAAATGGGCTAAAGGCATTGACATTAGGCAAGGGGAAGTTTGTGAATCCAGCGCTGGCAAAAATATGGCTGAGTCTGGAGTCAGACACAGTGCCTGCTCCAATATTAGGTTGGAACTGCCACCTCAGACTGTGCCCTTTGTTTTGGTATTGATAAATATACTGACTCTAGAGGCTTCCTGTGAAAAAGACACAATTTTGTTAATGAATAGGTTGTCAAAAGAGAAATCATATCGTGCCTCCTATTGCAATAAATATATGAATGTTGGCCTATGCCAAGCTGCCCGAAAGTCGCTTGCAAAAGAATCCGTGTTGCAAGGTCCTGACGTTAATCAATGTAAGCAGCCATTTTAGGTCAATCCGCCATTTTAGGATTCGCTTTGCAAAAGTTCCACTGTGAGTTAAAATGGTGGACGATGTCATCCCAGAATACAACATGGCCGTCTTGACCTCTGCACATAGCTAATATGTAACTTGCCTGCAGGCCACTTGTTGAGGTCGTGAACTGAGACCTTGTCCTTCGTTGACCTGTGTGTAGAAGGATTACTCGTGCAATGAAACTAATCCACGAGCATATGTTTAAACAATGTATTCAAATACTGAATGTAGAACATCTGTTTAACTACATTGTATTAATGTTTGAGAAGGCCTGCATGGAAAATCTTAGAATACACAGTTATTGCATAGGCTTGTTGATACATGTATTAAAGGCAAACCAGTTATATGCGGTTGTTTGAGACTTGGCACGAACCCTAGATCGGTGATGTATTAAGTGGAATATTAACCCGAAGTGGGGCTGGACATCGTGCCCACCAAGTGTATAAAAAGCGAATGTATTCTAATGTACAACGTCTCTCACTGAACACACTGAACCACGCTGGAGTTCGTTGTGTTGTACTGAGGGCCGATAGCTATCTGATTTTGCTCTTTTTTTGTAACTGGATTCAGTATAAAATAAAGTACTTTGTATGTTCCTTTGTAACCCGTGTTCGGTGTATTTCCTTTTGGGGTACTCAGTCTGGATATTTTGATTTTGTTTTCACATGGTGACCTATTTAGTTAAGATCATATTAAGTGTAGGAGCAGGGATATGCTTATGGCAAAATGATCATATTGGGTGGGACTTGGCAAGTAGAGTATCCCCAGTGATTGTGTCATGATTACTGTAAATCATCCATCCAAGGTCCAAGATATATGGTGGAAAGGCTCTTACAGTTGACAGATTAAATCTGAAATTGGTCTTTTCCCATTTGGGTCCATTTACAGACTAACTTGGGTGAGAAGTAGGATTCCAATAGGTAGTCACTCAAAAAATGTGACAGCCAGGCCGGAAGATGTCTAATATAGAACCATTTGGCTCAGTAAGGAATTTGAAGGAGTCTGTGAGGAAGCCTTAATTTCATAATAGATTTTGCTTAGGTAGCTTAGAAGAGGTAGATTGACAAGGGGGTCACATACAAATGGAAATGTTTACACCAGTGCAAAATTCCCAAAGAGCTGTCCACATTTTACAAGCAACAAATAGGGCCTGATCTGGTTTAAAGAATGGATGCATACATGTATTGTGTGGGTTGAGCAGTAGTCATTTTAAAGCCAGAGAAGGGAATGGTGAAAAGATGATCATAAAGAAATCTGTAGGACCCACTCACCGTACTTTTCCTGGTTGGAATGTTACCCCCTAAAAGTAAGCTATTTCATATTGACTAGTGGAGTTCATAAAGGACTCCCAGAACAATATTTTACAGGAAACATGGCTAGTTTACCAAGTCCATCTTCAAGGATTCTTTTTTCCAGCAGATAGCGCCATCCTTAAAGCAGGACCTCATTGGGTATAGCCATTTCAGACAATCATGCAAATCGAGCTCAAATATTCTAAACCTGACTGTGAAATCTAGTGATAACAAAGGCCTTGGCTTTGTCAATTGTAATGATAAAAAAAATTACGAAGCGACCGATGGCTTTTCTGTATATTTTAAAGCATATTAGTAAAGTGATTATGGTCCTGGTCGATTTGCATATTCGGTCATCGTGGGGGGTGATTTCAACCTTAGACTAGATACCAGCAATTATCTGTTTGTGGCGAAAAAGGAGAAAGCAGCCCTGCATATACCAAAGCCCCACTTGGTAGACAGTGTCACTTCAGATAATGCCTTATACGTATGGAGAAAAGATTCAGAACTGTAAATGATAAATTTGACTCTGAAACACCTGCCAATTATACATTTGTTAATGGGAGGTTTCAGATTGCAATTGACTGGGTTTTAATCACCATTGAGTGGTGGGACTGAATCCCTGTTTTTGAGGTTTGAAGCAGGCATGAAATTGACCACAATCATCTTGTTCTTGTGTGGGGTTGAGATGGAGTGAGGCTGAGATTGGCCCCCGCTGAACTTCACAGATTTTGAGAAAAAGAAATGTCAGGCTGCTACATTGGAGACCTGACAAGGTGTTTGGTTTGCACAGGAGGGCGACTATAGCTACTAAAATTGAGATGACATGTTTAAACAATAATGTTGAGCCAACCGGTATTTTGAAATCCATTGTACAATTCACTGTGCCCTGCCAGGGCATTTTTAGAATCCTTCTGTTCGATGGAGAAAGATATTCTAAAAGGCAAAAATAATGGCTATCTGATACTTTTAATGTCAAAAAGAGACCTCTGCTTGGTTACCTAAAAATTCCTAGTCTGTATAGAGAGGATATTAGGTTGATATGATGCAATTACAAAGAGCAATTGTCAAAAAGGAGGGTGGGGTTTGGAAATAAAAGGTGGACAGACCAATGAAAAGCTGTAAAATGCCATATCCTTCTGGAGTATTGTGGCCAGAAGAAAAAACTCATCCGGACAGAAATGCACAGAAAGTTCATGTTAGAATATCTCAAGGCTGGTGTCATTCCTGAGGGCCTACACGTCAAAAACATACTCAGGGTATTCATTGACAACCACAAGTTCATGCTGAACTTTAGTGGAGTTGGCAACAAGTGTAGCCAGGATTGGCTAATCCTAGTCATTGATATGGCTGAAGAGGAGTGCAAAATACAAGAAGAACAACTAGCTGAACTAGAGAAACATTTCCTGGAAAACCTTACCATACAGGATGCCAAATAAAAACTAGAATCACTGGAGGAAGAAATTGCCAAATTCAAACAGATCACTGTGGAAAAGAAGGTATTAAAATTGAAGAAAGATCTGAAAAATTACAGTGAAGAGAAAACATATCCCTATTTACGGGACGGCTACTACACAGAGCTATAACAACAAGGTGGACACAACGGACGAAACAGATACATCAAGTTTTTTGGTACCTCAGCCTCTTCTAGTGAAAGCGACCAGGGAGCACAGGCACCTGCTAGGAACCCGGGCTGGGACACCACAACCACAGCAAAAAGAAATTCAAATAGGGGGACAAAGGGGCCGTACCAAAAATAAATCTCTACCTTCCGGCTAGAGAATGAGAATCTGTCAATGGTGCTTCAACCAATGAAGTCTGATACAATTCCGATCTGCAGATGTCTTAACGACAGAAGAAAACAAACCTCTTGGAAAAAGGTCTGTCCTTTGTACCTGCGGCCAGAGCAAACCCTATCGAGACAGAAATGGAATTTAAAAGGTTTTTCAGAAACACCAGATTGAAATATTTCTTTGAAGTTTCTTTACCCAAACACCAGGGTGAGATTGACAACGATGATACTCCTACCAGCAATGAGAACATTGCAGGCCTAAAAAAATAAGTCTAACTTCAACCCATCCCCCTACACGATACCGGCAGAATTCATCACTTTCGAAAATATCATTACGAAGAAAGTTTTGGAAACAATTGAAAAGAAGTATTACTATCAGGACAATTTATCAAAGGAAGAAAGAAAGACATTCAGGACACTGAGTGCCAATTCTGCAGTAACCATAAAACCGGCAGACTTCAGGACTGTAAATACATGCTTTTACATTCTTTACATGCTGTATATTTCTGTATATTTCTGCGTATATTTCTGTATATTTTGCATATATTCCTGTATTTTTTTTTGTATATTATTCTTGCTGCTCTATTTGACCATGTGATCTTGTAACAAAGCTTTGAGCTGTCTTATAAAATGCGCCCGGTTACCCTTGGGTCTGGTGCGCAATATAAGTAATAAAAACAAACAAACAAACAAATAAAGGTGGAGGGATAGTGGTCCAAAACACCAAAGACTACAAAACAGAATGTCTACACCTACTGTTGGACAATAGAGTTTACAAAATATTGGACTCAAACCCGATGAAGAGGCTGCAAGAAGAGATCAAGAGTCTTGCATTGGATGCAGAACAAGAAGGGTGGATTTGCTCAGATGAAAGGGCTGTCCTCAATAAGCCATACGCAAAGATGCCATATTTTTGCATTCTACAGAAAGTCCACAAGTCCCTCATTAACCCCAGGACATCCCATTGTTTCTGCCTGTGATTCTTTACTCTAACCCCTTTCCTTTTATGCAGATTTCTTTCTCAAACCGTTTCTCATAGAAACAACCTCTTACATCAAGGACACCACAGATGCTCTGACCATGCTAGAAACTATACAGATGGCCGGGCCCTGGATTTTGGCTACGCTGGATGTGGAAGCACTGTATAAATCAATCCCCCAGACTGAGTGCGTTGAGGTGCTACAGGGATTTCTAGATAAGAGACGCAACATCACTGCAGTACCCACCAATATTATCTTTGAATGTATTAGACACGCCATGACGGTAAAAAACATGCTCTTGAAAAAACAACTTTACAAACAGATCAAAGGCATTAGTATGGGTGCCACGTTTGCTCCTGATGTCACAAACCTGTTCATTGTCCAATATGAGATTAACCATATTTATGCCGACACCAACCCTCATAAACCCCACATCAAGGTATGGCGAGGGTACATTGATGATATTCTCCTGATATGGTTGGGCTCCAAAGTACAGTTGAAGTCTTTCCACACGTGACTGAATATTCACGACAATCACATCCAATTTACCATTAACTGTGACCACCAGGACATTGACTTCTTAGACCTCTACATATACAAATCCGGCCTATGATTAAAGACAGAACTATTCTGTAAAAAAAACAGACCGTAATAGTCTAATACATTACATAAGCTGCCATCCAGCTGGCCTAAAGATCAATTTACCTTATCGACAATCCCTGAGGATGCGGAGGAACTGCACAGACAAAGAAGCCTTTCGTAAACACTCAGCAGGCTTACAACAAAAGCTGCTACAGAGGGGATATCCCAAAAAAGCAGTGAAACACACACACAAGAGAACTGCAAACAACCCAAGGGAAGTCTGCCTTACACCTAAAAGCAAAGAACAATTACAGAGACTAGTTTGTCTTACCACCTTCAGTCCTGTTAAGATCCTAGTCAAAAGCACGATAAACAAGAATTGCCACCTCATACAAAATGCAGGGACACTTTCCAAAAGACCCTTCTTCACCTTCAAAAAACGAAAACTTACGTGAACACTTATTACATACATTCCAAGAACTTGAGACACATCCATCATTGGAGAGAACTTGGGGGCTACCGCCAGTCCAGGGACACTATAAGTGTGGACAATGTGTTGCTTGCCAATTCACCAAAACCAAACACTCATCTGACTGTGGCAAAACACACTGGACTCTAAAAACACTAATCTATGTTGGGAAAGACAATAAGACCAATCAAACACATTTCTGAACATCGCTCAAGCATCCGCAATAAGCTGGCCGACAAGCCCCTAGTGGACCACTAAAATCTAAGAAAACACACCGGCCAGGATTTAAAGTAGTTTGTTCTGCAGATGCTCACCCCCAACAGGAGGGGCGCAGATCTAGCCAAACAGTTTGGACAGCTGGAACAGAGATAGATATACGGTTTCAACAGAGCCCAGAAGAGGTTGAATGTGTCAGTGCAGTGGGACAACCTAATAAGTTAATAGTGCTAGCAATAGTATCAAACAGAGCAGGTGCAGCACCTCTTGATCACTTCAGAATAGTCCTAAGGGTTTTTGGCTCTCCGACCAATGTCCACCTCCGGATTCCAGCCTGCACGAGGAGATCCTTCAAAAAGCGGCACCATTCTGTTCAAGAACAGACTTGGCCACAGTGTACAGTTCACTTAAGTTGATGGACAACTGCACTTATTATTTGTTTCAGAAGGACACCCAGGAAGTGATTGGTGCACCAATGGGATTCCCACTAGAATAATGCATATGAGGGACACAATTTTGGCTTTTATTGCACTACTGTTCATAGATGATTTATGTCACACTATTATGCATCATGCCTTGTGCTGAAATGTATCACACTGATGTTATGCATGAAATAATACCCCTATACTATGGACAGCATTTATGTGGCAGCAAGCACCATTACTGTGTCGATCTGTAAAAAATAACGAATAGTGGTCCATTGTAAGACCTTGGAAATATATAGGGACTAATCTCGTTTGCAATCACCCATGTATCTAACGTAAAATCATGTTGAACTGACACGATCCATGAACAGAATATTCCTGCGACACAATGTAATTTATGAAAGTATAGTCCTATGCTATGTACAACATTTGCATGACAGCACGCACCACAATGGTGATTATCTTTATATAACATGTAAAAGTTGTCCCCTGTAAGACCTTGTAGCTCCATTGCGATTACCCATGTGTGGAACTTTGAATCATGTTGCACGGATAAGATCCATATTCTTATGTGAGGTATGACATTTATTTTACACCATGCTAACTTTGTCTACAGTAAGACTTTGTAAATGCACAGAGACTAATCAGTCATCCATGTGTCCAAGGACAAACCCATTATGCATCGTTAGTACATACACGATAGAGATGAACCTATTAACCATTCCTGGCACTACAAGATGGCCGCCATCATCCTGAGGCCCGGGTAACCATAGCGACCACATAAACATACCGCCAAAGCATACGAATGACCAGATAAAAACTCTGATCCTTTCATCATCATGGGTCACGAACCGACGATCCAATGTGCACAGGCCACCATACAACGCTTGTGTGTACACACAGGTATACACACACGTTGAGCATTGGGAAACAGGGCACCCTACTTCCCGGACACGCCAGCTCCTTTTTCCTTTAATTCGCTGATGTGCACCGGGATACACATGCTCCTAGCCGGGTTCTGCAACATGTGGTGTTAGATTAATCTCCAAGGATCCTCCTGTATCAGGTACCTGATGGACCGCAGGTGTCCAG
The DNA here is from genome assembly GCF_040938575.1 of Ambystoma mexicanum. Classification (NCBI taxonomy): domain Eukaryota; kingdom Metazoa; phylum Chordata; class Amphibia; order Caudata; family Ambystomatidae; genus Ambystoma; species Ambystoma mexicanum. The sequence continues at coordinate 1,362,495,159 of NC_090929.1, read as the reverse complement.
AGTCACTGGGGTAGCAGGTCCCACTTCTGGGATTGAATGCTAGAATTGACCAAAAGGACCACTCTGAACCCCTGCCTCTTTTCAATCTCACAGCGTGCATTGCTGGCTGAACCTACAGAACTGAGTCCAACATAAGTGGACTCTCTGACCCCGACCACATTGAGTCTTGCCACCACTTTTTTGTTTCAGATTATTTCAATATACAGTTGCGAACCTGCCCCATATGTGCTAGTTTTCTACCTGTATGGTGAGTCCGCTTTTGGGGACATTCAAAAGCAATGACAGAGCAGAGAGGCTTTTCTTATATTACCTTTCTGGATAAGGACCCCAACTTAGTGTACGTTATTTGTTCCTCCAGATCACAGTATACCTCATACTTGAGTAGATTTCACAATTCCCCGTCCTGATCAAGGGCGATATAGTTACTACATCTCACTCATGGTCCAAGGCCGAAACACAGATATGTCGACAATTCCATCACCAGACAGTGCTGATCATGCAACACTGTTGGTCAAACCGATTGATTCGGCATCCAAAAGAAATACTGTGTCTCAGACAAGGCATAACTTTTTTAGTCAAGATTGGATTTACTTTGAATGTATACGTTTATCTCAATGTTTTTTGGTTGTTTTCCTGTACAGGGAATGTATGCTTTTGTTCTTCCTGTGTCAACTTGTCTTTCATTCGATATGTTTCATTTTTTGTTGGTCAAGATAACGATTACAATAAAATAGTGGGTCACTATATATACAGACTCGCCCATATCAGTTCTTTGATTATATGTGCAGGAAAAATAACAGGCTTAATATAGGCCTTTGGCAGTCCCAGAAATGTATACTCTGAGAAGGATTGGATTAATTATTTTCAGGCTCTTAATGTACTTAAAGGTAATTTTCTTGATCTGTGGAAATAAAATTGATCTCTTAGTGCAGGGCCAATATTTTCCTATCAAAATGGAGGAAATGGAATATGTTATTGGGAGGCAAAGACATTTTAAAATGCCAGGCAACGATAGGGCCCCCAATGACATTTTCTGTTCCTTTCCACACTGGCTTGTGGATCCCATTCCAAGTACAATTATTTCATTTAATTATTTCAACAAAGAATTTTTCGTAGAGCTGAAAAATTGGGACAATATCAATGATATATAAAAAGGCCAATAACTCCAATCCATCTTCAAATTATCCATTTACTTTACTGGATGGAACTAAAAAGGTGTTTGAAGCAATAATATTGAAAGGGTTGGAGCAATGGGTTTGAGAGTAGGATATTACAGGCAGCTGAGTATCAGATAAAAGCAGGGTTCATTAGAGCCTAAATGTACACTTGTTGTTGGCTTAATACTTTAAGGTAATGGGATCTCCTGTCTACGTGGTATTTATGGTCATGAGTTCCACTTTTAACCACGTGGACATGAGAACCTTTTGGTGAACCTTCAGCAATGTGGGGTTCCTAAACCCCTGTGATATATGCCATAGGCCTTACATAAAGATTCCAAAGTATGTTTCTGCTATGGTATTGAGTATGTTAAATCTCTTTCAAGTAGTTTAGAGGCCATTAAGGTGGGTGTACAAAGATATGGGAGTGAGGGACTGCTGGTTCTTAGCTCTGCAGAAGATGCAGTGCTTTCATCCAGAACCCCAAAATCACTACACTTATAGGTCGATGAATATTCACATTAAATGACATCTCAGATCGTAACCAACAAGAATACGTGCTATGGTATGTGTTCTTCTGGCACTACAATGAGGTTCCCGCAGATTATTTTGGGTAGTTATCAGCTCAACTCTTGCGACTATTTTTTTATCTAGGAATTAGATTCAATGAGTGGCTGATCCATTCATAAACTAGGTGTCAAAATAAATAAGGCATGTAACCGTTCTTTTTAGTCTTACCAAGACTCTCTATCACTATTCATTCGATCACATGTTATCAATGTATAGGGGTAAGACAATCCATGCTGGATCATATGGCTGTGAAAACTGGGGCTATGAAAACTTGAATCCCTTACAAAAGTTAGAGAACTCATTTCTTTCCTGTTTGCTGGCTGTTCTATCTTCTACATCAGTGTATGATACATTTTGGAAACTGCATCCGCCTGCCTCACTGATCTCCTATACTTTCTAGATCAGTCCTATTTTGGCATGCTTTACCAAAGGTCACAAAGGCGATTTGACGAGAGTCTTAGTCAGGAATCTGTTGTCCATAATTTTTTGTTATTAAATAGGCTGGATTGTACATATTAGGTCCCAATTATATTAATTGGACATGGGATTGTGTTTTTAATAAACGAGAAAGTATGAATAATATTTCTAAACATATGCTGAAATTAAAACGAACGCACTTCGCTGAGCTGAATAGGTAAGATTCTGTGATTCATAGAACTCAAGTTATGTAAGAGTTAACCCGTTGTAAATTAGAATCACCCAATGGCCAGGAGTTAGAAAAAACAACTTTCCTCCTGCCAAAGTACGTGATCTTGGGTTCGGACAAATTGATGGTCAAATCATTCTCCACTGAAAACTCCCTTAAAGCATTAAGGGATCTCTGAGACCTAGAGATCCATCTTACCTGCGTCTCCACAATTCTGGGTGGAAAGTTATTATTTATCCCGAGTCTATCTGGCAGATCAGCAATAAAGAGGTTAAATAGAAGCTGTGCCAGAATATCACCTTGCTTCAACCCCCATTTAGTACTTATTTTCCTGCTGTACATCCCTGGTTATTCAGTTTAAACGTAACCCTGGTGACTGTATGAAGCTGAACATAAGCAGAGAAATTTCATGGAGAAAAATCGTATACTGAAAACTGCAGTAAACGTTTCTAAAGTACATAAAGAAAGTGAAAGTGGCAAGGAATGTTGCATGCTGGAACTTGAAGCCAGAGTTCCTAGAGCACACAACGTAACTGGAAGTGACAAGGAATGCTGCATGCTGGAACTTGAAGTCATTGCTCCTAGAGAACCTTGCTTCAGACAGTGTTTCAGTGGTTCAGACCAACGTGAATGGCAGAAAATAAAACTTTGTAACTATTTATTATTTTATAAATTCATTTTGACGAGATCACCACTGACACTCTAATAAATATGCCGTCAATAAATGATTGATCTGCATTCAAAATCTATTAAGACACTGTGTGAATGTGCATCAGTGTACTATCTCTTTTAAAAACACAACTTTACAGTATGAGTTGGAGAAATACAAAATAAAGATTTTAAAACAACATTACCATTGTGTAATTTAAGTAGAGATATACATACCCAACATAAATTGAAACAGGATTGGATTTCTATAACTTTTAAGATAAAAAGTTCCATTATATAGCCACCGCAAAACCTGTGTTAAACCAAACATCTCAGCATAAAATCATGTACTTGTTTGAGTCATTGTTCACGTCAGAGTGTTCATTAGGATGGAAGAAAGTATTCATAGTACATTTGTAGTCACCAATGTATGCAAGACTAGTTCTTTGTTTCGAAATTCAGTACTGTCAAGAGCACCTAATATTAAAACAACAAATAAACAGTGATATGTGTACAAGTGTTTTTATAAACATATACAAGCCATGTGTTAACTACTTAACTGCAGAAGGGATTCCTCTCACAGTACATACCTGCTTAATAAGTAAGTGGAGCCAGGGCATGAACTACACCTCCTCCACAATTGGGTATTTTATTAATAAACAGCTAATTAAATCACAATACAGTATTCGGACAAAAGCATTAATTATTTGCAAATAAGCCTACATCCCAAATGGTTGTGATAATATATGCCTGATCTAAAATATTGCACTTTGAGAGCATAATTGTAAAATAGATCAAAACAATTAGAGCAGCATGATTACATTATTTCAGTGGTTAGGATGTTTTCTTCACTTATTTATGAATTAACCCAATGTCAAGATTCGGGGAACTGCTTGACCTGAGGTAAAAATCGATTACGCTTAGGGGTCTTAATTTCAGCAATGTTTCCATGTAACCAAAAGGGAAAATATGATGGATGAAAACTATGAGCAATAGGGTTGCAATCTGTCTCTCTCTTTTCTCTCTCTTTCTTTGTTTCTCTCTCTCTCTCTCTCTCTCTCTCTCTCTCTCTCTCTCTCTCTCTCTCTCTCCCTCTCTCTCTCTCTCTGACGTTTGTGTTAATAAGCATCACTACAGGGGGCAGTGACAGCAGAGAGCGTGCCCTATCAGGAACCTTCTAGATCTTCCAGCTCCCCACCTCATATGTGTCCCCATAAGAACAAGAATATTCTGGTTGGTGTGGGGTTATGTAAACTCTTGGAAGTCTCCTGAACTTCCTGTGCATTCTGGGAAGGTTAATGTGTTCATTTATGGCCCATTGGATGCTGGAGAAAGACCCTTTGTTACAGGCAGGAGCATTGGTCCTTGTATATTAATAGCTCTCTACCCCCACCCAATCCTCTTTTGCAGTTTGTACAGTTGGGGTGCAGTTGTGTTTTGAAGTTCTATTTCTTTTACATGTGTGGGTAATTTTTGTTAACTCCACAACCAGTGATTCCATCATTTCTATTCTCCCTTCAGTTGTGGGCTGACAATCTGTGTGCGATGGTGAACGTGGTTTTCTGATGCTTAAGGCCAGTGTTGTGTTGAGAAATGTGCATGTTTTGGGAGTGAGACTTTGGGTTGAGGTTGAGAATGGTCCTATATCTTGTTTGTATTACTGGCTATATAGTTCCTACAACAGAAGAGGACTTCTGAGCATGCCCTGAGCAAGGAGGTCCCCCCCACAGGGCTTGATGCATTTTAAATGGCCAAACAAATCTTCATAGCATGCACTGGAGCCTGCAAGACCTTCTATGGTCACCAAGGCTATGCCGCAAACAGAACATCCTAAATCCCATTGTGACTTGGATGCTGCTGCAAACAGCTAATTTCATCCGCCATTAGCTGTGCACTCAGGGGCTGTGAAGGATTGTCATCTGGCAAGGGTCTAGAAGCCCTGGCCTTTTCAAGTTTCAAGTTTTTGTTTCATATCATTCAGCAGTTAGGCTTTGTATGTGTACACATAGAAATCAGTTATCCTATTAAGAATAAATTCCCATTATAATTAAAACCTCATTGAAACCAAAAAGAAAAAGTCTATAAAGAACGAAATCCGTCACAAAAATACTCCTTACCTAATATATACATCAACAGCAAAACATAGAATTCAACAACAATACATTCTATTGTAATATTAAAGTATATTGACCACCACATCCCACAGGTTGGTCATGTGATATATAAGACAAACATCATCACCATCAAGATATTTCTGCTATGTTCACAGCCAATGTTCTTAATTGTTTTGCCACCAGCTTTGAATATAGTTCTGCGCAAGGGGTTTAGGGCATCACATTCCAGCACTAGAGGTGTTCTGCTTTGCTTACACGAGTACCCACAGAGTCTACACGTCAAGTGAGTTGGACAGAGCCCCTCTTTATTGTAAAGGGCCTCCCTTAGGTTAATCTTAATAAGGATATGGGTGGCCACAATTCTCTTGTAGGGGTAGGCAATCAAATAGCTGGATCTTTCAACATTAGTCATCCGGTGATTCACATATTCTCCAATAGAAGATTTGGTCACCACATTAATTAAGATTTGTTCATAATCAGCAGCATTGATGACACGTTTTGCCCAACAGCTTATTACCTCAGTAGCAGTAGTTAAATGAGAATTATTATTGCCAGTTACCCATTTCACTGGGGATTATCTGCCCATTATACTTAAGGCGGGAGTCTCTCACAGCACATGAAATTTTAAAATATAGATTGATTTTGCTTATCCTTTTGGCACATTTAAGTGTTGGAATTTGACATTCAAGCAATATACGCTCTATCCGTGTACTGTTTGGCAGCTTAAACAGGGAACGGATTCCAGATCTTTCAATAGGCATAACCTAACTCAAAATATTGGGAGCCCAGATGTCAACACCATACAAAAGTATAGGTTGCACTCTTGCCTCATACAAATGTATGAGGCTGATCAGCATGTAGCCAGCATACCAGTTTGCAAATAGTTTTAATGCCGCTTTGGTTGATTTAACCTTCCCCTGCAAGTGTACAAGGTGTAGAAGCCAGGTCATACCAGATACCACAATCACAAATGAGACCTAGGTATTTATAGTTGTCCACATGCTCTACCAACATGAGACCCATTTTAAAGCGGAGGGGATGTCTTCGCTTCAACTTCTTTTGGCAAAATGTCATCCTTTTTGTTTATCTAGCTGGATTTTTAAGCCATTCTTTTCACAGTAATAGACAAGGCAATCAAATGCCCTCTGCAGCCCCCGAGGTGTTAGATCAAGAAAGATTAGACAGTCCATGTATCCGAGCCAAAGTATTTTGCTCATACCCAGTCTTGGGGGAGCAGACAATCCATTCTCCAATGCGGCATTGAAATCACTCAAATATAGATTAAACAACAGAGGCAGTGAAATGCACCCCTGTTTAAGGCCTGTGTGGCTGGCAATGGGGTCACTTAGTGCACCATCATTGTCCAGTCTCACCCTGACAGAAGTACTCTAACACAAGGCAACCAACATTCTCAAAAGTCCTGGAGGAATATTCCATGCTACAAGCTTTTTCTAGAGTAATTCCTGCGGCGCCGTATCGAACACAACACTAAAGTCCACATAAACTACATGGACATTGCATGCACGTATCTGCCAGGAATAGTTAACAACGATCAAAAGGGTCAGGAGATTAGTCAGTGTACCAGCTCCTTTAATGAAGTCTGTCTGAAACTTGGGTAAGATCTTATGTTCAGTCGCACTGGTGGACAGTTCCATCAGAAGTACCCTAGAAAATATTTTAAATAAAACGTTAATAATAAATAAGGCTCTCTGTTTTCTATTTTTAATGATTTTTAAAAATAAATACAAATGAAAATCAATCTACTTTCTGTTGGCATTTATTCATACAAATATTTAAAAAAAGAAAAAAGAGTCTTTCTGCTTGGTTCCCTATGCTGTCAATCAAGCAATAGCAGGCCAATCACATTGCAGACTGGCAGGTTGGCGAGTGTAAAAGGTGTATGCAAAATAGCATTACAGTCCCTCAAACTGTTGTCAACATATATATAGGTCAGTAGAAATCCCAGGAGTAAACATCTGTTGATATTGCAAAAATTGAGCCAACTTTTCTTTCCTATACAGCTGCATGTATGTTTTAATAAATGTATTTTTTTTCAACACTGGTTGCAAATAATTTTTTTATATGACAACAAATAAATGAGGATAAATACAAAAATAGTAAGGTAGAAAAATAAATACCATAAACCGGGAGCCCTAATAATAACATTATGTGTGTAATCCATCTCAGAAAGGTGGTGTGATAACCAGATCCCCCTTTCCAAACCAATAAATCATCGGTGGATGGATGGATGATGTATGGATGGATGGATGGATGGATGGATGGATGATGGATGTATGGTTGAATATGTTTGGATGGATTGATGGGTGGGTGGGTGAATTTGCATGTATGAGTCAGTGGATGGATGACTGGGTAAATACAAGTGTAAAAATAGTTGTATGGATGTCTGGGTGAGTTTGTAAATACAGTTGTATTAATCGTCAGACGATGGATGAATATGATTCTAGGAGATCATGCTTTGATAACATGAAGCATGCACACAGGAAGAAGGGTTCCCCACATTTGCATGGGGGCATATAGCCATGCAAATGTTGGAAGGCCCTTTTTTGAGTGTTTGACCACAAACACAGAGGTCACGCATTCAGATTTTCGCACTAAATCTTTTGTTCCTTCATATCTTGAAAAGTAAAAGTCGGATGCTTTCATGGAGCAGTACCAGAGCTGGGTACCAGCCAATCACTTCCTGTGGGCATATGACAGTGGACACAGTGTGATTCTTTCTTCTCTCTCTTGTGAGCCAACACAAATAATCTATAAGTGGAATAAATAGGTTAGTGGAGTGAATGTAAACGCTAGTATGTAAATTAGGATTTAGATGAATGAAATTAATTTATGTATATTATATTCTATACCTTTAAAATCAAATATACACAATAATGATTATAGTTATTCAGCATCAGTGCAAAGCATATCAATACCCCCAAGCCCTGTGATGTGTTGAGTACCTGTCACATACATACTGAGGTCAAATTCCATAGATGATGGGGGAAGGCATGGATTTTCAAAGGTTACACTTCCCTTTCTTTAGTGAGGCCACGGTGCCCATTTCCACTTAGTTATGCAAACCAGATAAGCACCCACTTATCCCCTTGGATCACATAGCGCCCCCTCTCATTTTAAATGTCCCAGTTCCCGAGTCACTGTAATCCCATCAAGAAGGGATTTTAAAGCTCGCTCTCTCGGGAAGGAAGTTAGAATTGCTCAAGGTGCAGAATTCCTCTCCAGCAACATGGGATTAAGGGACTAAGACATTAGCATAATCCCCCCAAACACAAACTGCTGCTTTCCCAATGGCAGGTTCTCACCACCAATTAGCCATGAAATGTATTCGAATGTGATGATGCTCTTTGCGGAGAGCTGACTTTCTTAATGCTCTACTCTTTTGATATGCCTTATGTGGCTATGTTATTGTATGGCCTGTGAAAATACGTCTGCTTGTTATCTCGCTTGTCACTGAATGTTCTGCATGGCTTTAGAGTGACCCTTACAGCCCTGCAACGTGTCAGACTCCCATAAAGTGTTTGTTAAATGTTGCCAATTAACACTTATAAAAAAATAATCATTTTAAATGTGCCTTATACCAGATTTATACGTTTTATGTCAAATCTGCACAGATGTTCTGATAGTGATTCTTCGTGTTGTGACATTGTACAGCAGCCAATCACTCCATGACCCTGAGATGACGTCTCGAGTCAGATGTGATTATTGCTGAATAATTTCTTTGCTTTTGCAGTCCAGCGTTGAACTGCAAATAACCAGTGATTTGGAATGTTAGTGCTGGGTTCTGGAATCCAGCCATCTTTTAGCAATGATAATGGGAAGCAATTGGTCCATCGTTTGCATATTTGTTGGAAGCGGCTTCCATTCATGCCATTTGCATTGCAATGTTACAGCCAGGCTTCAGAAATAGGGATTGCAATGGCAAAAGTGTGCCACGTGATAAGGGTCAAAGGTGAGTAGGCGTCATCCTACGTTGCCCACGTACATTTCTGCAGATGGTTACAGTCCCCCACTCCAAGTGGAAATAATCGACCCAGCACCACTGCCAGTCAGCGAATGGTGTGCTGCTGACGGGGACAGGTTCAACCGTGCACAGCATTTGTTTTGGTGGTTGTAAACATTGGCTTAGACAGCTGCTATTGAAAAGCAGCGCGGCTTTGTAGCACAAACTAAGAGTCACGAGAACTAATATTGTGATTTTTACACTTGGTAATGCCAACATTGTTCGTTGCAGTAAATTATTCCATTGCAAATGTACTTTAAGATGGAAGCAACGCTGGCTATGCGTGGTACAAGAGCTTTGTGCAGTACCTCACACGTTTAAACAGCAATAGGGCAAACTCCTCATCTTGCGAAGGAAGGAAATGCGATGTGTGAAGTCAATATTGGGACTCATTCTGAGTCAGGCAGTCCAGTAAAAAAAAGTGCTGGTATTTGTGGATACCAGCACTTTACTGGATCGCCCGACTACGGGTTTGCTGGTGGGGCACCTGGTTTACCGCCAGCTAAAAGCTGGAGTTTAGCCAGTCGTCCTACCAGCAATAAAAGCCATAATTTCCAACACTGGCTTTGCCGGTGGCGTTAATGATGGCAAATCCCCTCATGGAGTCCTATGAATGGGGATGAACACCGTCCCGCTGGCACTTGAAATCCAGCGGCAATGCTACCGAATTAAGTTCTGGTAAAGGTAAGTACCAAATGCTGGTATTCTGGCAGCTCTACTGCCAGGATACCGGCAGGGTCAGAATGAGGCCCAATAGGCTTTTATTTTGAAATAGTTATTGGTGTGATATAGTAGTTCAGTCGCCCACGTTCACTTCGACCATGGTTTGGTTCACTCTTGTAGGTCACACAAGAGGGGGTGAGGTGAGGGAATAAAGGGGGCAATGAAGGGTAACCACCATTTATAAAAAAAAATAGTGGGCCTCATTAAAAGTCGGAGCAGTCTGGTAAAAAGTGGCCATAATACAGGATACTGTTACTTTTACCGGAGCGGCAAACTACGAGTTAGACGGAGCCCCCCAAAGGCGGGAAATCCACCAATGGCAACAGACATATGGTAAGTAAGGCGTGGGAGAAGCTGGCACCGATGAGCACTGGCCAGGCCCCAAAGAACTGGCGGGAACACCAAGTATTGGTGAATGTACTGGATGCACTTCTGCTGCATTTGGGACAGCACATTGCACTCCCAAGCACCCTGGCACAGGTGAATGCCGCTAAGGCAAGATTCTATGCCATGGCAGGCATGCCCAATGTGGTGGCAGCCCTGGACTGTATGCATGTTGAGCTTGTTGCACCCCATGCCCATGAGAAATTCAATAGGAACTGGAAGCTACCACTCACTGAACGTCCAGGTCACCTGTGATGCAGACTTCACGATCACCAACTGTCATGCCCGGTTCCCGGGATCAACACATGATGCCATGGTAATGCGCAACAGCACACTGCCAGCGTACATGGAGAGGCACAGAGGACAACTTACCTTGACATTGGGTGAGTAGGAATCACAGTACACTGAAACTGGATTTGGCGGTGGAGTAGACACAATGGCAATGAGTTGTGCTGGGAAGTCCCCCCCACACGGAAACTATGACCACCCCCAACTTCAGTGTCTGTTGTCCACTGTTATGTGACATGACAAACAGAGCAGCAGTGCACAGCTACACTGTGCTACCCAAACAGCATATAGACCCACAGGACCACATGCACCACAATGCAACAGTGACAGACACACAAAGAGCATGGTCCATCATCATGCCCAGGCATGGGTGCATAGGTGAGCTAAGAACATGTGCATGGGAGGGACACAGTCCCACAACGAGCTCTACATCCACATGATACAACACACCTATGTATCACTGGCAAGTGACACATACAGCAGGGGCACCCATCACATGATGAAGAAAGTGAATCAGGGCTAATACATGGCACTGTGCGTCAGCATGGGATGCTGAGCTACCGACACACACAGTGCGTGCACAATGATACATGCAAGCGAGAGCAACAGAGCATGGCACAGTAAGCCCGACAAATAGGGCACACACTGTGTCACTCAGTGCAGGACATCTCCATTGAACAGAAGTGCACCAGATGGCAAGCAATGAGGTGACCCCTCAGCAGGCAAAGACATGGCATGTTAGCCAGATCAGTCCTGTGCGCCCACAACCATGGCCCATACTCATGTGGCATGTGCGCATCATTGAGCATCCTCTCCTGCGTGCCGTAGGCGGGTCCTCTCACTGGAATGGTCCAATGCACCTAACAGACTGCACCATCAACTGATGTGTGGATAAACCAATACCCACCTCCTCACCACTCACCCTTGCCTGACAATCACCCCAGCCAGTGTCTCCCACCATGGCACACATCAGCACCCACTTTCTGGCCCGCAAGAGGACTTGTACATCCCATCTGCCCTCCTCCCCTGCCGCACGCACGTGCCCTTGCAACACCTGGAAGCCAGAATGCCACAAGGCCCAGTGGGCCCACAAATATACATTAACTGAGCCATGGTGTGAGTACTGTGCACCTCCTGTCTATTCCACATGTGTCGGTATTGGGTCTGTAAACACCATTCTGTTGTATCGGAGCATTATGGTAGCAACATAGTACCAAGATGACATGCCTGACAGGAACGTACACCACTCATCCAATGACCCACATGCATAAAGGTGTAACATGCTTCTGCATATGGGCACTCTACTTACCCTGACCATTGTCACAATGCTTGAAAGGTACACTCATCCACTGTATTCACTGACATGCCCTTTCTCTGTTCCCCACGTAGGTGACTCCAGATATCCGCAGCTCCAATGGTTGATGACCCCCCTGAGGAATCCACAAACAGCACAGGCGGTGGCATACAATTGTGCACACATTATGACCAGGGTGGCAATTGAGTGCACATTTGCCATGTGGAAGGCATGCTTCTGATGTCTACATCGTACTGAGGGGGTCCTCATGTACATGCCAGGCAAGGTCGACAAGATCGAGTTGGCATGCAGCATGTTTCACAACAAAAGCATTCAGTGCAATGTACCCCTACCCCCAGATGTGGACAAGCCCCCCTGAGGATGATGATGGCGTGCCTGCGAATGGCACACATGCGAATACTGCATGTGCAGAGGCCAGGCTGGGTTGCATCACCCACCAGGAGCTAATAGAGAACTTTTTCTGATTCTGCCTTACATTTACCTGGGCAATGCTAACTTCACTGTTCATTGAACTCAATACATGCATGCACACAATGATAGATGTCCATTCAAGGTTGCAAGTGTGAATTATTTTCTTTTTATGATGTGAAGTGTCATTCTGAATATACATGTAGTGTACATCCCATCCCAACACCCAACCCAAAAACACCCTACCCACTCAAAATCACAAAAACACCCTACACACTCAAAATCCCCAAACACACTCTACCCACTCAAAATCGCCAACAGTATGCTTCAGCGTCACCCCTATGTCCATGCATTACTTCCGGGCACATTTGGCCTTGGGGTCTGACTCCTGGAGCCTTGTGCTGAGGAGGCAGATGGACCTTCTCCTTGGTGTGTTTTCTTGTGAGCCCTCAGTGAACGTGTTGCTGGTTGAGGGCTTAGAACCCTGGCCACAGAAGTACTGTATTGTCAACTGCATGCCCTGTGATAGGGCCTCTGATGAGACAGAGGAGGCATCTGTGTGCTTGCGCACACTTTGCCCAAGTGTAACCATGGCAGATGTTGCCTGTCCGAGGGTGCTTACCATGCGGCGGGTGCCCCCCTGTGTGCTACTGCGGATTTTGCGCATCTCTGTGAGTCACTCACCAGCCACTTATGTATGTCCACCTGCTGGTGCTCAATCTGGTACAGCTGTGCCCTTATTGCATGCACAATACTGTCTGGCAGTGGACGCAGGCTGCGTGGGCTTGGTGGTGTGGCTGGACTGAATCCAGGTGTGGTGTGCGTCTCATATTATTGATAGGACTCCATGGCCACTTCCTGTTCACCATTTGGGTCAGACTCCTCAGAAATCTCCACATGCAGCATCTGCAGCCATGGCACAGGGGGGTGCTGGTGTGTGCGTGGGCACTGTCCTGTGTCACGTGTGCACTGTCACTGCCTGTGCTGTTTTAGGGGTGACACCAATGTGTGCAAATGGCGTAGGTGGTGGCTGGCCTGATGCTCCCACAGGTGGTGGAGGCAGATCTGACACTGCCTGGGGTGGTGAAGGCTGGGCTGACACTGCCTGGGGTGGTGGTGGCTGGGCTGACACTGGCTCGGGTGGTGGTGGCTGGGCACCTGCAGCTGTTCCCACTGGTGGCTGTGCCGGTCTTGCTGCACTGCCATGTTGCCTACCATGGCCTGCAGTGTGTCTGGCCTGCACAGGTGCGGTGCCTCTCCTGGTGGGTGCATGCAATGGTCCTGCCTTGTTGCTGTCCGTGGAGTGGGTACATGTTGGGGAGACGAGGTGTGCTGTCAGCTGTTTGCCACACATGTCCTCATTCATGCATTCTACACAACCCATGAAGTGTGGACCACAGTGTTGTTGGTGACATGTGTCTCACGTGGGTTGTGTTCCTTAGGTGAATGACCTTGCCGGGGTGGAGTTCATAGATGGGGGTACATGCAGGATGTGTGCAATGTGCATGCCTGTGTGTCTATCGGGGTGGTACAGCCATCGAAGGATGGACAGTGCATTCCATTCCATGGGTCAGACCACTTGGCTTGCCCATTGCTCTGTGCCCTGATAGTGGAGACATGCAAAAGAGAGTGGGACAGGGGTGGGGGGTGATGCAACACATGTACATGCACTTGTACTTACTGCCTTCTCCTTGTGTACCCACTTCAGCCTCGGCACCACCAATGACCTCAATCCCCTCCATGTGCAGGATGCTGCTCAGGAGCTCCTCCTATGGCATCGGTCATAGGGGCTCCATGGTGCCTCTTCCTGTGGCTGTGCACTCCCTCCTATGCTTTGCAATGACTGAGCAAACCTTGGATTTGTGGTCATCCCACCTCATATGGCAATTCTTTCTTATCCAGGGGACGGTCCCAACAGCTGTGACTTTGGCGACCACGTCACCCCATATGGTACTCTTCCTCTGGCAGCTTGTCTTGCGCTGCCTTGCTCCAAACAGCTCCTCAGGATACTGCAGCACAGTATTCACCAGGGCTGTCAGTTCAGCATCTGCAATCTTAGTTTTTGAATTTACGTAAGTACTTGCCTGGGTTGCTTTGCTCCTGGGACATGATTTTGTGGTGTGTCGGGGGCCTGGATGGCTGAGGATTGCAGTAGATTGAAGTGGTTTCTGGTTTTTGTAATGGCTGGTGCCCTACTTGCGGTCTTCACAGCATTTCAGGTTCTGGCAGGGGTATTACTGCCATTCCGGTGTTAGCATTTTTTTTTGGCAGATCAGGTAGGGACACCATTTCTTGTCCGATAATGCCAGAGGATTTCTCCATTAATCCATTGATACCGGCAATCCAGTATTGCTTCTTCCGGCATGGGTTTGTGCGCATGCCCGTCTACTCAGTTCAGCAGGGTTTCCGCTGCACGCCTACCCGGGGATGCCAAAACCGGATTGCCGGTATTAACGGATTCTTACTGCATTACTCGGAATGAGCCCCATTGTGTGGTCTTTAAGATTCAACCAAGTCGTGGTTGAAGTAAATGTGGTGGATGTCCCCACATAGATCCGTGCCAAGTAGTAGTAGTAATTGTTTTCATATTGTCAGATTTTTCGGTTCATTCAATAACCTTTGTCTTTTAAAATGTACAACCACCTGTGTGTGCTGAAAAATGCAATGTTCATATTACCAGCACACTAGCTTGGTCTATGTGGTAACTGCACCACATTTACTTCAAACGCGGCTTGGTCGAATCTTAAAGTCTATGCATTTCCTTTAATGGGGTTTCCCCCTCAAATCTCCTCTTACTTCCGCACTTCACCCTCACCCCCTCCCACCATCAGAAGTGTCACGTACTTGGCACTCCTTCGCAGAATGCAGCATACACCTTCTGAATGCATTCACTGATTATTGTGTTAACAATGCAGAAATGGCTAAAGAAATGCCACCTCTCTCTGATCTCAAAATGAAATAAAAATAAACTGTTGTTACCTTAAATACTATTGTTTTCCACTGTTATTTCATTGTATGTTTGTTTATTCTCTATATCAATAGTGTGGGATTTAAGAAACACATCAGGCCACATCAGGCCAGTGTATGATATCTGTGTGCAACCTACTGTCCAAAATTTCGAATTCACAAGGGGCCAACTCAGCCCACCTTGCCTTGCTAAATTGAGTGCCATTAAATGGGAGCAACACTTATTTGATTGATGAAATCAGGAGGAAACTGGCATTAAGTGATATAAAATATATGGTAGCCTGCATTATATGTGTAAAAGTCTGGAAATAATGTTCTTATTATAAGCTAGCTGTGACGTCACAACTGATCTATCATAAGAAAACGACATCACAACTGCTCTATAATCAGTTATTATGCTTCATTTGTAATGTCACAATGCCTACTGCTTCAGCCAGCAGAGAGATAATTCCAGCTGTCAGTGCAGCATATAATTAAGCAATAATACCACATTCTGTGGGATTCACTGGCCGGTAACGGTTCGGGACACAAGTTACAGACCTGAGCGGTATTATTGCTATTAGCACCCCAAAGCAAACCCTGAGGTGCTAATAGCAATTACCAAAACACCTGGGTGTGCTGTGTCGTTCTCCATGGAAATGGAAGACGGAACTCCGCTCAGAGCCATTTCAATAACAATGACAATGACCAGGAAGTTAGGCGGATAGTGCAGTTGGTGGGGAAGGGGGTGTTGAGGGGCTGGATTTGGGGGTGGGAGGCAGGGAAGGAGTGAAAACAGCAGCGCCAGGTTTGCATTGGAAGATTCAGCCACCTTTGTGGAGCAACCTGATTGGCTGCTGCACCCGCAAAGGGTGCTAATTAAAGTTGTAAAAAGCTTTTCAAATTCCTTGCTTGCAGAATAGTTTTATGTGTCACTTTACATGCATTTAATGACAAGGAACTGTTTATGGTAGCATGTTTAATTTGTGCACTGCTGAAATGTAACATAGGTGTGCACAAATCTGCAGGTTATTAATTATTTTAAAGCAAAAAATGAAGGTGTTTTTAAATACATTTTATCAAACTGCTTGAACAATATTTCTGCAACACATTGGAAGCTGCATTCTTGCTTTTTAAAATTCTGATGGATTCTGTATTGATTACTTGGTTCATCAAATGGAAGATCTCTTACATTATATTATGCAAGTAATGAGGTATTAAAGGGAATGGCAGTTTGCGGCCATGTATTATAAGAACTAAAATACCCCCTAACATACATAACACGGATATTGTAAATCACCTTGGAGTTCTGTGACATTATAAAGGTTACAAAACTTCTCAGTGACTTGCAATATCCTTATAACGTACGGTAAGCGGTACCTTATCTCAGATGTAAAACTATATTATCATTACCACAAAGCATTCATCCTTCAATCAGCAAACATATTAATTGCTATAACTACCTCAAAACTGATATTAATTTAACACCCCAAGAAGTATGAAAGCCTGAGAAGGCATACAGGGATTGAAACCAGAGATTTTCAAATTCCTCACAAGCTTCAGTCGCTTAAGGCACTGAGCTATCCTAGGCATACCATGCCCTGCATCCATATTTGACTTTATAAAAGTACTGAATTTTATTTGAATTTGAAAGAGCTCAAAAATCAAATTCTAGGACTGTTTACTTAAAGGGACCAGGAGGCAGGCACTTGTTACACACTCCTTTCTTTGTGTATGCATTCCTGTCCACAGACACTTCTGTAATATTGAATGTTCCGGATAGACTTTGTGAACTGATGAGAAAAAGGAATATTAATTTGACTTCTATTAATAATAGAAGATATGTAGCTGGCATTAAAACTGTCCAGACAACCTAATAAAGGCATGTCCCTTCTCCTCGATCTCTTTAATGCCCTTGGTTTCACTTCAATTACCTATACTCACATCATTACACGGCCACGGTTAAGTTGCTGTTTCCATAGGAAGAGCACTTTTTGGGCAGCTTATAACTTTGCTCTCCCTGGACGAATCCTCACCAAACTTTGCAATAAAGTATATGGGCCACTCTGAATTGTTTTGCAAACTTTGGTGAGGATTCGTCCAGGGGGGAAAAAGGTATAGGGGGGGTCCCAAAACGTCTTTTTTTCCCATAGACTGAATGGGGGAAAAACTTTGCGCACGGCTACAGGCCAAACTGCTGGATGGATTTTAACCAAATTTGCGGCAGGGGCTTGGTCTCGAAAGCATGCTTTTGTACATTTGACAATTCGTGCAGTACTTTTCTTTAAAATGAACAAAAAGTAGGTCTCAAAAAATTAG
Source organism: Ambystoma mexicanum (assembly GCF_040938575.1). NCBI lineage: Eukaryota > Metazoa > Chordata > Amphibia > Caudata > Ambystomatidae > Ambystoma > Ambystoma mexicanum. The sequence continues at coordinate 1,362,477,620 of NC_090929.1, read as the reverse complement.
TGATATGATAATGATAATAATGATAATGATGTGTTATTTATATAGCGCCTTAATCCAAAGCGCTTATCTATGTCCGCTCCGCGGTCACACTTCCCTGTTCGATCCGCGGACAAGATACCGACTGACTAAGGGGCTGGCGTTATGGCCGCGGACACGCGACATCTCTGTGGATGGGCTGCAGTGAGACGTTTTGTGCGTCAGATTGTTTGGCTGCGCCCTACATCTTGGATCCGCCGACAGCACAGCGGCGGCCAGCGGCAACATGCTATTTCGAAACCTAGTTTGCTGTGTGATAGTGCTTGGGGTGGTTCACACAGTGAGAGATAGGTGAAAAAATGTATTTGTTCAGGCGGTAGGTGTTAATATTCTATTCTCTATGCACGCCTTGTTCAGAATGTTTGTGTGTACACAAAATGAGGGTTTTAATAGGGGTATTATTTCAGTCCGTCCAGCGCACAGGAACCTTGAAACTGTTCTAAGGACACGCATGGTGTTCGCGAACATTGCAATTGAGTACATGTCGTTATTATATTATTTCTTCCTATGGGTGTGCTATTGATTAGTACGCCACCAAGGGTGTGACATGCTGTGGTAGCTGTGGCCAGGGCCTAGAGTCTTGGATGCATGGCCGTAGGATGGATTTTACATAGTGCAGTAGTTGTGGCCAGCACGTCCATTTTGGGTGCATGGCTGCAGCCTGTACGCCATACACTGAAGAGTGTAGACTGTGCCCACAAGCAGTGCAGGATATCACAATCATACATCTCAGCCACACATTCGATTACGAATCTGGTAGGTGTGGGCAGGGCCTAGAGTCTTGGGTACAAATTGAGTACATGCTACAGTTATAATGTTTCATTGTATGGGTGTGTCACTCATGTGTAAGCGAACATGGGTGTAATATGCTGTGCTGATTGTGGCCAGAGCATAGAGTCTTGGATGCATGGATGCATGTTGTATTTGCGATGACAATATTTGCCACATTTGTGTCTTTGAAATTGTAAAATCTGCCCGTGCAGGTCACTATGTGTCCGTTGTGAAGGGATTTCACAAGTGACATATTTTTGGATGAAATGCAAAACAGTGGCATCAGTGTCCTGACCAAATTTAGGTGCACCTTTGATCTATAAAAGCATGTGAATATGTGGTGCTCCTCTCGCTTGGTATTCTTTTCTCCCAAAAAAGTGCTGCACTTCTCCAAGGGGAGGAACAGTTTTATTGCTTCTTCCGAGGAGCAGAAGCTCCATTACACTGCCAGAGCAGTGCCCAGGACCCCAGGCTGGAAGGTAAGCCTTCAAGCCGTGCAGCATGATTGTGCCTCCTGAAATCCTTCTTCCAGAAACGGCGGCGGAACGCCGTTTCAGCGCAGCACATTTCTGCTGACTTCTTCAGATCTGCATCTGGCTTGTATCTCAGCCAGCATCAGCCATTTGGCTACGTTCTATCCCAATTTTGTATCCCGCCACCATTATACTCCATGAGTTGTGCCAACTCAAAGATGGCCGACCGTTCGATGCGAGGTGCATCCACCTCCATCTCAGCCTGAACGCGCCCTGATTGGCCATCCTGGTGCTCTTCAGCACCAATCACGAGCCGGCAGGCGAATCGGAGCCGGCCCACCACAACGAAGGCTCACACCAACAAAGGCTTTCTTCCCTGCCTGTCCCGAGCCTGTCACTTGCCGTCAGGCCGTCGGCCAGAACCCCTGCTTGTCCTGCCTAAGGTAACTCCACAACTTCCACATGCGATACCAACGTAAAGAAAAAACTACCCCAACCTTCCTAACTCTTACGACTAACACCCCCACCTGGCCTCGTAACCACGAAGGTGCCAAAGAACACTTTATCTTAGGTATTGTCCGCCTCTGTAGCCTTCCCACACATTTCTGTATTGTTCCATCTTAAATGTCCTATTGGTTTATGTACTTAGCTGCAGCAATTGCCTTGTGCTGGTGTTCTGACTACCTTGTGCCTTACATCTACCGGAGTCGCACCACCATCCTCCCAGCATACATTTGCTATTTCATATCATTGTGCCTCTGTACTATGTTCACTGTTGCATACCAGTTTATTCCAGCTACTTTATTGCACTATAGCTAAACTGTGTCTTTGATTTTAGCTGCCACCCCTATTGTAGTGCAGCCAAATTGTGCCTTTACTCTAGTTGATACCTTTATTGCATTTTAGTTAAATTGTATCCTTGAAGCTAGAAGTCACTTTCACTACACCTTAGCCTAACTGTGTCTTGTATTCAGCTGCTACCCCTATTGCATTTTAGCCAAATTCTGCCCTTTGAATCTAGATGCTACCCTCATTGCACCTTAGCCTAACTGTGTCTTGCATTCAGCTGCTACCCCTATTGCATTTTAGCCAAATTGTGCCCTTTGAATCTAGATGCTACCGTCATTGCACCTTAGCCTAACTGTGTCTTGCATTTAGCTGCTACCCCTATTGCATTTTAGCCAAATTGTGCCCTTTGAATCTAGATGCTACCCTCATTGCACCTTAGCCTAACTGTGTCTTGCATTTAGCTGCTACCCCTATTGCATTTTAGCCAAATTGTGCCATTTGAATCTAGATGCCTCCCTCATTGCACTTTAGCCAAATTGTGCCTTTGAATATAGATGCCTCCCTCATTGTATTGTAGCCAAACTGTGTTTTCTGAATCTAGATGCTAGCTCCCTGCTTCCTAGTCAATCTTTGCTACTTGATACCTAGGAACCCCTGCGCTGCACCCCAGCCATGAGCCCTTTCCCCTCCTGACCTAGGAAGATTCCAACTCAACACTGGCCAAGGCCCGAGCTCTGGTCCCACAGCCAGATTCATTATTACCACCTCTAAACATCTTTTCCAACCATTCAGCATGTGGCCCTTGAATACAAGCCTGTTTGCCTGCCTCCTGCTCGTCTTAAAGACTGTAGCACTTCCTAGTAAGTTACCTCAATTACCTACCAATATGTATTTGACTTCCAGCAAAATCAAGCCCCATGGCTACGCTCTTCCACTTACCGGTGACATACAGTCACCATTACATACTAGCCTCCCCCGCTCCACCTCTGACAGGAATTCAGGATTTAGAGCCAGATTAGCCAAAATCTACGAGCCCCTTGCCCGTTCTATGACCACACCACTCAGAACTAAGAGTGCTCGGCATATTCCACCTGCGCTCAAACCTAATTCAGCCCAGAACCCTAACCCGACACCCAAAAACACAACCATTACTACTAATACATCCCCACAAATTAAGGGAGCCTTGATTAATGCTAGATCGCTAGTAGCTCATGCAACAGAAATTGCAGATCTGATCCTCAATGAAGACCTTGACCTCCTGGCCGTCACAGAGACTTGGCTACATCCGGCAGCTGGCCCAATGCTTATGCTTGCCATCCCAGATAATTACACTATTCTGAGACACGACCGACCCAACTCTAGAGGAGGGGGCATTGCTATTATACACAAATGCAACCTTACTATGAGAAATGTAACCACTGTTAATCTCACCTCCTGTGAACTACTCTCTGTCAAAGTCCATCTTACTGCATCTCAAACTCTCAACATACACCTGATATACCGTCCCCCAGGCCCAATAGGTACCTTTGATGAAGATATCAACACTATACTTTCCTGCAACCTCAAAAGTTCTACCCAAGTACTCACCCTTGGAGACTTCAACCTGGGATATAATGACCCAGCTGACCAAAGTGCCAACTCCACACTTAGTACTCTCTCCGATTTAGGATTCACCCAAAGATGCACGGAACCCACACACGTCAAAAGTAGAATACTTGACTGGGTGGCCAACTACAATTGCCTAGCTAATATCACCGACATCTCACCTCTAGCATGGACCGACCACTATTTGGTATCATTCACTCTCTCTACTAACCGACCCCCACCCACTAGCAAGGCCCCACCGACACTTACAAGAAATAAAAAGAACATTACTGTGGAAAGGCTCATCCCGAACCTACTTCCCACACTAAACACACTCCCTGACAACCTGGACCCTGAGACCTTGGTTGACGAATATAATAAAATCATGTCCACCTCACTGAATTTAATCATTCCCCTTAAACTCAGATCAAGCAAACCCAAAGCTCACCTGAACAACTGGTACACACCATTCCTCAAAAATCTCAGACAGCAAAAAAGAAACTGTGAAGCCATTTGGAAAAAATACCCTTCAGCACCCAACAAACTTAAACTAACCAAACTAGCAACCCTCTACAAAAAAGAAATTTACCTGGCCAAACGATCCTCCTTTGACTCCCGCATAAACCAAGCCAACTCTAACACAAAGGAACTATTCGCTATCTTGAAAGAAGTAGAAACTCCTATTGCACCACCGGATACCTGTATTAAAGATAAAAACTGGTGCTCAGAAATTCAAAAGGCCTTAGCCAACAAGATCACTACACTACAAAATAAAATCTTCTGCAAAATAGCCTTCCTGAATGACATTCCCATATCTAAATCACCTGAGAAGCCCACCTCAAGGGAAAATATTCGCTTTAAATTCTCTAAAGTCACAGTACTAGAAGTTGAAAAGATTATCCTGTCACTAAAACCATCCAATTGTCAGGGCGATCTGTGCCCTGCACAGCTCATTAAAGATGCGGCCCGTGACCTCTCCCCGTTCATCATGAAATTAATCAATGCCTCCTTCTCAACTGGCTCCATCCCCACTAACCTAAAACAATCCTGGGTGTTGCCATTACTAAAAAAGCTTACACTCGACCCAGACATACCTACAAATTATAGGCCTATAACAATTGTGCCTTTTCTTTTGAAAATATTGGACAAGGTCGCATACGTGCAAATTCAGAAGTACCTGGAAGAACATCACCTACTCGGAGCCAGGCAATCAGGCTTCCGTCCCCTACATGGAACTGAGACTGCCCTCATCGAGCTTAAAGCCCAGATTGACTAGCTGAGAGATAATGGCCAAGCCTCCCTACTCCTCCTATTAGACCTCTCTGCAGCTTTCGACTTAGTCGACCACTCCGTCTTATGCTCCCACTTACATACATCAGCCCATTTCTCTGCTGAGGCCATTACATGGATCAGATCATTCCTCAACGGTAGAACAATGAGGGTCTTTTCACCTACAGCTGCAGCAGACCCCATTCCCATTACTTGTGGCGTGCCACAGGGCTCTTGCGTCTCCCCTACCTTGTACAACATATTTACCAAGCCCCTTTTCGATGATTTGGATCATCTCGGTATCACCTACAGGAATTACGCAGATGATACCCAGATCCTCCTTCCACTTTCTGGAGATTATGGAAAGGATTTGGCCTTGGTGAATAGAGTGTACATCATCATCCAGGCATGGATGGCCACACATGGACTATGCCTGAATGATGATAAAACTGAACTCATAATTCTAGGCACTACCACTAGCTTGAAGAAACTGGACTCTGACTACTGTTCCTTTATGATTGATGGCAACTGCATTAAGGTGGGACAAGAGGTTAAAACTCTAGGTTTTTACCTAGATTCCACCCTCTCCTTCCGCAGACAGGTGAAATCCCTAGCCTCATCATCGGCCTACACTTGTAAATTGATCCGTGCAGCCAAACCCTTGCTGTCTGACTCTAGCTGCTTGACCCTGGCCAGAGCCCTTATACTATCCCACCTGGACTACTGCAACGCTCTCTATCTTGGGTCTACCAAAGCCGTTACCAGTGAACTCCAAACCCTCCACAACAACGCTCTCAGGGCGGCTCTAGGCATCTCTAGAAGAGAGCATATGTCAGCACATAGCCAACAGAGTAATTGGCTCACTGTCAGCAACAAAATCCTCCTCAAGACTGCCTCACTTACACACAAATCACTTAACAATGATGCCCCTATATATCTTATCGACAGATTCCATAGACAGACCTCTCTGAGACCAACAAGAATACCATATAAAGACTGCCTCTCTGTCCCAAACTTTAAACGCTCCACCATAGGCGGTAACAGTTTCCCAGTCAAAGCAGCACAACTGTGGAACTCCCTTCCACCACCCCTCAGAATGGACCTGCACTATCAGAACTTCCGAGCAAAGGTCATCTCATGGCTGAAAACGAAGGCCCCCCACCACAGCCAGCCACCTAATCCTCTGAGACTCATCTTTTTGCACCTAACGATGCCCGCTTGCATATTTGTATATACTCCTGCTGTTACTGTATATTGTATATTTTGTTGTATTTTGTTCTTTTGTCGTAACTAAGCCTCGCAATCTCTTGTAAATGCTGCGCACCGCTACCCTAGGGCATGGATTGCGCATTACAAATAATAAACAAACAAACAAACATTGCAAATAAAGTGTAGCATAGCAATGAAACGATGATGGAAATATCTTGACACATTAACTGGATCTAGATAGCAAAGTTCTCCAGGTGGTAATAAATGTATGTTGGTTTTGTTGTTGTTTGATATGCGTAGGAACACATGTAAATCTTCCCATGCATATTCTGCACAACTTAGTGTAACAAACCAAGTCGGTGGTCCAAGGTTTCTGATCATACAACGTATGTCTCTGTGTCGTCGGAACCAGTATTTTTTTGTACCACACATGTTTAAAAAAAATTTGTTATACTTGAATTTAAACCTTCATCTTTATCTTGTATTTTTTGTATTAATTGTGTAGCTGACATATTTTGAAAGTGGGTTCCACATTTCAAAATGTGTGCAACTCCGTAAAGGGTTGCTAGTTCACTTTCAAAGAGTAGGTGGAATATGTATTCCACATTTTGTCTAAACCAGGGATCTTGGGAATACATTCGTAATGAGCGGTATTCTGATGCCGTAATCTGAGTGGGTCTATCATAGTACCTTCCACCTTTGCCAGTAGGAAATAGCAGTGGAAAAGCACGTGCTTCTATACTTTTTTGCCATATGCTCATTGGTGAACGTTTGGTTTGTCGCATTTGGTAAGTTTCTAGTGCATCAACTATGTTTTCATTGGAATGCAATGGATGCATTGTGTACTGGTCCAAAAGAGTGGGTACTGCATCAGGATCCAGAAGTTCAACTTGTCCAGTTTCTGCTGACTGTTCAATTATTTCAGTTGTTTCCCTTAAGCTTTCTTCAATATTTATTTCCTTGCAGTATTCGTTATTGTCGTTTAGATATTGCAAGGCTTGTCTAACTTTATGTAAGTCCACCAGTTGTTGCCAAATTATTTTGTCTTTGGTTGGTACCATTTACCAACACAATTAAAGAATGTTCTATTGAACGTTGCAGTCCTAGAGTGTGTACATTTTCTGTAAGATCTAATGGCAAATAAACTACTTTGCCACAAATGCCTTTCACCAATTCAGAGGGAGGTAATTTGGTTGTTTTTGGATGAAGGCGTATACTTGCTTGAAATGGATGAACTGTTTGAATTATGATGCTCTCATACAAATTGAGCTGTTGCAAGGTTTCTGGTAGTGGGAACAATTCCAAATTATTTGTGATAGCACGTGATGGACTTTGATTGTTGTCTAGTTTTGTAGTGCAGTAACTACAACATATTAGGTGTTCACTTATTTCATATTTGTTTTCGGCTAAAAGGTAGAGAGCTAATTCAAACCATTTGGAATCTTCATTGTCTTCTATTTTGTATGCTATATCTACATTTTTTGCGTTCCTTTTGTAAAACCTTCTGCGGCAACACACACACACATGGTTTGGTATTTCAGCCGATGCACTTTTAAATTTTAGTATTTCTTTTTTGTATGTGTGTAATAGAAGGTTGCTATGTGCAGAAATATTGGTAGTCTGTTCTAAAGCTATTGCATTTTGTAAGTGACTTTCACTTACAAAATATTTTCTCTGGATACGGTCAATTTCTTCTTGTAGATACTTGGGTGTACCCTGCAGAAGAGTCTCATTTAAATTGGCTAATTCTGAAGCTGGACTTTTAGCATAGTATATTTTATACACTAGGTTTCTTACATTTGAATGATGTATTGATATCCTTTTAATATCTTGGAAGGTGCTTTTTCAAATAGGTCGAGAAATGCAGGCTAATGAATGTCCTTGTAGTCCTGTGTATTTGCGCAATGCACAATATCCATATTTGGCAGCACTTTCATTTTAATTTTCTCTTTACCTTTCACATACTGATTGAGGAACTGACGTAAAGATTTGAAAGATTTATTAGGAATGGTACACATTGAGGTGCACGGCCATTTGTATACTGGATGGTCTGATTCAGTTGAATCGAGAGGTAATTCTGAGTTTTGAGGGGATACATTTCTAAGCAGTGTTTCTTGTTCCATGATGGTATTATTGATTTTTTCATATCCTCGTCCACTTCTATGGATGGCAATTGTGTTTGTTTGATTTTGTTTGTATGCTTTTTCATTAAAATATGGCTCTGTGGTAGTTGTGTGACTCCATTCACCTCCACAAATATGTAAGAAGTTGTTTTTGTTCACATTTCTTTTATTGATAAGTTTCTTTTGCAGTTTGGTACTTAGTTTTGTTAGTGGTTTCATTCTATTTAACACCAATATAAACAACTTCCTTTTGAGAATGATTGCACTGTCCATGAGAGCTTGTAGGATTATTTTTCTACAGTAGATTTTAAGGGGTGTGTATGATTTCGGTCCTCTTCTTATTAGATTCTGAAGGACTATGTGGCAAAACATTTTTGCTAAAATATTCTTTTTACTATAGGTTCTTGTTACTATATCAGGATTAATCAGAGCATTGTTAGCGGTACTGGTAGCCGACTTTTTGTGAAGAGTTTTGTGCTTTGTGCCACATTTTGTTGGAGGAGGTAAAGTTCCGGTAGTTGAGGCTTGCTTTGTTTTGGTAAACAAATGTATTAGCTGTTTTGTTCCAACGTTCTCTATAAACTCTGCTACAGATGGATGCTTAGGTTGGAAACTTTTATTTTTATTTGCTCTATTTCTGCGTTCCTTTCTATGAACTTGCTTTTTGGTAGACATTTTTTGGGGTCTGTTGAAGAAAAAAAAGGCATGGTTTGGTCTGTTGTACAATGTATGTATGCTGTGTGGTTGTGTGCATGAGTTTGCTGGGTAAGCACTTTGTGGTGGTGTGTGAATGTGTATTGGCCTCTTAAAATGATTTTGGAAGTCTAGTGTTCTGTTTACATACTACTACAATGTGCTTCAGATGAGAGTAGAAAGTGGGCTAGTGGTGAGGAGAAGCATTAATAGTGAACGTAGTGGCATAAAATTGACGCAGCTATTTGTTTTCTAGTACTAACATTCTAAGGGATCTTTATGTTATTTGAGTTCCAAACATACAGGGATTTGTGAGTCATTCTGCCCGTTAATCTTTGTTTAGTAAAGGGCGATTTGTGGGTAGAATGGTTCAGAAATCACTGTTTGCTTTGGTGCACTAAATACATAACCAACACAGTCTGTTTGAGGAATAGCTAGATTATAAAGGTCGTACTGTACTTACTTTTTTTTTAAGAATGACCAGGTTTCTTCGGATATGTCGTTTGCAGTGTAGATGCTGTTGATTTTCAGGACAGTAGTCTTGACTGCAATTGTAAAAAGAAAAAGTTAGTAACTTTGTGTGTTTAAAGCTGTGATGTTAGAGTACACGTTAATGTTGTATTTTTCATCGCAGTATTCTTCTTTGACATTTGAACACAGTGGATGTGTGCTTTTCACTGCACTATGTGCTGACATTCTATGTTACTTGAAGTATGGCAGTTGCACGTGCTTCAGAACTGCGTACACTTTTTAGGTTATGCAAATGTCTTGTTTCTTTTAAGCTGTGTTATCTATGGCAGAGAGGTTTGTAAGCGATAGGTTAGTATAGTAAATGGGTAAAAAATCTGTACTTTCAGATTGTAAGTATGATTTCGAAAAATCGGGAGACCCTCGAAGGGCGATGTCACCACAGCAATCAGGAGCGTTTACTTTTTCTCATACGATCACATTGGAAGTAGCATTTATGTAGACGGTACACAGTAAAGAAATGTGCCATTTTCTAATGGAAAAGCGAGTTTCCCACTAAAAAGGGAGGATTCTAACGTATGTATAAGTTATGCAGAAGACAGTAAGAAGTAGTGCAGTTTGTTAATGAAAATTGGACATCTTGTACTTGAAGGACGAGCGTTGGTATGTATTGCCTATGCAGATTTAGTTGGAATAATTTGTTTAAATGAAATCATAAGGGTTGCACATGTTCTCTGAGTAAAATATGCATACCTGTAGTTTATACATGTACATATGCGCATGGATGGAGCTGTATGTAGAAATCCGTGACACTTGCACAGTAGTTTTTAAAGTAGGTGCTTTGCAATGATATGCGACTTGCATTCACAGTGATCAGTAGTACATTTGAATTGCAACATTTTGATGACGGAGTTAGATGTAGGGCTAGTTAATGTGATTGGTGGATGGTTGTGTGACTGCTTAGCTGTGTCCAATGAGGAAATGGAATTGCGAGTGAGGTGGAAAGGGTAGAAGGACTGGCTAAGAGTTACGTGCCGCACGTAGACACCGCTTGTCCGTGGGTAGGGCGTGTCACATACGGGTATCTACAGCAAATGGAACATGGAAAAGGGACTGTGGCCATCAGCCAATCAGATGTTCACATTGTTCCTTTGTGGCGAAAGACGGTGCGTACCCTGAAGATGGCAGAGGCACAGAGGGTCACGGTTTTGGTCCTTGGAGACATTTTTGTCCAAGGTTTACAGCTGTATGCCAAAAGTAGGCATGTGGCACATGGTTTTGATGTGAGAGGAGTGGAGGTGGTCTGGAGTACTGAGACTGATCGCAATGTTGCGGCACTTCTCCAAGTTTGCACCGAGATGCGAACGATGACCAGTCCTCATGTGGTACTTTTGCACTACGGTGCTTGCCATTTGGGCTACGTGAGTTCACGTACTTTGTTGAAAGATTTGGAACAGTTGGTTGAAGGAGTCATGAACATCTTTCCAACTGCGAAAATAATTTTTTCTGGGTTACTGCCTAGAAGAAAATGGGACAATAATTCAGTTTTCTTTCCTGATCAACGTATTGGGAGGTGTAACATTAATTGCAGCATTTGTGCTTTTATGTTACATGCTGGTATGTTTTTTTGCAGCCACGAGAACATTTTACCCAGTAATATGGCTTATTTCGAAGCAGATGGTGTTGCGTTATCTTCTATGGGAAATGCCATGTTCTTTTGGAATGTGAGGCTTGCTTTGGAGAAGGTTCTGTAATGGTTGTAGGAGTAAAGTAAGAACAAAAAATAGCACAAAAAAAAAGAAAAATAACAGCTCTTTTCAGAGCCCACCTTCAAGGGGAAAAGGGGAATAATATTTAAATGTACAGTCGGCACGCTCTGGTGCTGTATGTGTCCGCGAACATGGCGGTAGTTTGCAGGCGCCGCCTTTTACCAACAGGGATTTTGGGGTGGAGATGCATGCAAATGAGAATGTGTGAAGGTAGGGATTGGTCAATGAAGGTCAGTGGGTGTGTTTTGTAAGGAGATATTTAGTCAGAACGTCTTTTCCCTGACAGGAGACCAGACAGCCATGGCACTGTGTGCTCGACAACAGATTATCTGGATTATGGGAGACCCGTGGATACATTGGCTGAAGGTGCATGCAGAAAGTTGCGGTCTATCTGCAGATCTTGGATTTCCTCATGTGGAAGTGCACTGGCATGGCGTGCGCGGAATGAGGTGGTTGGACTTGGTACCTCTCTGCATTACTTTACAGACAGAGCGTCATCCTGATATACTTATCATTAATTGTGGCGTCAATAGTTTAGGCCATGTTTCTGGCATTTCTTTGCAATTTGCAATGAAGGAAGGACTTGCGCAAGTCATGGACATGTTTCCAAATTGCCATATACTTTTTCCCCGTATTGCTCAAAGACAAAAGTGGCTGCGTTCATCTGCATTTGGACACAAATGGAGAAAGCGCGACGCAATGTGAATAAGGCTGTTTGTGCATTTCTAAGAGATGTTGGCATGTCCTCATTCCACAATGAAAACATTTGTTTCGCAGCTCTTTCATATTTCGCAGAAATGGAGTTCATCTCACATATGCTGGAAATCAAATTTTTCTTCGCAATGTACAACATGCATTGCAACTTTTTTGGAATCATAGTAACCTATGTGGTAATCCATTTTTTACACCCTACAGTTTTTTAAACATACTCAACACCACCGAAAGGCTCTTTGTAGAGCCAACAATTACTCCCAGCGAAAAGTACATTGGTTTTGCTTTGCTTGCACCCTCCATTTTTGTGTGTCCCATGACTGTCGGCGGACTTTTAAAAAAAACCAAGGGGGCCTACAACAGTCATTTCAAAGCTCTATTGTTGCACTGATAAAGGCGACTTTTCAGGTGTCAGAAACATGTACTAAGCTGCTAATAATGCATCACTTACTTCATATTTCTAGTAATGCACACAAAACATAAATAGACCACAATGTATACAAATATGGGGCTTACATATGGAGAGTACATGAAGCAAACAAGAGCCAGTATCATTAGCAACTGTGTATAATGTACATGATTGTGCCCACTTAATTTTTTAAATCACTACCTTCTCACTTCTTCGGCTGTGCCCACTGTCCATTTTAGAACACTACTAGACCACTAGCTATGGCCTTCGGCCATGGCCAGTGGTCAGAGTTTCTGGACATGCCCATTGGATCTTTTAAATCACTACCTGGTCACTAGCAGCCATGGCCAGTTGATATGATATGATATGATATGGCATTTGTAACGCGCCTATACACAAGTGTTTCAAGGCGCGACGAGGAAGGGAGGGGGGAACAGGGGGAAGACAGACAATGATCCTACTAGGCCAGGTGTCATTCAGATCGCGCAAGTGCAGGGATAGGGGGAAGGGAAGAAGTGCAAGGGGGGGAGGGGGGAACTGCAGTACAAGGTAAGTAGAATAAAATAAATAATAAATAAATAAATAAATAAGGAGGGCCAACTGGTGGCAAGTGCAAGGTAAGTGCAGGTAAGTGCTGGGAAGGGGGGGCTGGAGGGATACAGAGACAGTCCCGCAGTGCAGGGGTTGCCAGGGAGGCAGTGCAAGTGGAGAGTGGCTGGGCCCAGGGTCGGGAAGAGTGGCCCAGTTGCAGATTCAGTGCAGTTTCAGCGAAGAATTAGCAGGGGAGAGGGAGACAGGAAGCAGAAGCAAAGAGGAAGGTTTTGAGGTGCTTCCTGAACCGGAGATGAATCTCCTCAAGTTTCAGGGAGGCAGGAAGGCTGTTCCAGAGGGAGACCCCTGCCGCGGAGAGAGATCTACCCCCAGCACGTTGCTTCGAGAAGCGGCTGACCCTGAGGGAGTTGGAGACGGATGAGCGAAGGGATCGGGAAGGAAGATATTTAGAAAGAGAGAGTTGAAGGTATTTAGGCCCCAGGCCCCAGAAGGCCTTGTGGACAATGCAGAGGGTTTTGAACTTTATCCTCGCAGCCACTGGGAGCCAGTGTAGAGATTTCAGTCCTGGAGAGATACGGTCCCTGGGCTTGATGCCAAGGACAAGTCTCGCAGTTCTGTTCTGGATGAGTTGCAGAGGGCGGATAGTGGAGGCAGGCAGATTAAGATAGAGGCTGTTACAGTAGTCCAGCTTCGAGAGAACCAGGGCTCGGGAGACAGTGAGCTTCTGGGGGAAGGGAAGAATACCTCTGAGGAGGTGCAGCTGGTAGTGTGGCTTCTTAGAGACGTCGGATATATGCGGAGAGAAGGAGAGTGTGGAGTCGAAGATAACCCCGAGGTTTTTTGCCTTGCAGGTAGGAACAGGAAGAGGGCCAAGAGAGGCCGGCCAGAGAGCTGCAGGGAAGGAGGGGGTGGGTGTGCCGATGAGTAGAATCTCAGTCTTACTGGCATTAAGGCAGAGGTCATTGGCGGCACACCATTCCTGGATAGCAGACAGACAGTCAGAGATGAGGGAAGGAGAGGAGGAGGCCGAGGGTAGCCTGAAAATGAGCTGGGTATCGTCCGCATAGCACTGAAAGTTGGGGCAGAGAGCGGCGATGCGGTGGGCAAGGAGTGCCAGATACTGGTTGAACAGCCAGGGGGAAAGATTAGATCCCTGGGGGACACCACAGGTTGAGAAAAAGATGTCAGAGAGGAAGGACCCCAGTTGGACCTGGGAGGGTCGATTGGAGAGGAAAGAGGTCAGCCAAGCCAGAGCCTGACCAGTGATACCCAGATTATCACGGAGACGGTTGAGCAGGATGGCATGGTTGACAGTGTCAAAGGCAGAGGAGAGATCGAGCAGGATGAGAACACACGGAGTGTTGGAGTCGAGATTCAAGAGTAGGTCCTCACGGATGTTCAGGAGAGCAGTTTCCGTGCTTCTGGCAGCTCTGAAGCCAGATTGATGGTCATGAAGACTTCCAACAGATTCAGCATGGAGGTTAAGCTGGGAGATGGCCAGTTTCTCCAGGAGCTTGCCCAGGAAGGGAGTGATGGAGATTGGGCGATAGTTAGCCGGGCAGGAGGGGTCAGAAGAGGGTTTCTTAAGAAGAGGGTGCACAAGGGAGTGCTTAAGGGGGGATGGGAAGAATCCAGAGGCGAAGGAGTGGTTGCAAAAGTCAGCCATGACTGGAGCCAGGGAGTCGATGTGGTCCTTGATAGTTTTGGAGGAACAGGGGGGAACCTGTTTAGACGAGACTTTCATAGATCGGACTTGTCTGGAAACCTCATCAGCAGAAAAAAGGGGAAAGGCAGAGAAGGAGGGAGGAGGGGTGGCTGCAGAAGGGCCAGAGGAAGAGGCGGGAAGGGAGGGAGGGAGGTGATAGGAGGAGAGTGAGGACAGGATGTCCTGAGTTTTAGAGATAAAGTGAGAGGCCAGTGCAGTGCAGAGGGCCTGGGAGGGGACAGGAGAGGTAGAGACAGCAGCAGGGTTGGCAAGCTCCTTGCAGATTTTAAAGAGTTCGGCCGAGTTGTTAGATGCCGCAGAGATGCGGGCTTGGATAAGGGCTCTCTTCTTGGTGAGAACGGAGAGACGGTATTGCCTTTGGAGCAAGCGGCAGGCCAGTTTGTCAGAGGATGAACATGAGGCACGCCATTTCCTCTCTGCCACCCTGCACTTGCGTTTAAGGGTGATGAGATCCGAGTCATACCAGGAGTTACATTTGGCTTTGGGCTTCAGGCGGACTCTCATGACAGGGGCAAGGATATCAAGAGTATCAGATATAGCAGAGTGGAGCATGGAGAGGGCTGTGTCAGGGTGGGAGTCAGCCGAAGGAGGAGGAGGGGGCGAGAAGGTAGTAGCGAAAGCCTCAACTGACACGCGCTTCATGGGTCGGATGACCGAGAAGGTGGGTGGCAGTGATGAGGGTGGCATTGCCTGTGGGGTAGGGAGGGTGAGGTGGGAGGATAGCAGAAAGTGATCACTCCAGGAGAGAGGAGTGGAGAGAGGGATGGAGAGGGGAAGGTAGGAAGAGATCAGAGCATCAAGAGTGTGCCCTGCAGAATGCGTAGGTCCAGATGGGAGAATAGAGAGTGAGAGAGAGTCGCAGAGGTCACTAAAAGAGCCCAGTGGGGGGACAGGAGGCATCCAAGTGGATGTTAAAGTCACCAAGAAGGAGGAGTTGAGTGGTTGAGGACAGGAGTGAGGAGGAGAGGTCAGCCCACTCAGAGAGGAAGGAGGAGATTTGACCAGGTGGTCGATAGATAGTGGCCACGGTAAGGGAATGGCTAGAAGAGAGAGGGAGAGGCGGCAGACAAGGCATTCGAAAGAGGAGTAGGTCTGCGTAGGAGGGACAGTGGCAGGAATCCACTCAGGGAAGATAAGGGCTACACCCCCCCCCTACACGGTTGGGTCTGGGCACAGATAGGATCTTGTAACCGTCAGGTAGGAGTGTATCAAAGCTGGTGACAGAGCTGGCTGTGAACCATGTCTCAGTGAGACTGAGGACATCAAGGTCCAGTTCCTCAAGAAGGTGACAGATATCAGAAGAATGCTTGATGGCAGAGCGAGAGTTAAGAGTGGCAATGTGGAGAAGGTTTCCATCCTTGAAGGACTTCCGGGGAGGGGTACAGATCAGAGGTATGCCCTGTGGAGGTGTAGAAGAGGGAGGTGAAGAAGGAGCACGAGAGGGGGCAGGGAGGGAGGGTAGAGGCAAGGTAGCCGAGGACAGAGGAGGGGGGACAGCAGGAGAGGAAAGGAAGTTGATGAGGCGTGGGAAGCGTCTATCAAAGAGGTGAAGGTTGGCCTGAGGACCTTGGACCAAGACGGTCCCATTAGCGTAGACATTAATGATGGCCTTAGAGGAGTGGAAGGAGGCCAAGAGGACATCCCAACGGGTGCCACCATTAATGGGAGAAGAGGAGAAAGGAGAGAGCACAGAGACCATATGAAGGGTCCATAGGTCAGGGGAAGGCACGAAAAAGAGGATGTCAGTAAGAGTTTCCTTGGAGCAGGCACTAGTGTAGGTGTCAGCGATAGGGAGGCCTGGGTTGGAGACCAGGATGTCCTTTTTAAACTTTTTCCTACCAGATTTAGTGAGGAGAGCAGGATAGTCAATAGAGAAGCAGTTAGAGAAGATAGGCGAGATAGAGAGCACCATGGAGTAGGAGGGAGTGGGGGGGGGAAGACAGACAAAACGAGAGTACGCAGGCAGGAAGTGAGCGGCAAGGCCAAGTTTACCACATTGCAGAACAGTGAGTGCGTATAAAGTACAGAGGCCACCTAAGTATGACAATCCTGCGAGGGGGGAAAAAAGTCCCTAGTTTACCACATTACAGAACAGTGAGTGCGTATTTAAGTACAGAGGCCACCTAAGTTTGACAATCCTGCGAGGGGGAAAAAAGTCCCTAGTTTACCACATTACAGAACAGTGAGTGCGTATTTAAATACAGAGGCCACCTAAGTTTGACAATCCTGCGAGGGAGGAAAAAAAGTCGCTAGTTTACCACATTACAGAACAGTGAGTGCGTATTTAAGTACAGAGTCCACCTAAGTTTGACAATCCTGCGAGGGGGGGAAAAAGTCCCTAGTTTACCACAAATGTGAGACACGGTGGGTGAAGACACAATGCGAACGAAGTGACCAGAAAGGATGGGGTGGGCTGGGGGAAGGTGGAGATAGAAGTACAGGCGCCTGGCGTCTCCTGCGGACACCTGCAGACACACAGGGAGCCACGACTTTAGGAGTCGCCCTTGGCCTGGGGCGCTTAGCCGCAGAGGGCTGCCCAGGAGGGGGGTGGATATAGGCAGAAAGAGAGGAAGGGGAGGGGAGGGGGGGGTGTGGGCGGGCAGGGAGGCAGGAATGGAGAGGAGGACCAGGAAGTGGGAGGGGGGATCAGGAACAGGCACACCAACAACACGCTCAGAGCGCGAGAAACAATTAATCCTCTAATGAGGAAAAGACACTCACGGAGGCCCGCAGTGGCCAGGCAGGGCTTCCTTAGCCTGAAGATTCCTCCGGGCTAACAGCGACCGCTCTCCCACGCTCAGCTGAAAAAAGTTGGCATGGCCTTCAACCATGCCCACTCTCCATTTTAGAACAGTACCAAACATAACTTGGCCATGGCCAGTGAACATAGCTGGAACTACCTAGTCACTAGCCCTGGCGTTTGGCCATCCCCACTGTCCATTTTAGAACACTACCAGACCACTAGGCATGGCTTTTATCCATGGCCTGTGGGCACATCCTCCGGCTGGGCCCACTGTATTTTTTAAAACATTACCTGGTCACTAGCAATGACCTTCAGCCATTTTAGAACACTACCAGACCACTAGCCATGATCTTTGGCCATGCCCAATGTATTTTTTAAATCACTACCTGGTCACTAGCCATGACCTTCAGCTGTGCCCACTGTCCATTTTAAAACACTACCAGGCCACTAGCTTTGGCATTTGGCCATGGCCGTGCCCACTGTATGGGTTAAATCACTACCTGGTCACTAGCCATGGCCTATGGGCATGGCCAGTTGGCACGTCCTCCGGCTTTGCCCACTGTATTTTTTAAATCACTACCTGCTCATTTTAGAACACTACCAGACCACTTGCCACGGCCTTCGGCCATGTATTATTTAAAATCACTACCTGGTCACTATCCATGTCCTTCAGCTGTGCCCACTGTCCATTTTAGAACACTATCAGACAACTAGCCTTAACCTTTGGCCATGGCATATATTTATCATAATACTAGACATGTGACCATTTTGTTTAATACAAACGGGCCACTAGCCTTGGCCTTCAGCCATGGCCAGTGTGTCAGTGGTCACGGCCTTTGGCCATGCACACTGTATATAACGCCCACTCAGCCATGCCCACTCTGTACTTTAAAACACCATTTCTTCACCCACAATGTCACTGTAGCTGTAAAAATATATAATTGTATTTTTTAAAACTTTTTTTCTCTAACCATTGGTGCAGAACTACAGATACCCTTGGTCATACCCTTGGTTATCTGTAGTCATTATAATCACAGTTATTGGGAAAAGCGATGGAAAAAAATGCTTTCCTGCCCTCCCAGTCCCTCACCAAGTGCCCCCCTCCTGTGTCTGTGCCTGCTCCCCTCACTCCTCTGATGGCATCCTTACCTCCCGTATCCTCTCCCGTTCCCCCCACAACACTCGTTGTTTCTGTGATGCAGTTTCAGTTGATATAATGACTTGCTACGGTTATACCCCAGGTTATAACCAAGGGTATGCAGCAAATGTTTAAACTACGTGTTGCAAACTTGGCCCCTAGCACCTTGATAACTCCCAAATTTCACTTCTTGTCCTCTTGCCTCCCCCACCTCTAGCCAGATGGCTTTTGCATGTTATTTTGATCTGCAAATGGCTTTTTTCTGATTTTATTTTCCAATACCCTTGGTTATAACCTGGGCTATAACCGCAGCTATCTCTTGCACCGTGGTTGTTTCATGTTTATAAACACCCTAAACACCCACATACCCAAGGTATCCGGGTATATATAGCTATCAGTTTTGGGGAAGGGGGCACCCCCTTCTCTGTCAAATAATTAAAAAAATGATGGACGAAATAATCCCAAAACACAAAAGGATCGCGAGTCAACACTTTGTGCTCCAGTTGTTTCAAAACTGGTCCAAATCTTTCCAGCAGTTTCGTTGTGCGGGCGAGCAAAAGTATACCTTGTTTTGTCTATGGAAAAATGAATGAGGAGTAAGCCGAAATTGTGTTTTTTGTTTGTTTTCTTAATAACGTTTTTTTTATTTTTTAACACATTTCTTCCCAGAATTTGCAGTCTGGGAGGGCCCGTGCATCCGAAATTGTCTGCAAAGTTTCAATCAAATTCATAGTTCAAGGCAAAGGTTATTAGAAATTCATTTTTTCCGGTTTCCTATGTAAATCCGACTTATCTTAACCATGTGGTGGGGACCGTTGCCCTATAATACTGCCAAAAGAGGACCCTACAATGTACAGATGGGACTTTATTAAATGTCTGGAGTATATCAATCTTGTTTCGAGCCTCCTCGACAATAATATGTTTTGTAAGTATGCAAGCAAATCTTATAATCAATGTTGTCTGTTTAATAAATTCATATATAATACACTAAAACTCGTGTCCATTTTGTACTTAATCCAAATTAGTATAAAAACACAGGTGGTAAGTGAAGGGGTGTGTTACTAATGCATTTTTAATGGGCATCTATGATAAAGCAAGCATGATAAGTGTTATTACATGGCTAGACTGGCATTTTGGTGGCACCAGCCTAGCAAGTACTATTTTAAAAAATAAACTTTAAGTACATACTTAGAATTTCACACAGGCACAGGACATTATGCATTGAATAAAATAGAAGAGAGTACATTTACAAGCATGGTCACTTCTCGTACAGCGTATGCATACCCCTATGCATACATTTACAGTAGTTTACAACATGGTGGCCCATATCACCATTTTACACAACATACACGGGAGGTCAGTATATTTCAATTCTGCATTAGATTCACCCTCATCAGGTATGCCTTAAAGGGGCACCAGATATCTTTAGGGTGGACCATCCTGGGCTGCATTGCTGTCCATTGTTCCTCTTTCGCCCAAACAACATCCTTCCACCATTGTTCCTTGCTCAGAGGCTTTGGGTGTACCCAGTTTCATAGCACACACCTGTCCGCTAGCAAAAGACAAAGATTCAAAAACGTGTACATGCTCTGGGCAGTTTCATCAACGACACTGAACAGGCATAAAAGTGGGGATGGGTGAATTTTTACCCCTGTAATCGTATGGCGTGTACAACACACATCGGACCGGAATGCAGTCAGTGAAAGGCAGGACCAAAACATGTGTATGTAGTTGGTCTCATTACTTCTGCAGCGAGAGCAGTTGCCAGTCTATTCTTGTGTGAACAGGTGCAGTCTGGCTTGTGTGTAGTGGTATCTATTCAGTAAATTAGATGTAATCAGTGAACTGCGCCAATTATCAATGATACAGTAACAGTTGGGTTATATTTTTAATTCCCTTCCACAGCCTGACACGTGTTTCGAGCAAGGCTCTTTTTCAAAGGCTGTACAAAATAGCAGATATACAACCAATAATACATTCATAAATTAATTTACAACATACCAATGTAGCAAACATCAAGGGGTTACAAGGGGATTAGCCAAACAAAGGGGAACAATTATAAATGTGTGTTACGTAATGCCATATCATTGGATTTAAAAGAACATTTCATAAAATAAAACATTTTCCATGCAACCAATTACCGTTCAATAAGAAGATCCATCCGATTACAACCCAGTAAAAAGGATGACAAAACAAAAAATATAAAAGATTAGGTGTGTGCGGTGGAGAGCAACCATAGATAAAATAATGTATTGAATCAACTAAATGGATCAAAACTGACTAGTTATATTTACCGTTGAACTTGTCCGAAAAGAAACTCTACGGCAAGAAAATAATTTAGTTAAGATAAGCTATTAACATATACGTTCAAAGACAACCAATTTAACCACATTAAATATGAAAATTGATAAAAAACAAAATCATGATTACCTTAGTATTACTTGCAGTTGCAATGATCATTATATAAATACTGCAAAAATCCACGTATAAAAAGGAAATGTTACCCATAGATTACACCACACAACCAGTTCAGAACGAGTCACGAATCCATTGTCAATGGGTGATTGGCAATTAGCAAGAGAAAAAGAAGGAAACAGGCTCTAAGTTAGATAAAACCAACTG
Source organism: Ambystoma mexicanum (assembly GCF_040938575.1). NCBI lineage: Eukaryota > Metazoa > Chordata > Amphibia > Caudata > Ambystomatidae > Ambystoma > Ambystoma mexicanum. The sequence continues at coordinate 1,362,456,535 of NC_090929.1, read as the reverse complement.
ATTGAAATACAGGGATCGTATCAAAAGAGCAGGCGTGCCTCTTACCAGCCTTCCGGCAACAACAGTGTACAAGGAAAAGCGCGCGCGCGTGATGCTACGCGTATAGTTAAAAAGAAAAACTAGATCGTATAGGCAACCACATGACAGAGCAAACAGCGGCGGCCATGTTAGGTGAGGAAGAGGGCCGGCTCTAGTAAAATGATAATCTCTCGAGCCATATTTAACACCTTAGAATTTGCCAACAATTTATAGGAATAACACAATTATATTAATTACTTTTACATGCATAATTACGTAATGATAAATTATAATAAAAATTACCACCCCGAAAATAGTGAATACAGGTTATGCGGTAAACACACAGCCTGTCGGTGCTACTACGTCTCAGTAATCACTTAAGGCTCAATTAGATTAAATACATTCCAATTCATCTGACACATTTTCTAAGCCGATGATAAAAAGAATAATCTTGACGGTCTGAAAGAATATGTTATCACAGGTTGTACATTCAACCGCACACACCCATTAATACAACACGGGACATGCTTAAAACAGATAAGTTCCCATTTCAATAAGAATTCCAAATAAAATTAAGTAACAAAAAGAACACGGTATCTATTCAGTACTGTCAATTGAATGGGTCTAAAAAGTGAGTTTAGGGATACCTTATGCGTCAGCCTACACATCGCTTTCTAGATATCATCTGATATGTCATTATTTAGATCTGTGGCTTATTTGTCTCAGTTCTTGGGTGGCACCTCTGGTCTATGCTTCATTATTAACTTGTATAAGGTTGCGACAGCAGCCAGAATATATAAATACGAAAGGAGGGGGTCGGAATCATGCATCTCTAAGGGGAACTCCAGCTAATGTGCTCGGAATGCGCCACACATTCTATAGTATTGCAGCCATAAGGACGCTTGTTGGTGGGGAGTGGACGAGATATAATGTGCTTCCACGACTCAGCCATCTATATACATGTCGCCCAATGTTTGGAACCCATGTTCAACCCGGTTTTTGAACTTATCTACATCCAGAGTGGGGGGAAGATGCATGCAATTCCAGAGACTTCATCAACTGCCAAATTGTACTTCATGCCAACAGTGTTACCCTCACTATGTCAAACAGGCACTTATCTGAAAATCCTGTTGAGAGCATCAGGAATCTGATGTTGCTGCCCCTAGTTACATGTTTCTCTGTTTTACCATGCAGATACGTGTGGCCTTCATTAAACCAGTATGATGTTTGAAGGGGTTATGCTACCATCCAATATACCTTAAAAGCTGGTGCTGCAAGTTCACCCGCGTCATATGGTTTAGTCAGGACGGACCACTTTAGACGTACAGCACCCAAGTGCTACCTGAATTTTGTGATTGCTGAATCAAGTTCTCTAAAGATTTGTCAGCCATGCCATACCAGTACGTTTTGAAACAAATAGAGTAACTTTGGAAGAATAACCATCTTTAACAGTGAGATTTTGCCTGCTATTGTGATCGGTAAGGGCGTCCAATGTCGGAGTTCAGCTATCAGGTATCTATAAAGGTTTTAGATGTTTCAAGAGAGGACTATTTCCAAGTATCATGTGGTATGTGGGGCACATGTGAAATAATGCAGGTTGTGTGGCATTATTGTTGCGTCTGTCAAGGGGAATAGCTCAGATTGACTACATTTATGTGCAATCGCGAATGTGCACCAAATCTTATAACGTCTTGCATAATGGGGTCAAAGTTCTTTTGTGGATCCCGTACAAACAGCATCATGTCATCCACATATAGGGATATGATATCCGGGGCTACCACTATCCTGACACCCCTCTGGAAATGCCTAACTCTAATGTCACAGCAGAACACAAAAAAGAATTGGCTGCACTGCTTACCACTTGCACTGTTTGCATTTCGCAATAAGGCTGGTTCTGGCCACCATTTAATTCCCCATGAGGTGGTGACAGGACGGTGCATGCATCTCCCCCTGGTTCCTCCCAAAGGAGCACAGAATGACTGTGAGAATAGTGCAGATGTGTTAGGGCACGAGATGCTTGATTATGTTACTTCTTTGGTGGCTAGTGCTTCTTTTATCTCTCGCCTGAAACAACGACCCCTGGGAGGCCAAAGACAGCGAGGAGAGCAACTGCGACAGTGCTCCACAAGACTCTGGATTTAAAAAACCTGTGAATGTGGGGGACATTGTCCTCCTGAGGAATTTTGCCTGGCACTGGAATGTGCCTACATTTACGGGTCCACACGTTGTGGAGAAAGTGGCTGACTATCACTCCTTTCCTGGGAAAACTCCTGGAAAAGCTGGCCATCTCCCAGCTTACTCTCCACACTGAATCTGTTGTCTCCATGACCATCAGTTTGGCGTCAGAGCAGCCAGAGGCGCAGAAACTGCTCTCCTGAACACTCTGTGAAGATCTGCTCTCTAATCTTGACTCAACCTCTCCCTCTGTCCTCATCCTCCTTAACCTTTTGTCTGCTTTTGATATGGTCAATCACGCCACCCTGATCAATTGACTCCATGAGAACCCTGGGGGTCACGGATCAGGCCATGGTGTGACTGACGTCCCTCCTCCTGGACTGACCCTCCCAGGTCCAACTTGGGTTCTTTCTCTCAACCGCCTCTCTCTCTCCACATGTGATGTCCCCCAGGGCTCTATCCTCTCTCCCTCGCTTCAATATCTATCTAGCCCCTTTGGCTCACCTGATCTCGACCATCTCTTCTAACTTTCAGTATTATGCAGATGACACTTAGCTCTCTTTAGGGCTTCCCACAGCCTCCTCTCCTTCCTCACTCAATCCTGACTGTCTATCCACGATTTAGGAGTGGTGTGCCTCCAACGAGCTCGACCTTAATGCCAGTAAGATGGATATCCTTCTCATTGGGACCCCTGCTCCCGCTTTCCCTCTCTCACTCTGGCTGCCCCCCTTGGGATCTCTATCATCTCCTTCCTGTGAGGGAAAAAAACCTTGGTGTGATCTTCGACTCCACTCTCTCCTTCTCTCCTCACATCAGGGACCTTGACAAGAAGGCCCACTTCCCGCTGCACCTCCTCAGAGGTATTTACCTTTTCTCACCTTCCCCAAGCAGCTCACAGTCTCCAGAGCCCTGGTTCTCTCCAGACTGGACTACTGCAACAGCCTCTTTCTCAATCTACCCATCTCTACTTTTTGTCCCCTGCAACTAATCCAGAACAGGACTGAAAAGACTTATCCTTGGCTTCAAGCCCAATAACCACATCTCTCCAGCCCTGGAATCTCTCCACTGGCTTTCGGTGGCTGCAAGGATCTAGTTCAAGACCCTATGCCTCATCCACAAAGGCCTTCTGGGGCCAAGCCCCTCACCACAGCCATCTAACTCTGCCTAAATACCTTCGTACTAGAGCCCTTCGCTCAGCTGTCTAATTTTCTGAGGGTCACAGATGCTACTCCAAGCAGAGAGTGGGGGGTAGATCTCGCTCCTCTACAAGGGCCTCGCTCTGGAACTGCCTCCTTGCCCATCCTTGTCTCCTCCACCTACTCTCATCTCACTTCCTTGCTAATTTACCTGTATGCTGCGCTGACTGGTTGCTTGGTACCCTAAGAGTCTCACCGATTACCAGGCTCCTCCATGACCAGTCTTCCTTGCATTGCCTCCCGGCCACCGCACACTTAGAGGCTGTAACTGTAACCCCATAGCTCCCCCTGCCTCCTTGCATTTACCCAGAGCTGCACTTACTCAGAGTCATGCTGCCCTGATCGCATTTCCCCCTACCCTCTCTCTTACACTTCTCCCCTCTCCCTTCCCCTTACACTTCTCGCTGTCACACTTGCATGATCCGAATGTCTAAAGGCCTAGTAGGATCGCTTGTCTTGTGTTTCTTATATCTCCCCGTCCTTGTCTTGTACCTCCTAGAAACACATGTGTACAGGCGCATTATAAATACCAAATCATATATCATATCATGTAAACTTTACATTATTTGCCAAAGTGTGCCCATTGTATCTACCATACCCGTAATGGTGTCAAAATATTTGTTTGCATTGTCTCGAATATTGAATTCAAACATTATATCCTGTAATGCCTGCAGCTTGAATATCCAGCTCCAAAAGTTCTGCAGAAGATCCCTGAGTCTCAGAGTAATGAGAACAGGTGAGCGATTGGAGTAGGTCCTAGGGAGTATCTGGGCTGTGGTTATACCGCTCAAAAGGGAAGTCGAGACAAGCCACATATCAATACTAGAAAAGGAATTATGTAACAATGAGCAAAATGTGTTTTCCGTGCCCTCAGGGTTCAGTACTCTCTACACATCTAGAAGACTCAATCTACCCATCCCATTAAGCACAATACTAGATGCCCTGGTCAAACACCTAGAGACAGTAGTGGAACGATCGAACTCTGTGCTGACAATAGTGTTGAAGTCCCCCCATATCACTGGTATCATGGGATATGAAGCTATTATATCAAGAGCAGTTGTATACATTATTGATCATCAATTTTAGGGCAATATGCTTTGACCAGCAATATTTCTTTGTAAGCAACCTTATCATATACAATTACATTTTTACCTTGATAGTCTACATGTGTTTTTTTATGTTGGTACCAGAGTGATTCAAGCAATATTGTCAAGACTCCCCTCGTCTGGAAGAGTAGGACGTATAGAATGTATTCTTACCACAGCTTCTAGCAAAGCTCACATTCTGTGCAGATAGTGCGCCGATTTTCTGCAAGAATTATATTTTTGTCCTATGTCACTCATCAAGCTTACGCAATTTACGCATATTGATGGGATTACCCAAGCCCCTAATGTTCCAACTCATGCATACTATTTCAGTCATCATATATCCTATGAGTAGAAGGGTCTAGCAGTGCATACTACCGCTCCAAGCTCACCCTCTGTGTGTAAAGCGATAGGTTCATAGTGTATATAAGAATAGCCAAGTATGATTTTATTTTTAACACCCCTTTTGCACCCTTCTCCCTCACCACCCAAGAAACTGTGGCAGTAAAATCCCTGTAATTTGCAACACAACAAAACTTGCAACTCTGCATGGGGGTGGCCAACTCATGGGGACCGACATGGAACTTCGAAAAGCTATCTAATGAAAGATAATGGAGAATAGGAATCTTATGCACCCTATCTTGGTAGGGGTTACTAATATAGTATGCAATGGTTCAATATCATAAGCCAATATCATATACAATAAAACAGGTACCAGCATGGAGTGTTCACAATTTGACAGACAGGTCGCTGTGGCGGTCAATGGCCTGCCCTATGGGCTGTCAGTTTAACCTTGATGAAAGCCTCTTCCAGCAATGTGAAAAACTATATTTTTAGATGCAGTTCAATTCTATGTTTTGCCAGGAACAGCAACGCATATTTCGCACCTCTTTCATATAGCATCTTTTTTTACCTCCAGGATGTTTTTCCGTTCTTGCTGCACCACAACTGAAAAATCTGGATATATATGAACTTTGATGGATCCGTGTGTAAGGTCACCTTTCTCCCTTGCTGCATGTAGGATGGCATCCCTATCTCTATATTTAAGAAGATAAACAATGATGGGCCTCCGGCTTGTGTTTTGGGGCCAGTGACCTGTGTGCACGCTCTACCACAAAGTTGGGCAATAGCTTGGGTTGATATAGGAGTGAGACGAGGTTGTCTTCAACAAATGATTCACGTCTCCCTTGATATTGTCCTCCGGAGTACCTATGATGCATATGGTATTGCGTGTGTGACCTCGGCTCCAGATTATCACACTTCTTGAGGGCTGTGCAAACTTGTATGGAAAGCGTGGATACATCAGACCTCAGAGTGGTCACCTCATCTTCCATAGCTTCCACCCATGTCTCAGCCTCTGCTATCCTCTTATCTGTTTTCTCAAGCCTGGATTTTATAGAGTTGATGTTACCCGTAATAGCATTGACTGCTGTAAATCCTTCCTGCATACATGCCATCGTTTTCTGATCCTCAGTCATTTCCAGTCATGGGCTGGTCCGATTCCACCATGTTTTCTGCTTTGGTGGGCCCTTTCAGCATATTTTCCCTGTAAGTATCCATGCTGCCTTGTTTTTTACCTGCACCTTTTGTCAATCTCTCGGTTGCAGCTGTGAGTTATGCGGAATACTACAGTTGACACAATAGACTGGATGTGTCTTACTCAGGAACTTGCACCGAACGGTGTGGCAAAATTCCATTTCATTCGGATCATAGTGCCGAATTTATCTTCCAGGGTAAGGACTGAATAGTATGTGTATCACATAGGGCATATCTAATTCCTCTACTGGCTGCGACAGGCCCGTCTCCACTACTATCAGCTCAATACCTGCTTCAGACGGTCACCGCCAGGGTGCAGGGCTGCACAGAATTGTTAGGAAAGATTTCTCGTTTATGCAAATTTCCTTCTATATTCTATGGACCCCACACTTTTTGCTTTTGTTTTACACCTTGTCCTGACGTTTTACTGAGAATTCAAACCTTAAGCTTCACTTCACTTGCCTTTTGCTCATTTGTTATGAGGAAACTGACTAGTCCTTCAGACTGTCAGTACTGGGAAACTATGTTTACCTATTGTCTTTTGACTTGTTATCTGTTTGGGTAACGTTTTCACATTGCACACATCATCTTTCAAAGAGGTGAAATGGGGATACTTGTGAAGGGGACATTTGGTTACTTTAAATGTGCTTAAAGACAAGCTGGTGGCACGAGTTATATTTTTATAGTTTTTGGTATATTTCTTGTTAGCTCATTCACGTTTGCCGCGTTTGGCTACTAACTATGGCTAGTGTTGAAAGATGGCTGTGTCAGGGGTTTATTTGCTTGTTCCTTGCCCAATTTGTTCTTTGACCTTCTTCCTGCCTTCTCAGTTCAGGAATTCCCTTTTATGATCATGCATTTGCCCGGTGAAAGCTGCTGTTTTCATGGGCTAGTGCATTGCACGTTTGTATGGTCTCGTGAAGTGAACTGAGACTGTCTGTACCCAATCCACATACTGGTGCCAGTATGTCTAGTGTGCATGCATGAGTCAGTCCCACAGTGATCCCTGATTGGACCACTGCTGGTGTGCATATATGGGGCATATCTTTCTATTGGAGGGCTGAGGTTGATCACTCACCTGAGTTTAGCATAAGCCGATGAGTACTGCATCCATTCCAGCTGTTCAGAAGAGTGGCCAAGTATCCCGTGCAGCTGTGCAGATGATGGAAGTCCTGTCCTGAGGACGAATCCTGAAGAGACCTGGCGACCATTCTTGCTGCTGTCCCTGTGAAGCCTTGCTGGACTACCTGATCTCAGAAGACCCTTGCTGGTGCTTCAAGCCTTTGGACTGGTAGGACCAACCAGCCACAATGCCTTCTCATGATCCTGCAGCCTAGAGCCTTCAGAGGTGTCTGTGGACCACCCAGTGGATTGACCAGCTCTGTTTTGGGTTGCCATGCTAGAAGTGTCCCAGAACTTCAGGTGTCTCCAGCTAGTCCTACAAGTCACCGTCCTGTCAAGTTTCAGTGTCCCAGTATCGACGGTTGCTGTTCTGGAAGGCTTCCTTTGTTTGCGACTACTGAGATGCCTGATGTCGCGTGTGTGTTTGGGGACTGTCACTGGAACAAGCCTTCTCTGGTCTGGTAGAATGTCGTGAAGAGTCCTGCATCAGTGTCTGCTTCATTTATCCACTGGAAAGGGTTGCACTCAGCTCCTGGACATGACCAGAAACGTACTTGCTGGACTTGACCAGCTCCTGGGCACCTTCTACTGGATACTTTCCGGCGCCCCTATCTCTTCCATTATAAAGTTTGTGAAGAAATTTGATATGTATTCCATTACATTGGTTTTTAAACGTGTTTTGGAAAAGCTGCTCTAGAAGCTAGGAAAAGTCATTGACTCTCCTGTAAATCCCTTTGAAAGACTTCTGAACAATCTCTACACTCACAGTAACATTTCCTAATGCTGTGCCATCTTCTAAAGGTACTTTGTGAACTTTTGGGCACAAGACCCAATTCAATTTAGAGTTGGACTCATAAAGTTGGGGTGTCTATTCCTGTGGACTGTTGATACAATTGCCTAACTACTTACCTTTTCAGGTATATGATGAACTGTGTGCATTGTATTAGTCAGCTGTCACTGTATATGTTTTATATTTAGAGTATTGTGTGATAACATCACTATCTTGATTCATGTTTCTAGTGTGTTTTTGGACCTATAATAAACAGAGTATTTTTGTGCTTACTGTCTAAGTGTAATCATTGCATATTTCACTGCATGAACTCATTGTGGATCCCTGACTAACTCACCTCTCCTGAGACCTAGCCTTGACCACTCTCTATGCTTACCTTGATTGGTTTCGCCAAACCCTCCTGTGTGTAGAAAGCTCAGGAACCAGATCTGCAGTGTGGGGGCTCCCTGTAATGCTTGCCCCCCAGTGGGCCTGTGGCAGCCTGAGGGTCACGCAGGCAAGGTGCGTCTCAGCACAGCTTCAACATGGGCATGAGGAAGGGCTCCAAGGGTAAGGACATAAGTAGCTTTATTATGGCTAAGAAACCTTGCAGACAGAGTCTTTGCTCCAATATAGCAAGAGTCAGAACAATAAGGCAAGGAACACCATGCAGCACTGGTAGGCCTGAGATACCCTCTCCACCAGCTTCATTTAGCCAGGTACTTTCCCTCTGCAGTGGCCCAGGCACATGACTCCGGACCTCCACTGTCGCACATAATGGTGTCCCCAACAATTCCACCCGGGGGGCCGTCTGTAGGGTCAATATTGAGCCGGAGCCTGTCTACTCACATCCGCACTCAGCCAGTGTGTCAGTAGCAACCATGAAAGGCTCCACCTAGCACTATGCACCCAAAAGTGGGGACGACACCGTTGGAGGGAGATGGCAGAGCGTGCCTCGTCCCAGGCCTCCACTTCATGCTACAGTTCTCAGCAAAGGCAACCTAATCCGACCCCGCGGGCCATACCACCTTCATCTGGGATACCAGGTCTGTTGTGATCGGGAGCCGTAGTTCATTCGAGAGGGTGCTAGCAACTAAAAGTTCTGTTGTCTGGCGCTCTAATAAAGCAAGGCCATCTTGCCTGCTGAGCAACAGTCCAACCCCAGCCCAGCAATTTCTTTCTGCGGCATAACATTTTTATTTTGGACATCTATAAAAAAAAGGTGAGCATGATTAAAGTTATTAGGTGGCTATCTGGCACTTTGGGGCAGCCAGTCTAGCCATTTCTTATTGTGGCCTGACATTTTTTATTAGGCCTCTATAAAAAAAATAGTAAGCGTTCTAAGTGTTATTACATAGCTAGAATGGCATTTTGGTGCAGTCACTCTAGCTATTTAGTTCTGTGGCATGCCATTTTTTTACTGAGTAGCTATGATAAAGCAAGCATGATAAGTATTATTACATGTCTACAGTGGCCTACATCAGAGCCAGTTTGGACTTGTTTTCTTATTGTGGCATAGTACTTTTAAAGACAAATCCAACAGGAGTATGTTCTTACATAGGAGTACTGGCATACATTGTCAGAACCAGCTTGGATGTGTTTTCTTATAGTATCATTAATGGCCATATGCGCAAAGTAAACATGAGTTTGTTCTTATGTGGCAGGGGTCTGCAATATTTGGCTCTCCAGATGTTTTGGACTACAATGCCCATCAAGCCTATTCAGCATAGCCAATGGTGAGGGATCATGGGAGGTGTAATCCAAAACATCAGCAAGCCAGAGGCTGCAGAAACCTGTTATATGGGAATACTGGCAAATATTGGTGCAGCCAGCATGGACATATATTGGCACAGCAAGCATTAAATCATTTTTCTAATAGCATATATTGTGAGGAAAGGCATTCATTTATTTATTTATCCATTTCTGCATTTATTGCAGCAAATAAAACCCTTGGGCATCCACGCCCTAGTTACATTGGATAAGAAAGAATATGCATCAGGATGAGCAGAGAGTCTTAAAAGGTGCTGTGTTAGTTGAAGAGCCAGGTCTTCAGATTTTTGCAGAAGGTCCAGTAGGCAGGTTCTTTTTTGAAGACTGGTGGGAGATTGTTCCAAAATTTGGCAGCCAAGACCGGGAAGCTCTTGCCCCTCAACCAGAGGCGACTGAAGTTGGGGATCTTGAGGAGGTGACAGTTTGCAGATCTGAGAGGTCGGGCGGGGGAGTATTTCTCCATGCAGCAATCAGAGGTATGTCGGGGATGTGTTGGAAAGGCATCTGCGGACTATGGATAGTGTTTTAAATTTGATCATCTCGTGGATAGGTAGCCAGTGTGCATCTCTCCTGGCTTCATAGATGTGTTCAAATTTGGAGAGACCTGTGGCTGCTTGGAGGGCATTGTTCTGAATAGTTTGTAGTTTGTTCAAGTTGCGCTTGGAGGTGCCAGCGAATAAGGCATTGCAATAGTCAAGCTTAGCTCCTGTGATGTCTCTTGAAATAGACAGGCGGTTGGGGGTGGATAGGAAGGTCTTACTGGCGTGGAGCAGTTTGGCATTGTAGGCTGCTGATGAGGCGATAGAGTTCACTTGACGCGAGAGGGCAAGGTTGGAATCCAGGTATACGCTTAGGGTTTTGGCTGTAGAAGAGGTGGGGATTCGGTTACCATCAATAGCAAGCTCCTTGTGGGCTGGGTCTACATTACATAGCGTGGAGTGGGAACTGACGAGGAGGATTTCGGTTTTATCATCATTGAGGGATAGTAGGTGAGATGCCATCCAGTTTTGAATGACTTCAGATGACGATGGTAGCTGAGTCCTGTGCTTATGAACTAGAGAGGGGGATAAAGAGCTGCGTGTCGTCAGCGTAGTTTGCATATGAGATACCGAGGTGGTCAAGGATGTCGAGAAGGGGTTTTGTGTAAATTTTGTAAAGAGTGGGGGAGAGGCAGGAACCTTGGGGAGCTCTGCAAAGGGACAGAAGTAGGTGTGGCCGTAAAGTTGTAGATGAAAATGCATTGGGAAACACTGCTGTGTACTGTTGGTGACTGAATCTGTTGAATCATTTCATGGGTTAGTCTACAAAACTGGTTGTAAACTGTCTGGCTTTTTACCCAAAGTGTGCTGTACAATGCACTTGTTTAACCCATTAGTACAAAAAAACGTTCTTGGGGAAAACCCCATTGCACGCTTTTTCATTGGTTCAGGCTCCCTTACTATGTTCGGTTGCTTTTGCATACTTGTGGCAAAAATGTACACCCCTCCAATAAATACAACACCAGGCGCCACTGGTGGTTGGTACATTGGGCACCAGGGACCAGGTGCTGCCCCTTTGTTTCTAAAACTATGTGAAAGATTTGAACTTTGACTAAATAACATACTTAAATCTTTTGCTTAGAGAACAGCATGCATGCATGATCAGTGGCATGATCAGCATGGGAAATGCGCATTTGTGGTGGTCCAGCTTGCCTGGAGTGTGGCGTGTTCCCTGTGCTTTGGAGGAGGAGGCTTGGATGGAGCCCTCTGCCTGGCTCATGGGGGGGCACTGCCTACTGGTAGTGGCTGCCGGTGAGTATTTTAATTGGGGGTGTGTAAGATTTTTCTGCAACTATGCAGGAGTGACCGAGTGTAGGGAGGGACCCCAAACAAACCAAAAGGGCTTCAGAGGGGCTCACCCCCAAACATTATTATTTTTTTAATTGGGTTAAGATGGTGAATTGTAAAGCACACTTTCTGTGAGAAATTGGGTAAAAGGATGTATATCTTGCAATGGCTTCTGCAGGGTAACACATGAAAACACCCAATAAAGGCAAGTCAGCTACAGTGCAAAGGAGAATTTCCCAACTCATTTTAATGATCCCTTTGCCTACAATATATGCCAGTACAAAAGAATGTTCATGCTGGCTGTACCCATATATGTCCATGCAGGCTGCACCAATCTATGCCAGCATCACCAGATACATGCTCCTGTTGACTTTGCCAGTAAAGAAATACATACTGACTGTCCCAATGTCAGCCACTATGACCACATAAAAGCACTCGTCATGTTGGCTTTACCCATGATGCCAGTATAAAAAGTGCCATGTCTCAGTAACAAAATATATCCAAACTGGCTGCAACAATGCAGTTTAACTATATTTGTGTTTTATTTATTTATTTTTGCTTATGGTAAAAACAAACCTCACACAATTTCACGATTAGAATATTAAAATGTGAAAAATGCAAATAAACAATGCTCATACAATTACAAACACTAGAATACATCCATTGAATATAGCCTTCAAATACATATCCAACACTATGTTGCATAACATAATGGGCAATATAGTGTACATGTAATACTAATACAACTTTACAGTTTTATCCTATTCATAACTTAATCAAATTCAAATGATACACACATTTCAACAAGGCAATAGTGAGTGAAGTGAGGTTCCTTTATTCATTCTTTTCCAAAAGAAATCAATAAACAGAAAATATGATCATAAACAAAATGCCCAAACACATCATAGATAAGTTATGGAGTGATCCACATTCTAAAACCAAACGCTGAGGCTTTCCAAAGAAGTCGGACCATATCTGCATAATGCATAGCCCGGGTCTGACTTATCCCATCTACTCATATATTCCCTAGTATGTAGAATATTCATCCTAAACATCAACATTGCGTTTCTTTGGTTTTACGAAGGACATTTTGGGAGCTATAGGGGGACTACTCCAGGCCCTTTAATGCTGTCTTTAAGACTGGGAAAAATATTGAATTGTTGTATGGAACAGCATGACTCACACCAATCTGCTTCTCGGATTGTTTGTTTAAAGGACTTTGGATTATTCATGTACTTATCCAGGGAAAGCCCTTTCAATATCAGGAACTCCCTGCATTTAATGACTTCTGGATTACTATTCCCAGTACTGTCAGATGACATTTCTCAAACAGAGAATACAACGGCGGTGTTATCAGATTTGGACAAAGTAATAGATGTTTCTAAAGTAGTCTCATATTTGCAAGGCTATTCATAAACCACTTCACCACTTAATAACACTCATCACGTTTGCTTTACCCTTGTCACCCAGTGAAAATACCACCAGACAGTAAGAGAACATAACCAGACTAGCTGCACAGATGTAGGCCAGTCCAGCCACTTCATAACACTTAACATGTTTGTTTTACGCTTGATATACTCTGATTCATGGAACTGTGCAAAGTGTATTTTTGCACTGCAATGACCGTGCAAAGTCAGTTCATATTCATTTTTGCAGTAAAAAATGACTGCACAGACTTTGTGCAAAAATACATTTTGCACAGTTCTATGAATCAGGGTTTGTGTCATCAGTGCGAAGTCACTTAGAACCGTGCAAAACATTCCATAAATCGGGCCTATAGTGTTTACTTTACCCTTGAAGACCAGTAAAAAATGCCATGCCACATTAAGGAAATATATTGAGACTGACTGCAGCAATGTTGGTCAGTGTAGTCATGTTAAAAAAAACTATCATGTTTGCTGCATAAGTATTGGTCAGTTTAGCCACATAATAACACTTAACATGTTGGCTTTATGTTTGATGCCCAGTAAAAAATAGCATGTCTTGCCATGGTAAGAAAATAACACCAGAATGGCTGCACCAATGTAGGACACGTAATAATGCTTTTCATGTTTGCTTTACTCTCGAAGCCCAGTAAAAAAACGCCACACCACTGTAAGAAAATAACACCAGACTGGCTGCACCAAAGTAGTGCAATCTAGCCACATAGTAACACTCATCGTGTTTACTTTACCCATAAAGCACAGTCTGCCATGGATCAAAGCACACATGTAATACCCCAAATCAGAGGCGAACCCCAGCACACACACAAGCAGAGAAGCGCACGCATTCACTTAGTATTCATTCGCATTCACTCAAATACCCAGACACTGTTTATGCATTCACTTTCACCCGCACAATATTCATTCTTTCATTCATGCGCTCACACAAACAATATACCCTCAGTCATTCTCATGCAGCCAGGCACGCATGCGCACATGTATACATTTAGATCATTTTGTTTCTTACCTTCAGCCAGGTCCAGAATCCACTCCCCCTCTGGCTCCCATGATAGTTTTCCAGCTCCCGAGTAGTATGAACAGCAACCAGGAAGCAGGGGGATCTTACTGGCTCCTTCACATGCCCAGGGGAACCGGAGTGCTGTATGCTCAATGCCACGGGCTGTCTGAATGACTCGCAAGGCAGAGTTGCACACCCTACACACATTCAGACCAGGAGAACTCCCCCAGCTGCTTGATGCAGCTGATGGAACACTCACTTTTTCACTGGACTAGCATAACTAGTCTATAATAGGTGGCATTCTGGTGCCCCATTGCCTATTATAAACGAGCAGCTCCAGTAACTGGCATGCACATGGATTCAGCTTTATTGACAGTTCAATAATAAATAAAAAAAATCCACCAAAATGAAACCATTATCTATTAATGGCAATATTGGATGAATTTACAGTCAATAACAGTAGTTATGAACCATGTTTAACTGTTATCGGCCCTTGCTTTGCACTGGATGGATGATTTGGAAAGGTGTAATAAACAGCCCAGGTAGATTGCAACCCTAGTCAATAAGGCTAAAAGAAACAAAGTGGATAAATGCACGCTCGGAATAAGACGTTTTTAACACAGAAGGATCTGCATGAGTGCTTTATGTAAACCACTCCTTTTAGGAAATATTTCTTTGCACTCAGAATTGGCTTTTTAACTCACCTTAACATGCCAGAAATCTAAATAACAAACACTTGATCAGTGGCCGAAATTAGCCAGTTACCTTCCAAACAAACAGTTTTGCACAAATAAATGGCTGTTTAAAATGACGTTAAGGTGACACGAATTTAGATAATACCGAGAGATCTTCGCTAGTCATGCACCTGGCCTATGTGTGTTCCTCTGAAAATGCAAGAAGAAGGTGCCAAGCCGCATATACTCTCCGCACAAAACTATTCTTTTCTCAAACACCTATCCTCAAATTGTTTGCCCTCTTTCGTTCCCCCACAGACCATTGTCTGGTTACCCCTGTCGAGGGGACTACATACCATTGTCTAGACAGACCTCAACTCTCTAAGAAAAACTACAGTGCCGATAGGCAGAGAACAAAAGCTCATCAAGAAAACATACAGGGCACGTTTCATGGAATCTTTTGCACGGTTCAAAGTGACTTTGCACTGCAAAAATACACTTTGCACAGTTCCATGAATCAAGGTTTGTGTCAGCAGTGCAAAGTCACTTTTCAGCAGTGCAAAGTCACTTTGAACCGTGCAAAATATTCCATGAATCGGGCCCATAGTTGGCTAGCATCACCCCTCCCCACCCACTTGACCAAAACTAAAAATGATGTTCTCTGCTTTCAAGTATCTGGACAATTGTATGAAATAAAATTCGCCCAGAAATGAACAATGCAGCTCACAAAAACGCAGTTTGCACCTCTCATCGTTGCTAAGTCAATACATGTAGATCCATGTTGCTCTGCATGTAGTGTGAGTGTTTTATCTAAGACTAGAAAATGTCAAGTAGACAGCCTGGTGACCCTTGCCCGATGCTGTATGTAGCTATATACCTGATTGTATGTATTCATGTGTATACATTTTTAAATAACAAAAACCTACTCTGGAATCAACAAAGCGAGACAACAATGGGACAATGTTATAGGATACAATAACATGGACACATTTAGAATGTTGAAGTAGCAAGGGCAGCGTTAGTGGGATGCATAGGCGTACAAACCGAGAGTACGGACTGTGTTCTGACTGTGGGGTCCAGCAGTACAACGCAGCTTGTCAAAGCAATTCTAATACTAAAAAACTCGTTTTAGTGTTCCATTGAGTGGACCTTCACTCACTACACGTTACCCACACGGCTCCCCTTCATAGACACCATGAAAGAAGAGCGGACACTTGCAGACGTTTTGATACACAACTTCATTCATCCGTGTCCCTCCATCCAGTACCTGCTTGTCCCCCTGACCCATGACCTGGCTACCCCTCTCACGTGACATGGGTGCCGGCATCACAGGATGTCACAACCACCCTTTCTTAACAGTAAGTTATTGTTAAGTTCATTTCTTCAATCAGTCTCTGGGGTCTATTCCTCACGGGCTGGGGCCTCTCCATTACACCAGACTGTTGATGGCTATTCCTCTCCCGCATGGGTGAACTGCCCTGTTCTTCACTGGAACCTCACCATCTCCTTCATTTAGAACGTCCCAGCCCTGGGAACCAACATCTTCTGCTGATATACTCGCCATGATGATCCCAGGCATTTTCTTAAAATGTGAGGAATTTCTGGTCACCACTCTCCTTTCTCCTTCAGTAGTGATTAGCAACCCCTTTACATGTGTGATCGTCAATGATTCCTCACTGAAAGCGGTGGTGTGTTTGCGGCACAGCGGCTGGCACACTTTCACAACATCCCCCACCTCTAAGTTATTTTTACGAGCCTTCCTGGCCACATCCGCTCGTTCCTTTATGGTTTCTTTGGCACTCGTGTACTTCTCTCATCTCACGATCGTCCACATATTCTTCTCCTTGGGTCCCGACATGTGGGATGCGGATGAGTATTTTCCACCCAAGCATTACTTCAGACAGTGCCTTTCCAGTGGTGCTGTGAGGTGTGTTGCGATAGTCACGCAACGGCTAATATAGGATCTTCTGAAAAGACTCTCCCAACAAGCCTGCAATTTGTACATTACTTTTAACGTTGCTCATAAAGCGTTTGACCATGCCATTTGCCTGCGGCCATAGGGATGTGATTCGTCTGTGGGTGAAGCCCATATATTCTATGAAAATGTTCAAGTCTTGCCCAGCGAAAGGGGGTCCATTATTGGATTTAACAACTCATATGCAGCGAACATCCTGTCCAGCGCCGGTATGGTGTGGCAAGCAGCCATGGAGGGTACCAGCTGTAGATCCGGAAATCGAGAGTATTCATCCATCGCTACGAATATATATTGCCCCCCTTCCAGGAGCTCAAATAAGTCAACCACTATCTCGTCCCATGCCTTCTCTGGAAGATCTGTCATGCGCAAAGGCTCGGATCGCATGAGTGAGCTGATGATTGTGCACAAGGGGCATTGTCGG
This sequence comes from Ambystoma mexicanum, assembly GCF_040938575.1. NCBI lineage: Eukaryota > Metazoa > Chordata > Amphibia > Caudata > Ambystomatidae > Ambystoma > Ambystoma mexicanum. The sequence goes on along the minus strand of NC_090929.1, from coordinate 1,362,439,529 downwards.
AGAAGCATTTCCATCTGCACGTCCAACTGCAGAAACCATACCTTCTCCCGTAGCATCCTCTTGGTGGACAGGATACCACAGTGTCCCTCATGCACAAGCTCCAAAACCTTCTTTTGCAATGTCCGGGGAATTACTATTTTAGTTCCTTTGAGCAGTAGCCCATCGTCTGATTGGGCCACTTCCTCTCTCACCGCCACCAAACTATTGAGATCATGTTGAGCATCTGAGGTGATGTGCTCACCCACCTGTTTGGCCTGTTTCCATCATCCTGATTACATGCACCTGCCATTGATTTGCATGGCTGAGTCATTCTCTGTTTCCTGTGCTATTTGCACCAGAGTTACTCCTTTCGGGGTGGCTGCACGTACAATGTAATGTATATATTGATCTGCAACAGACGGCGTTGGTGTGGGGCTTTTGAGCAGATTTCTCAATAAAAAATCAGCCGGATTATCCTCCTTCCCAGGACGATGCATGATGCAGAAACTGTAGTCTCAAAGCGCATCGTGCAATTCTGGAGGCATTTTTGCTTGGGTGTTCCCATAAATGAAGAGTAGTGCTTGGTGATCAGTGACTACTGTGAAAGGTTTCCCATATAAGAAGAGATGAACATTTTCACACGCCCATACTACAGCCAGCCCTTCTTTGATATGCTTGCTCAGTCCTTAACAGGCTTCTGCTGGCATACGATACAATGTGGAGTGTTCCACTGTCTTTGGTGTCAATTTGCGTAAAGATGGCACCCAACCCTACGAGGCTGGTGTCCATGACCAACTCTGTTTCCCTGGATGTGTAAAGTAGGCCATGTTTTTGGCATCTGCAATGCAGTGTAAGATTGTTTCAAATGCCTGTTGACATGCCTCTGACCACTCAAACATTGCTTGTTATTTCGACAAAGCCCTCAGGAGCTCACTTATTGATGTGAAAACCTGGATACATCCGGTACAGTAGCTAGCAAGACCTAGAAAGGATCGCAGTTCTGAGATAATTTCTGGGGGGTCTGCTTCGTTGAGGGCGGTCACCTTTTTCAGGATCCAGTATCATGCCCTGTGCCGAAAATATGTGTCAAAAAAACTGGACGGTATGTTTCCTGAACTCACATTTTTCTCTATTTAGTGTGAGGTGTGGTTCCTCAAGTGCCACGCAGACTCTCATGAGGGTGTTATCATGTTGTTCATGATCTTGCCTGAATACTAGAATACCATCACTGTAATTTAAACAGTTGGGGATATGTTTTATGACACTCTGTATATCCGCCTGAAAGATTTCGGCAGCCAAGCGCATACATTCCTTACCACTCTCGCAGCCGTCGACATGTATCTCCTCCCACTTCAATTGCCACATGGAGACTTGGGTCTGCCACACCCACAGCACATTGTGAGCGTACTGACACAACCATAAGATACTAACTAACATCCAGATATACCATTGTAATACATGAACACATCACCAACACATCACAACCATAACCACATCACACCACCATTCTGCTCAGAAAAACCCGTCATTCGCGTCATCCATTTATATAGTTCACATACACACCCACTGCCTCAAAGAAAACACATAAAAGTGGGAAAAGAAAGAAAAGATACTTAAAGGACAAAGCTCACATAAAAACAACGCAACTGGGAAAGAACAGCGCATACACCACGATAGAGACTGATCAGGTTCTGAGTCCAAGTGTAAAATGATCTGTGCGGAACAAGGGTAACTGCAGAGCGCAGGGCGGTGCCGGCATGTATGGCGAGGACCGGCGAAGACCGGCTCACCGCAGAAGCGCCGGCGCTGAAGCACCTGAAATTCAAATATATAATAAAGGGTGTCTGGGAAATGTCGTTCACAGACACGTGAGCATTCACCCAATCCACACAGACATGAGAGTGATTATCTTTCTGCGAATCACACAATGTAAACAAACAGAAAGTAAATCTAAATAAACAGAATGTTAAGAATGCCAAAAAACAGAGCCATGCTAAATAGCTTAATGCTGAAAGGAACGTACACTCAAGGAATGAAATGAAGGTTCCTCCGGCGACTGCTAAATGAAGCGTGCTGGGAGAAGAGCTGCGGCAACAATGAAGATCACCTGAGTAAATACAATAAGAGGCGGGACCGGCGAAGACTGGCTAGTCACAGAAGCGCTGGCACTGACGTGCCTGAAATTCAGATATATAACAAAGGGTGTCTCAGAAATGTAGTACCCAGACAAGTGAGCTATCACCCAATCCACACAGACATGAGAGTGCTTATATCTCTGTGAATCACACAATGCAAACAAAGTAAAACTAAATAAACAGAATGTTAAGAATGCCAATAAACAGAGCCGTGCTAAATAGCTTAATACTTAATGGAACGTACACTCAAGGAATGAAATGAAGGTTCCTCCGGTGACCACTACATCAAGTGTGCTGGCACAAGAGCGCCTAAGAGCTTTTCCAAAAATCAGCACATTCGCACTCTGCAATGATCTGGGAACATAGTGCCTCATCATTTGAATAGTTGCTGAAATCGCAATGTTTTAGACGGATGGGGAGGCACATGATATATGAGTCCATCATTTCTCCCTTCTGTTGCTTTGTTGTGTGGAACACATGTTCATAATCCATGATTGGTTGAGGTGTAAATTAGTCGGTCAGAGTTGTTTTGAGACTGTCATAGGTGTCTGTGGTTAAAGATGGCAGTTTGTCGACAATGTCACATACATTGGGCCTATGGACAAAAAAAGAGGCTGTGTTTCTTTCCTTCCACAAGGGGTCCAATAGCTTTTATGGAGACCTCTAAATCCCTCATCCATCTTCTCCATCTGGGGCCCAGACTGCTGGTTTCCGATAAATCAAAATGGGTAGGTAGCTGTGTAATCAAATTGTCCTGCAATCTTGAGGGCAGGGTTGCTGGTGGTGTGACAGGCACAGTCAGCTCCTTCTCATCTGACATGTTGATTTAGTAGGAAAATGTGCGGTGGGGCCTGTATATTCTGTTTCCTGATCGTGGGCTATTAGTGGCTATCTTTTGCCAGAGTGCCCACAAGTCTGGCAGATCAAAGAAGAAAAATGAAAAAAATGCTGGATTGGGCGTTGTCCTGTGCTTTCCTCCAGTTGTAGGACCCCAATGCTGCTTTGTGGCAATCTTCTCAAGTGGTTATTTGTATTGATCCTTATTCTTTCCCATTCACGCGGTGCCGACCATGCGCTTTCATTCAATCACACGCACATGTGATTTGCGAGGGCCGAAATACGAGGCAATGCAGGCCTCGCACTCATTGTGTCAGGTGTGCACCACCTGCAGGACGGTCGGGTCTCCTCCCCCGGCACGTACCTTGATTGCGCAGCAACACGGGCCGCTCTGCCTGCCAGACTACCTCCTAAGGTGCAGGATGTCACACCTGCTCCTCCGCCAGCCAACTCCTTCCACAACGGGCCACTCCGCTTCCCCTGCTGAGCGCCACTCCCCGACCTAGCTCACTCTTCCTGGATCAGCCAATGCAGGTCCAGACACACACGGGTCAGACCACTCGTCCCCACTTTAGTGTTCCATTGAGTGGACCTTCACTAACTACACGTTACCCACACGGCTCTCCTTCCTAGACACCATGAAGGAAGAGCGGACACTTGGAGAGGGTTTGATACACAACTTTATTCATCCGTGTCCCTCCTTCCAGTACCTGATCCCCCTCCCCAGAACTGTGACCGGCTAACCCTCTCACGTGACATGAGAGGCGGCATCACAGGACGTCACACTCGTTTGCACACAAAACAAAGTTTGGTCTTCATTTTCAAAGAGACTAAAACATGTCATTGCCAACAGCATGATTTCGTATAATTGTCAGAAACATCTGGTTAAATTAATTTCCGTAACTACTTAGGGTATTGAATGGTTCTAATGTGGAAGGGAAAAGAGGCCAAGCTAAATGCGACAAACGCCATTGTGTCGGTCTAATGTTCTAAAATCATTTTATCTGTCGGGTGTTCGTTTATCCTTTTCACCATCAAGGCCAGAGAAGGATTGTACTGCCCTCGTGTGGTTTATCATTAAAAAAGCATTGCAAGAATCCTGCAAGTCATTTTATCTGTTGTGTGTTCGTTTATCCTTTTCGCCATCCAGGCAAGAGAAGGATTATACTGCCCTCGTGTGGCTTATGATAAAAAAGCATTGCAAGAATCCTGTTTTTTACAATGGATATGCAGAACTCGTGGGAGGAAACCATTGTTTTTAAGATGCACCGTAAAACAAATGGACAGGCGGGAGCGAATAGGGCTGTGTGCGCTTGTATAAATGAACAAATAAATAATAAATAAAGTCTGTGAAGTATTGAAAGTACGTTACGCCTGCGCTGGAAAGGCCCGTAGTAAAGACTAAGGGCTTCACTCCGAGGTTGCTGGTAGAATAGTTTGGTGAATGGGGACTTACCGGTCTAGTCAGACCTTGGCGGGACCGGTAAGTCCCCATTCACCAAACTATTCCCCATTCCCATTTGAGCCCCTATAGGGTTCAATGGGAATGGGGAGGGCGCAAATAACGGGCCGGCGTATGCCAAGCCCGTTATTTGCTCCCAGGTCCCTTAACGGGTCCCGTCTATAACACCAGGTCAGACCTGGCGTTAAGGAAGGGGCCCGCTAAGGGACCTCATAGTAGGGCGGTAAGGGATTACCGGCACAGGTCTCCTTACCGGTGCTCGGTATCCCTTACCGCCCTACTCGGAATGAGGCCCTAAATAGAAAGAATGTTCTAAGAAAGGTTTCACTCCGTCTTAGTGCAGTTTTAATATCAAACATTTACGTGTGCAACAGATATGGAATAGGATCTCCTGCTACAATAAGTGATTGGCCTAATTATGTGTATTTGTTTATAATGATTGTGTTGCTCTGTGTCAGATTCTCACCAAAACCTCGGAGCTCTAGAGAAGAATCCTCACAACTAAGACAACATAGCAGGGAAATCCTGCGCCTTATTTAAAACACATACCCGGGAGGAGCTGTTTAAGGCTCTTCTGAATAGCAACACACCTCACGTTTGCCTTTAGTTGACACGTGCAGTAGACCACAATATTGGTCCATTCACATGCGATACCCAACCATTCAATGTATCACAGCTGATGCGTGGAACGAGTGCAGGGATATTGCTCTGTTGTACCAGTAAGGTGGGATGTCCAGAACTACACTACACCAATACATATCTATGGCCCAATGGAGGAGGTAATCAAATAGGTCTTTTTTCTATGCAACTTTATTTAAATCTGGCTGCAGCGTAACAACTTTGAACAGTGGTAATGTCATCACTCTAGGCCCACGTTACCCCTCCCCCCCCCTTCCTCTTCTGATCTAACTGGACTCTTGCTTCATTTTTTCTGGGTCCGTTCCTCTGTATCAGTTCTTCCCTCTGCTGCTAAGTCCATAGCGTGAGTCTTGCCTGCCATGGCTGGAAGGTCTGGGCCGGGACGGTCTTGTCGTATTCCAGGACTGGGTCCCAAAAATCATGAAGCGGTGTAATGTTCCTTCTTTGGCAGCTGTGACTTTTTCAGCCACCAGGATGTCCCAGATCTAGGCCCACCACAAGGGGATAAGGGGGCCTTCCCTGGTTTTCCATTTGCGGGCAAGTGAGATCTTTGCTGCCAGTAGAAGCTGGGTGATCAGTTCTGTGGTTGGGCCTGAGCTGGGGTAGCAGTCCGGCTGTGGCATGCCCAAAAGAACCACCTCCGGCGATAGCGGGAGTATGCGGTAGGTGATTGCTTCAATTGTCTGGTGAACCTGCTCCCAGAAGGCTTGTGCCAGTGAGCATTCCCACCACATGTGGAAGTATGCTACTCTGGCACTGCATTGCCTCCAGCATTTCGGGTCTAGTGAGTTAGTAAAGTGGTATAGTCGCTCCGGGGGGTAATACCATCGGTATAGCAGTTTGACCATTCCTTCTTTATTGGTGATGCATCTGGAGGCGGTGTTGTATCTGGACCAGATGTCGATCCAAGTCTGATCCTCAATTTCATGCCACAAGTCTGCTTCCCATTTGGCCATATAAATTGGCCTGCTGCTTAGCATGTCTTCTTGCAGCAGCCTGTAGAGTTTGGTGACGTGGCCTCTCCTGGCCCCTCAGCTAATGAGAGTTCCAGGGGGTGAAGTGCTCTAGTGGCTCTTTGTTTGGTTGATGGCTGGGAGTTCCAGTGGCACAGTAGCGCATAGGCAAACCTGTCCACTTCTATACGTTAAAGCAGGCTTTGCACTCTGTGAAGGCCATGGGGGATCCGTCCTTAAACAATTGGGATAGCGTTTGTATGCCCCCTTGGGTCCAGTTGTGGAAGTTCCATACCTGCAGCCGCGGGGCAAAGTCTGGATTACGGAAGACCAGCGAGAGAGGGCAGGGCCCTTTGGGGATCTTTTTCTTATGGAGAGCGTTCTCCCAGATCCTTAAGGTAGCCTTGGTTGACAAGAGAATTGTTGACCATTGTTTGCATGCAGATGCTGAGGTGTGTGGGAGGTCGCCAAGTCGGATCAGGCTTCTGGCTTGTTCGATGTCAACCCATTTCGGGGGATCTATAGGGTCTATCCATGCCAGTGCGTTTGTCAGCTGAGCTGCCATGTAATAGTTGCGTAGGTTGGGGACCCTCATTACGCCTAATTTAGCCGCTCTCATCGTCACTTTCTGAGGGATCCGTGCTCTGCCCCCTTTCCATATGAATCAGAGTATTTGTTTCTGTAGCTGTTGGAGCGGTTGCAGGGGAATCTCTTCTGGTAGCGAGGAACAGAAGTACAGGAATGTTGGCAGAAGGTTCATTTTGCATGCTGCCACTCTCCCCAGCAGTGAAATCTCCTGAGTTTCCTATCTCTTAATATCAGATTTCAGCGCAGGCGCAGCGTCTCTTCGTTCAGATGCACTTCTAACACCTCGGATTTGGAGTAATTAATAAAGAAGAATGCTGCTTGTTCGAAGGCTTCCAGCTCCGTCAAGGCGGCTGGGAGTGAGCTCCAGCATTTGGTGAGTGACAGCATCACATCATCGGCGTACAAGGACGTCTTGTACTGTTCCCCTTTTAGCATTATTCCCTGAATGGCCCTATTGTCACAAACTCTCTGGGTGAAGGGTTCCATAATCAGAGTGAAAATTAGGGGGGAAAGCGGACATCCTTGCTTTGTACCGCACGTAAGGGGCATGTGGGCTGACCTGTGTTGGTTCATTCTCAAGATTGTTTTGGGGGCTTTGTAGTTTGCTAGCACCATGGTGCGGAAGTTGAAGCCAAGTTGGAATGCTTCTAGTGTTAGGTTCATAAATGACCAGTCAACTCAGCCAAAGTCCTTGGCAGCGTTTAGGGTGAGTAAGAGCATTTCTTGCTGCTTCCCTGCTGCTATTTCCACTACGTTTAGGGCTCTGCGAATGTTGTCTCCAGTGCTTCTCCCCACGATGGAACCCGTCTGGTCTGTGTTGATAAGCTTGGGGAGAGTTCTTGCTAGCCTGTTTGCCAGCACCTTAGTGTAAATATTTGCATCTATGTTAAGGAGGGAGATCTAAATGAGATGCAGCCCCTCAGGTCCTTCCCTGGTTTAAGCAGCATAATGGTGGTGGATTCTTGCATCGAGGGAGTCACTGATCCAGTATCTCGGAATGAGTTCAGGAGACTAGGGAGCTGAAAAGTTTATAAAATTTAGGTGAGAATCCATCGGGGCACGGGGCTCTGGGTTTTAATGATTTAATTACTTGTTCTACTTCCTCCTTTGATATGGGGAGTTCCAAGGCCTTTCTGTCTATCTCTGTGACTTGTGGGAGCGCTGCCTTCGCAATGTATTGCTCTTGTAGTTTTGGATGCCAGCGGGGTGGCCGTCATGGTGTTAAGTAGGTGTGTGGTGGCCAGATGTAATTTGGTGTCTTCAGCATATTGGGTAATCACCCTGTGGTGTTTGAGGCAGGTTATCTGTTTTTGTCGGCAGACTTTGCCTAGTTTCCTAACTAGGAACTTGTTGGCTTTGTTGCCATGTGTGTAGTAACTCTGTTTTGCTTGGGCTACGGATTGGGCTACGGATTGGGCGGTCTGCTCTGTGTAATGAACTTCCAGCTTATTGCAGGCGGTGCGTAGTGCTCGAGCGGCCCTCGGGACCAACCTTTTCCGTGGTTTCTTTCCGCTGTGACTATGTCTTCCTCCAGTTGTTTCCTTAAGGCGGCTCAGCGCTTCTTGTATGGCGCTGTGTGTGCTATTATTTCCCCTCTGATGACTGCCTTCATCACTTCAAATCTAGTGGCTGTCGAGGTGAGGCCGATCGGGTTTTCCTTGAAGTAATGCTGGATGGCTGTGGCCAGTGCCTCCTAGAGGGCCATATCGTGGAAGATCAGGTCGTATAGGGACCATTGTGGTCGCAGTGGAGGCTCAGGGTTATGGATATGGGCAGTCAGGCTCACAGGGGTGTGATCCAATAGGATTCTTGTGCCTATGCATACTTAATCCATGAATGAAAGGAGTTGCAGGCTGGCCAGGAGCAGGTCTACATGGGAAGAGGTGCATTGCACTTGGGAGAAAAAGGAATAGTCTTTAGCTTTTGGCGATAGGACCCTCCAGGTGTCTACTACTCCAAGAGTATTGAAGAGGCGCCGCAAGGCTATGGCCGTCTTTTAGCGCCTTTTGTTGTGTAAGGCCCTTATTTGTCTTGAGGGGGGTCTAGGACACTGTTGAAGTCTCCTACTGTCACTGTTTGGCCCTCCAAAAAGGGCAACAGGTCAGCTTCTAACACGGTGAAAAATCAGTCTTGGTTTTCATGGGGGCATATGCAAGGTGTGCAGTTCGCCAAATAGATTCCCCTTCACCGCCACATAGCGGCCATCTGAGCTTTGTAATGGTTCTAGTTCCGTGAATGGGATCCTCTTCGCAATCAAGATCGCTGTGCCCCTTTTTTGGAGCCACTCGTTGCCATGCATTGCTTTGGGAAGGATCTGTCTTCTAGGGGCGGGAAGGGTTTCCTGGAGGAAGACCACTGATCCGTTCAGGTTGCTTAGTCTACAGTAAGTAGCATTTCGTTTGCTGGGGGAGTTAAGGCCTTTGACATTCAGAGTCATGAATCATAGTTTTTGATGTGGAGGAGGATCTTCCTGTGGGGACCCCTTACTTTCGGAGTGAGAGGGTTCGGGGATCACTCATTGACATGTAACATTTGAGACTTCAATCCTGGTACTTAGCCGTTGCAACCAGGGTTTTAACTTTTTGAACTGGTGAAACTTGTTACCATTGAGTAAAGAACTGAACAGAAAACCAACGTAAACGTCGAACTGGGCCTAGGGGCCCTTTTGCCAATGAGAGATTTCCTTCTCATGGCATAGCATGTTAATGGGACTCAGGATCGATTGTTCGTGGCTTGTCCCGCGGCAGAGCCGCCGTAAGAAGGTTGGTTGTGGGGGTTCTTCAGGGTTTTTTCGGGGAGAAGATGGTTTTCCTTTTCTTTGTAAGTTGAGTCCAGGTGTTACGCGTGGGTTTTGGGGCTTCTCCATCTTTGGTGGTAGGGGAGGGGCTCCTCAGATCCTCATCAGGTGTCGATGGTTCCCCGCCTAGGATGCCTCCTGCCTCCTCGAGCGAGCTGATCACCTGGGAGTGGCCTTCGAATGTGAACTGTAGGGCGGCCGGGAAGATCCAGCAATATCTGATCTTCCGGTCTTGGAGGAAGGATGTGAGCGGCTTGAGGGCCCTGCGCATCTGGACTGTTGCTGGTGCCAGGTCCTAGTACACTTGTACTGCTGTCCCTTGAAATGTTAGTTCTCCTTGCGTTCGGCTGGCCTCCATAATTTCCTGTTTGGTAGAGTAAAAGTGGACCTGGGTGATAACATTTGGTGGCTCGGTTGCAGCGCCTCCTCTGCGACTCCGTAATCTGTGTGTTGGTCCAGTAGCAGCAGTGCTTTTTCACAGTCCGGGAGAAGGGCCTGAAAGAAGCTTCTTATGAAAGGTTGAAGGGCCTGGTCTGGGATTGCGGTAGGGATCCCCCCTAATCTACACCTTGTTCCTGCAGGCCATGTTTTCCAGGTCTTCCTGTTTGCGTGCCACTTCCTTGTGTTTCCCTTCTAGGGTCTGGAGTCTCTTTTGAAGGTCCGCTATCTGAGCCGCGTGGTCCAGGGTATGGTCTTTAGCTTCACTGACTCTGTGTTCTACTTCCCCCAGCCGATTGTCCAGGCCCTCCACTTTGTTATTGATCTCCGTCATCATGCAATCTGAAAATCAGCCTTGATGCCGGTTAAGAGGGATTGGATGTCATCTTTAGTGGCCCACAGGCCTGTGGGCCTCTCTGGGGAGCGGGAACCGGGGCCCCCAGCCTCCTGTCTTTTACCCTTATCCTGCACGAGTAGCATGGTGGCAATGTCCATGTGTTTAGGGGGCTTGTGGTGTTTAGAAATCTTCACCTGGCAGAGTTGAGGCGGGAGAATCTCTCCTGATCGTGCTGCTATAGGTTTTGGGGGACCTGCTCATGGCTAGGAACCCTCCGGCCTTGTGGTGTGCTGGGCCTTCTCAATGCTCTTGCAGCCTGGCCTGTGGGTTGGCTCGCTCATTGCGGGGCCCTTGGGGAGGGCTTGTTATGGTAATTACTTCTCTGCTACTGTTCGCTTTCAGGAGCCTCTTGGTTTGTCTGTGGGATGCTGGGTGTTTCTGGCCTCCCACCTCCAAGCCTTTTGGGGTTAGGGCCTGTGTGTGGCCTGTAGATTATGGCTGGTGCCTTTCACTAGGCCCAGTGAGTCAGCTGGGCCCTGCATGGAAGCACAGGGGCTGCGGGACTATTGCTGGATGCTTTGTGGAGCTGTAGAAAGCTGGAGATGGGGCCAGGTTCCAGCCAGCTGGGTTTAAGGCTTTCTGATTCACCAGTTGTCATGCCCAGGAGCAGGGAGTGACAGCTGATTGCTACGGTGCCACTCCCATAAGGCGCTTGCTCCGGGGCAAGTAGCAGGTCAGGCTCTCATTTAGGGCGTGGAGAAGTAATAGCCTTGGGGCTTGTGAGTTCTGTTGTCACTGGTGGTGTTCTATGGGAGCATGGGCAGTCATTGTTTAGCTCGGGGGGGCGGGTTGCCGTGCTTTGGTTTGTTCAGGCCCTCTGTGATGGCAGAGGGGCTGCTGCTTTCCCCCCAGAGGCCTCTGTGCAGTGGTTCTCCTCCTCCTCCACTGGTCCCCGCGGATGTGCTTATACTGGGGATGACAGATAATCAGGACCCCACTTCGGGGCTCGTGGGTCTTGATGATGCTTGTGGTGCACCCCCCCGGGTTGCTGTGCCTCGTCACGCCGCGCCGGCTTAATTAGGATTAGTGTGGCGGCAAAGGGGGCTGCTGGTAGCCAATGGTGGCACGGATTTTGCCCCCACACCACGGGGGATAGGGGGAAGGTGCCTGTTTGGGAGCAGGGGCAGGGGCAGGGAGAGTGGCATTCACAATTAGCCGCCGGTCCTTCTTCCCCGCCTCCAGCACCCCAGGGTGATGATGCTCCACTTCGGGACCGCCGGGGGGATTCAATTCAGCTGGCTGTTGTTTCCCTCACTCTTCTCTCCCAGTCGGCTCCCGCAGCTGCTAGTTCATGGCTGGGTTGGGGGGTGCATGCAGTGGCAGTCTCTGAGAGGGGGGCAGAGTCATGATAGCTCTTTCGGTGTTGGGTGGTTCTTCAGCAAAGCTGAGGCCGCTCCGCCACTCCTCCCCCAACAGGCACCGTCATCTTGCTTGCAGCCGAAGACGCCCTGCGGAGTGGCATGTCAGGGATTTCGGCTAGTCCGCAGGCTCTGTTTTTTCCAGAGCGGTGGACTTAATTGTGCTCCTCAGGTTCCGCCGTTGGTACCCCAGAGTTAATGGTTTGTTATATCCATAGAGATTGCAGTTATGGCTCGGGCTCCAAGCCACGCCAGCATCCAATAGGTATTTTATGGGACTGTTGGGGGGAGGCATTTGTGTCAGTCATGGATGCGGTGTGCTCTGTGGTTTCCGCTGGTCTACGTGTGTTGTGCTTAAACAGGGTTCATGGCTCAGCTTCCTCAGGGCTGTTGGTAGCATGGTGTGCTGTCTTCGACAAGGCTTTTCAGTGTCATTAAGTGTGTACCTGGGTGTACAGGTTCTGCTCTTCTCTGTGTTCTTTTTGTCTTGGACATGTTGAGTGTATTCAGGATGATTATGATTACACCAGTTTTCAGGTTATGTCGTCATAGGGAATAGTTCTGGTGTTATTGGGCTGCTTCATTCAATGTAGCCTTCATTGGTGGGTGGAACCCATCAGTGGCCAAGTTTAGACGGGCAAGAGTGTCTTTAGTCATGTGCAGATCCAATTGCTAATTGGCCAGGTACTTCAGCAATGCATGCTTTCAATGATGTCCTGCCGCGGATGGCATGGCCGAATGGTTGGATACCAATGTTTCAGTCCACCCCCTGAGGGTCATGGTAGGTCGTCACTGTTGCCAACATGATCACAGTAGGTTCGAGGGATATAATGATATTTGTGAATGGCCCTTGGAGGCGTTCTGGTTTACATGAGTGTGCTCCTGAATTGGGCTGTCAAACCTTTCATGCCCTGAAGAAATGTTCACTGCAGTGTCTTGTAGAAAAAAGTCACTATTTCTAATGGATTTTAGTGTCTGACGTCACTCCAATGGGAAGAAACCTTTAAGGTGGGATTTACAAGCTGCAACCTGTCAATGTGACCAAAAATGTACCATGGAGGGGGTGTTGAAGAGAGTCCAGTACACAAAAGTATATGGGAGCGTATTTTAACCATCAACATAATCTTTCAATTGTACCTGCCGCTAAGCCAGACATTGGGTGATTTATTGATTAAGACCACAGAGACAATACAAATCAACTGCTCGATTTCAGCAAAAATTGATGAAAAATCAGGTTATGAGCATTGGGGTCCTGAAGCTTAAAAATGGCATTTGCTGACTCACTCGCATAGAGCATAGATAACAACCACCGATATAGATGAATAGGTTTAATCAAAACCAGTGCAGTGCATGCCCTACATGTTAGTTTGTGGAGTGGGACCACAGGCATATACATATGGCCAGTGCCAAGCTTGAGGCTGTTATGGCAGGAAATATTATTCTCACTTGCTGCATATTTTTAGTACTATTGAAATATTTAGCACTATTGAAATAATTGTCTCAGGAGGATAGCTCAGTGGCAACGTGCTTGCCTTGGAAGCAAGACAACGCAGAGCAACACAGGTTCAATCCCTGGGTCCACGGTTAAATAACATATCATAGCCTAGAACTTTTATATGATTATTTGTGGTATAACTTACTATTTATAAAAATGAAAAGACAATTCAATTATCAACATTTTTATTTCATCTGTGTGGTGTGCCATACTAATGCCCTGGCGAGTCAAGAATTCAGAATGTAATCGTGAGCGCCCAGTCAATGACAAAGTTTTAGGCTGATATGTTGTTACAGGATAAGCAGAGTGTGGCATGAGTCTCTCATTGCCTTCGCCTGGGTTAAAGGTAAAACGGTTTCAGAATCTGAGGGATATTTCATGCGTTTCAGACTCACTTCTGCCATAGACCCAGCTTGAACTTCTTAAGTTTGTTAGGGAGAATTCTCTGTTTAGGCTGAATTTCCTAACCTAGTGAGTCCCCCAGCAGCTTTGCTGGATTTCTGGAGTTGTTTTTTTTCCATCCTGCCAAGAGTGAGACTCTTTTCTCCCACTCTTGGACATGTATGTGTGTAATTCCTTTGAAATGTCAATGTGTTCGATGGGCTATGGGGTCTTTTACTCCATAGGGTCTCATATGTTTTTCTATGTGTGTTACACCGCACCCTATGTGTCGTAACACGGGGGTGCCCTAGCGGGTCCCCCACCATAGCCTCCATACCCGGGGACTGACTACTGTCTCCCCGGGCATGTAAAGTCACCATTGGCTTTACTAGACCTAAATTTACTAACAGAACTAGTACCAACCATCTTATTGTGGACGTACTAGTAGGGGTAATTCGATTACTCCTGGATCTGTTACTCGAGGGGGCACTGTCCCGTCCCCCCTCGTCGAGTTTTGGCTGGTGGCAGTGGAAACTACTTGTTATGTTCGCTCCCGGACATAACCCTATGGGATTCGTCCCATTGTTGGAGATTGATACTTTTTCTCATTTATCTCTGACGTACCACCGATCTACTTATCTTAAATAAGTTTATCGAGTGGTATTTTCTGCCAGAACTCGGTTTTAAAATGGCATCTGTGTTCGTCTCTGTGACTCCTAAACCAAAGGTTGAGCCCTTTGTTCCACTTTTGGCGGGCCTCTGTACAGAGACCCTCCAAAGTGGTGCCATTCTGTCTGGGTTACCTCAGGGGTGTGGGAGGGGGTTTAGGCACCCTGGACCGAGTTGCCTTGCCAACTCAGGTCGCACTCTGGAGTGATTGGCCCAGGTGGTGAGCCTTCCCGCTCACCACTTAGCATGTGTTGATTGACAGCTAGGCTGAATGAATGGGGGTCTTCTGCATAAAAGCAGGGCTTTTGGGACTGGATCTTCAGAAGTTGCCACAGAACCTAAGAATCCGACGAGGGTAACGCTGAGCCGCCCTGCAACGACGACACCTCCGGTGGAGCCCTGCAGAGCCGACTCACCACTTCCCGACGAAAGAGGAGATCTCCCTGCCGGAGAGTCTCTTCTCCTGACTGGTGGGAACAACCAGTCCCCTTCGCTTTTTATTCGCCTCAGGACGCAGTGGTCAAATTGCCCGTGCAGAGCACCTCGGCAACCGGATAGCCACTACCCCTGTACCGCGACCAAAAGGTGGTGCCTTGTGACGGAGCACTCCGCGGCTGGTCTCTTCCCTGGTGGTGCACCGGACTTCACTTTCCTTCGACGACTTGATCATCTCTACTCTTGGCTAAGACCCGACGTGCATCCACCACCTGGAACAACTGCCCCCGCCGGAGCTGCCCTCCACAACAAGGTACCGTGTCCGCCTGGCTTCCCTTCCGTTCGGTTCGAGTGAGGTGTCTTAATCCTCTCCGTTCCGCTGGGTCGCCTCCAAGCTTTGCTCATTCTTTGTTCTGAACTGGTTCAATCTGCCGATAACAATTTGCTATAAAGACTTGAATGCATCTCCACTAGAGACTTTTTGGGACATCGCGCCTTGCCTCTCTCCGAGTGGGCCCGGCCTCTGAACTTTACGATCTATTGTGATTCTTGCCTTCCTGCCTTGCATTTTATCCGCATAGGATTGAACTGTGTTGATTTCATAACCTGCCTATCTTTTTCTCTCCCGTCCTAACTAATATTTGAGTGTCATCTAGGTTGAGGTATACACCTCTGTCTGGAAATAAGTGGTACTGGTAGAACCTAGAGTTGTCGATATTTTGCTAGGGGGATTGATCGTTTTCTACTTTGTAGATTAATTGTGTTTGATTTGTTTGCCGTGATTTGCTTTAGTGTTTTCCATAGATGTTGTGTTACAAATAAATACCTTACTATCTTTACACTAAGCCTTGTTGCGTGTTTGCTTGTCTTTTTGTGAAGAATTGCCCTATGTTGTATTCTCCACATACTGCTCAACTTTTCTTGAGAGAAGTCTGACTGCTCAGCCACAGCTACCAAGTGAATCTGTGTGGTACAGACTGCTACCAAGTGGGTTCACCGCCAACGCCTGTAGTCCTAAATCTTTTGCAGTGGTCCCAGAGGGAACTGCACAGGTTTCCGCCTAACACTGGTGTACAGCGGTGGGATTTGTATCGAGTATACAGTTTAGAGTGCTTTTCGACGCTGTAGGATAACTAACCACAAAGCTTAGCACTAAAAAGCAACTTTCACAAACATGTCTACGATGGAAACTTACAGTCAAGAATCCTTGTCAGGTGAAAATACTGAGAGTTTTCGAGCTCTCTGTAGGCAAGAGAATCTTTCTGTAAGAGGCAAGAAGTTAGAACTAATAGAGAGATTGCTGGCGAACCAAAGTCTGGGTACTGGTTCAGAGGAACCACTCTCCCCAGCGAATGTAGACGACAGTAATGGTGTTGATCTGAATCGTAATTCTGATAATAGCGATGAAGAGGCTGACGAGGACGGAGAGGCTAACGAAACTGTCTCCCCTGCTCCTCTACCTGCCTTACCAGCTGTGCCTACGGGGCCCATACCAGGTCCCACAAGTAACCCTGCTTATTTTGAACTTGAAAAAATGAAGCTCGAATTAGAATATAAACGGTTCTTGGCTCAATCTGAACGAAACTAAGAGCTCGAGTTCAGACGGATGAATGCCCAGGCTGAGCAGAAGCAAGCTGAGTTAAGACTCAGAGAAATAGAACTTAATCACGAGTTAGAAATGAAAAAGTTGTCTATGGAAAATGCTTCTCTCTCCTCTGGTTCCTCTAGGAGCTCCAGTCCCAAAAGACCCCGGATGCCTAAGGAATTAGTGGGTATGTATGAACCGAGATTGGATGTGTTGGATTGGTTGAAACTGTTTGAATACAATCATGGGCTCCAGGACATCACCGGGAATGCGTTGCTTCCCTGGTTGTTCTCTAGGCTCCCTCCTGTTGCGACTGATGTGGTAATGGAGTTGGGGGAGGCGGATAAGACGGATTACGAAAGTGTGAAACTAGCTTTGATAGCTAGATTCGGGAAGACCCCTTCCCAGTATCTTAAGAGGTTTAGAACCCTCAAAAAGCATGATGGTACCCCTTGGGCTACCTGGGTGAGTGAAGGGTTGAAAAACTTAGAGGGATGGATTAAGGGTTACAAAGTGAACACTTATGAGGGTATGAGAAATCTTTTTATGTTGGAGTCTATTTATGATGCCTGTTCTCCTGAGCTCAGACAGCACTTGGCTGATTCGAAGGAATTGGATTCCAGGGCACTAGCTACGGCTGCTGACTTGTGGGTTGCCAACAGGGCTACTCATAAGGATTCTGGGGCAACTCAGAAAAAGGATGAGGGAAAACAGCCTAAAAAAGACTCAAAAGAGAATTCGAATAACTCACATTCCAAAGAGGGCCCCAAACAAAACCAGAAGGGTAAGCCACCAGGAAAACCACAGCAGAATAGTGTGTCTTCTGGTGCCAAACCGGAAGGAGGTCAGAACAAGCCACCATTCCAGAAAGCATTCGGTAAATGCTTTGTTTGTGGCTCGACTGACCACGTGAAAGGAGATCCCAGATGTAAGGGTAAACCTTCAGGGGTCCAGCTTGTCTCCTTAGCCTTCGCTCCAGAGGAGGAAGTCCAAATGGCAAGTGGAAACTTTCTACTGCTAGCTGACGAACCCATTGGAGTCTCAGCCAGCGTTTCTTTAGTATCTCTGGGGTTGTGGGAACAACAGAATTTAGATGTCTATAATTCTATCCCCGATAATACTAAAGAGTATTATAAGGACAGTGTCCAGGTGAATGGTCAGGAGACTCCTGCCATTAGGGACACTGGGGCCAGCATAACTGTGGTGGATAAATCGTTTTTTCAGGCTGAGGATGTTGCTAAGGCACCCAAACGCCTCACCAAGTTAGCTGGAGGGCATGTGCAGATGCTTCCCAAATTACCAGTTCTCATCCAGTGTAACGACATGACTGTGAAGATACCTGTCAGCATACAGAGTGAGGTACCAGGACGCGTACTGTTGGGTAACGATTTGAAAACTCTCGGAGTTGTATCGCATACTCCCAGACCTCCTAGTAAACGGTTACAGGAACTAACCAGACCCGCACGAGAGAGGACCATGCGCGGTACTCTCCCGGAGATGATGAAGAAAGAAATCACTCCTGCTCCACTGGAATTGTCGGCCGCTGTCTCCAAGAAATCAGAAGCGAAGGGGAAACCTAAGACTTCTATCCCGAAACCAGCCGCCAGCATTCCAGTACAGCAGACACGGACTTCCCCGCGGTTGTCCAACGTCACACCCGTAACTCCACCTCCAGCCGAGGCTGAGAGGGAGGTACAACCCTGCGTGGTAGAATTAGACTCTGAGGAAGAACTAATGGAAGGCCAGGAACTCATTGGAGATCTGGATCCTGTTGACCATCCTGAGCTGCAGTCTTTACTGGCAGAAGGTGGACCCAGCAGGGCAGACTTCAGTAAGGGACAGAGAGAATGTCCAACTCTGGAAGGTCTTCGCCATCAGGCAGAAGCTCAGGCTGAAGGGCAAGAGCCTGGGAAATACAGGTTGCACTGGGAAGATGGCCTCTTCTACAGTGAACCGACCGAGTCTGCACCTGGAGACTACAAACGCCTTGTAGTACCCCAAGAGAACAGACCACAGTTCTTGCAGTTAGCCCACGAGATTCCTTTGGCTGGTCACTTGAGTTTCAAGAAGACTAAGGAAAGGCTCTCTCTCTACTTCTATTGGCCAAAGATGGGGGCCGAAGTAGAAAAACACTGCAGGAGCTGCCACACCTGCCAGATCTCTGGTAAGGTTGGATCCAAGAACGTGGCACCGTTAGTGCCTCTCCCGGTTGTGGGAGTCCCAGGTGAGAGAGTAGGGATTGACATCGTTGGTCCCCTTGATCCTCCAACCTCCTCAGGCAACAGGTTTATACTTGTTGTAAACAAGAATATCAGAGTTCGGGAGGATATCTCGCGCTCACACCAATAAGTTTTTTGTGAAACCTATTATCACTGTTGCTAAAATTCCTCAGGATAGGTTCATAAAAGTCTTCAAGTTACACAACGCTTGTCAATTCAATATATTTTAATTTATCTACCAAGGTAAAGAACAGCCGACACGTGTTTCGACCCTTGGTCGTTATCAAGGCTGTACAGATTATTACATTCATTCAATATAACGAAAAAAGGAATAGAAAAGAGAAAATTCAAAAACCATACCATATGGTGCCAACATGTCAGGTCAGGTTATGGGAAAATTCACTATTTCATCAAAAGAAGGGACGTATACATACTTATTGACATGGACTGTTATCTTCAAAACTCTGGAAACACTGACACATACAACCACTCAACAAATGTGGGCTGTATGAAACCTAAACAATGGCATATATCAAAAAACAAGGAAATGTATCCTTAAAATTTCATCTTTTAATTCATTTATAAAAAAGCACAAATATCAAAAACATTAGTACATTTATACCATATAAAAAATATACACATATTTAAAAGTAGTCATTCCACCATATAAAGTCAAGTTGTACAAACACTCATAAACATATGCAGTAGCAACTTAATTCCTCTTGCTTCCTACTGTATATAAACAATTAGCCCAACTTATATAAGTTTCTGTCCTTGATGTTGCTATTAACTGGACATTCTTCAGGGGCAGAAGAATTTTTGTTTTGTGCTTCCTGTAGACTTATTCTCTATGTTCCTGGTTCCTATAGCTGAAGATACATACAAACATAAAACATATTACTACATGGGCATAATTGGTTAATTCATTAAACCTAGCCAACCTAATCACCATTAGGATGCATCAAGAATACAATATATCATATACTAATGCTTCTTACTTGTAACAGTAAATGTTGTTCAAGTTTATATGACAATTATACATTTGTCCTTCACTTTCACAATGGTTTTCGAGGAACAGCCAAATTGCTCACCAGATTCTCTGATATCATTATAGACTAATTCATACCTTCTCAAACATAGTATAATCATCAATCTCACTCGTAATATATGAAAAAAACCGGGGGTGAAAAAATCATCCAGAGTAAGATCTCACCTCTGTCCCAGTACAAGTTTTTATCTCTCTTGGCAAAGGTTTTGTAAATTCTTTTAGGCCCGTCACAGGACAATGCATTTACCATGTGGGTTAAGCATAAGATCTAGTAAGAGCGGAAAAAAACTCTATAAGTTTGTAAAGTGATGAGACGAAAAAAGACTTACCTGTAAACTTAATACCAAATTTGTTGTTGTTGGTATGTAGCACAAGGTATTAAGTTTACAGGTTTAGCAAGCACACAAAGCATTGACTTCCTTGATCTGCATATTTTTGTGAATAATGGGCAGATTGAAACACAAACATATCGTAAATCAACAGAAGTTAACTCAATACTGTATGCAAAAAGTAGTCATCAGAGATCTACAATTGACAATATCCCGGTGGGGGAATTTTATCGGGCCAGGCGAAACTGCAGTTTAGATTTGGATTATCAGAAGGAGTCTGACCTGCTTACGCAAAGATTCCAAAAGAGAGGATATAACCTGAAATGTATAAAGAAAGCGGCAGATAAGTACAAAGAATGTAGTCAATTGGAGCTTTTATGTGACCGTGTGAAAGAGAAACCTGAGAGTGATTGTATTTCCATAATAACTCAATTCTCGCAAGACTCATCCTTACTCTATAAAATGGTATCTAGACACTGGGATATTTTGAGACTCGATAAGGATCTGTTACCTTTTTTGACTGAGAAACCTAAATTTACTTTCACGAGAGCACACATTATCAAACAGAAGTTGAGTCCCTCCTTTTTGGATGTTCAGGCAGACAGTACTGAAGGAACTTGGCTAAAAGGAAAGAGGGGATTTTTTAAATGTGGAAATTGTAATCAGTGCAAATATGCGTATGTTAATTGTGACTCCTTTACAGATGATAATGCAATGACAATTAAGATTAACCAGTTCATTAACTGTAAAACGTGCTTTGTTGTTTATGCTATTATCTGTATATGTGGTAAGCTTTACGTTGGCAGCACTATTCGGCAATTGAGAATACGAATAAGGGAACATTTAGCCAGTTTAAAGAGTAGTGATGCTAAGACACCAATGTCCATTCATTGGCAGCTGCAACATCAGTTGGATAGCCAAGAAGATATTAGATTCATTGGTCTCATGCAAGTGAAGATGGGTAAACGGGGTGGTAATCTTAGGCTTAAACTTAGGCAACAAGAGAGCAAACTAATTTGTTATTTTAGAAGTACCACAGTCGGTCTTAATCAGGACCATGAAATGCATGTTTTCTTATGACGTAATAACATGACTGACATTCCTCTTCTTTTCTGATTTACAATGAATGAAATCAGCATAATTGGTGATGCCATCTATTGTAATTATCACAACTTGAGATGCCGTTCCAGCCTTACCAGAGTATTGTTACATGGGATCAAAAATCATAGGATCTCAGGTACTCATTAGTGAAAGTACAGCCATGGAAATAAAATAGAATATTTTTCATGAATTATATTATTTAAATAGTTTAAGGGTTACAATGGGATTTATATGTTTGGTGGACGTATGCATATCATGAGGATGTAACTGTAGAATTAGTTGTGGTTTTATTGCACTATTTTGTATTTACAGAAAGTTAAATTCGAGTTGAAATAGCCCTATCAATTTAAAGTATTGGGTAACTGTAACTGAGTGACACTAGCCAATGAATAACATATATTGGCAATATATCATGCTTTCTTAATAAGGGGACTCTGTAATAATGCCCATATAACGCTGAGTGCGCGTGTGTATGGCGCCGTCGCGCGCGCTTGCGTGTGGCGTCTTTGCGCGTGCGTGCGCATGACGTCATCGCGCGTGCGTGACGTCATCGCGCGTGCGTGCACGTGACGTCATCGCGGTGCGGCCCGCGATCCTGTGAGTGTCAATACATTTAAATGGAAGGGGAAACTCGTGGGATCCCCTTAGCATAACAAGGTTCTGGGATTCAGCCCATGTAAAGGTAAGCCCATGGAAAATAGGAATACTAATAGGGGTATGGTATGGTATTTTAAACAGGATATATTCTATTTAACAGAACCATCCTTTTGGAATGGTTGAGGGAGGTCCTTCAGTAACTCATGATGTGCATATGGGAACTGAACATAATACAATATTATTATATTATATATTTTCTTGTTCAAAAATATAATTTAAATGGCATGAGGGATTTATTGACCGATGAGTATTTTTAACTATGGAAATGATTAATATGGGGATCTATAGTTAACCCTATGAAGTGTAGTACAATAAACATATTTCTTATAGGTGAAAGCCAATTTTGGACCTAAAACATTTCGAATGTAAAGACTATTGGAACATTTGGTATTCTAAGAACATAGATTTTCAGGTTGGTGAACATTCTAAATTTCAATCTATGCTATAATATGGGATAAAACGTTTATGTAATCCATACCATTAAATTTAATTTAAGGGGTCTACACATAGGGATGGAAGATATTACTAAATGACATAGAGAGGGTAAGTTTCAATTCTATTTTCTAATGTTGCATCTTGAATATTCACATGTTCTCTGGTCATGTTGGAATGGTGTCACAGGGTGATAATCAGTAATCTGTGTAACCAATATATTGGGGTTGAGTTTTATTGTGAAAACAGTTGATAACTGGATGTTATGTTGAACATACATATATTTTGTGAGGAAAAACTAAATTATTGTTTTATGTTTATTTTTATTTGAATATTCATCTTATATCTTGACTATGGCGTGAATTTTCCCATAACCTGACCTGACATGTTGGCACCATATGGTATGGTTTTTGAATTTTCTCTTTTCTATTCATTTTTTCGTTATATTGAATGAATGTAATAATCTGTACAGCCTTGATAATGACCAAGGGTCGAAACACGTGTCGGCTGTTCTTTACCTTGGAAGATAAATTAAAATATATTGAATTGACAAGCGTTGTGTAACTTGAAGACTTTTATGAACCTATCCTGAGGAATTTTAGCAACAGTGATAATAGGTTTCACAAAAAACTTATTGGTGTGAGCGTGAGATATCCTCCCGAACTCTGATATTCTTGTTTACCTTGTACAAACTTTGTGGGAAGTTTGAGGGAGTGATATCACTTGCTGCCGACCCCATCTTTTTTATATATAAATTTTTTTGAAGTTCGAGAGTGGTAAATAGTGCACGCAATTTGATAGCGATCCCACATCATTTGGTATTATACTTGTTGTAGTAGACCATGCTACTAGGTATCCTGAGGCAATTCCTATGAGGACTGTTACAGCTCCGGCTGTGGCTAAGGCCCTACTTGGTATTTTTACCAGGGTCGGGTTTCCTAAGGAAGTAATCTCTGACAGGGGGTCAAACTTTATGTCCCACTACATGAAAGCCATGTGGAAAACCTGCAGAGTAACTTACAAGTTCTCAACGGCTTACCACCCACAAACCAATGGGTTGGTAGAACGGTTCAACCGAACCATGAAGAGCATGATAGGTGCTCTAGAGGAACCCCTTAAGCGTAAGTGGGACCTTCTATTGCCATGCCTTCTCTTTGATTATAGAGAAGTCCCACAGGAGGGAGTAGGTTACTCTCCCTTCGAACTACTCTATGGTCATCCCGTCAGAGGTCCATTGGCCCTGATTAAGGAGGGGTTGGAGAGTGCTCCTTCCCCCAAGCCA
The DNA here is from genome assembly GCF_040938575.1 of Ambystoma mexicanum. NCBI lineage: Eukaryota > Metazoa > Chordata > Amphibia > Caudata > Ambystomatidae > Ambystoma > Ambystoma mexicanum. The sequence goes on along the minus strand of NC_090929.1, from coordinate 1,362,416,313 downwards.
GTCAGAGTGACTGACTACGTGATAGGTCTCCGGAGGAGAATGTCGCAGATGATTACGGAAGCAAGTGATAACTTGAAAGCTGGACAAGCATTGGTCAAGCACTGGCACGATCAAAAGGCTAACATGGTTGAGTTCGCTGAAGACCAGCTTGTTCTCGTTATGATCCCAACAAGACAGAGGGCCTTGCAAGATAAGTGGATGGGACCCTACCGAGTAGTGCGTAGACTCGGAGAGGTTAACTATCTGGTGGACTTGGGCAATCCCAAGGAGGCTCCGACAGTCTTTCACACCAACCGACTTAAAGCGTATGTCTCACGACCTGATGTAGGAGCGTTGCTTCTAGCATCATCCGAGGAAGAAGAAGAGAGTGAAGCTCTTCCGGATCTCCTCAGAGGCTTACCTTTAGATGAAAAAATTGAAGCAGTGAATCTCTCCTCCAATCTGACACCCGAGCAACAAGAAGAGTGCAAATCTATGTTGAATCAGTTTGCCTCTCTGTTCTCGCTTTCACCAGGCTTGACCCCTTGGGGCCAGCACGATATACTCACAGGTGACTGTCTGCCGGTCAAAAGCAGAGGATACCGTATGTCAGAAAACGTACGAACCCACATCAAAGGTGAGGTCAGTAAGATGCTTGATCTCGGGGTAATAGAGCCCTCTACTAGTCCATGATCTAGCCCAGTTGTGTTAGTACCAAAGGCCGGATCTAAAGAACTTAGATTCTGCGTGGATTATCGAGCTCTTAATGCAGTCACCACGACTGATGCCCACCCTTTGCCAAGAACAGATGAGTTGGTGGATGAACTTGGCGCCGCCAAGTTCCTCAGCACATTTGACTTGACGTCAGGCTATTGGCAAATAGCCCTGACAGACCATGCCAAGGAGAAAACTGCATTTTCTACCCCCGTTGGCTTATACCAGTTTAAGGTGATGCCTTTCGGACTGAAGAATGTACCTGCTACGTTTCAACGGATGGTAAACCAGGTTCTAAATGGGATGGAGGACTTCTGCATGGATGACATTGCAGTGTTCAGCAATTCCTGGGAAGAACATGTAATCCACCTGAGAGATGTTTTGCAGGCTCTTGGACGAGCCAATCTGACCATAAAGGCAAGTAAATGCCAAATTGGACAGAGTAAGGTAGTCTATCTTGGGCATGAGGTAGCGGTGGAGAAATAAGGCCTTTGCTCAGTAAGATTGAAGCTGTGCAAAATTGGACAACACCGACTACTCAAAGCCAAGTGAGAGCCTTCCTAGGCCTCACTGGGTATTACAGGAATTTCATAGAGAACTATGGGACCATAGCTTCTCCACTGAATGTCATCTCCTCGCCCAAATTTCCTAAAAAGGTTAAATGGAACGAGGAGTGCAATCAGGCTTTTGAAAACCTGAAACAGGCTCTTTGCCAAGCCCCAGTACTCAGAGCTCCTGATTACCGCCAACACTTCATTGTGCAGACAGACGCTTCCAATGTAGGGATAGGTGCCATACTCAGTCAACTGGATGGGAAAGGTAGGGAGCACCCCGTTTGCTTCATCAGCCGCAAGCTGAAGGATCCTGAAACAAGGTGGGCAACAATCGAAAGAGAGTGCTTTGCTATCTTGTGGGCTCTGAAGAAGTTTAGGCCGTACTTGTATGGTTCTACTTTTGTTATTCAGACTGACCACCAACCCTTGAGATGGTTAATGCAAATGAAAGGGGAGAACCCAACACTATTGAGATGGTCGATCTGCCTGCAAGGGTTTGATTTCACCATTGAGCACAGGTCAGGGTGTCACCACCAAAATGCTGATGGTCTCTCTAGGATGTTTGTCATCGACTAGAGGTATGAGATTCATTCAGGAGTGGATTAAATCCTCCTGTCCCTTAGTCTGGGGGGGGCGAGTGTTAGGGAGAATTCTCTGTTTAGGCTGAATTTCCTAACCTAGTGAGTCCCCCAGCAGCTTTGCTGGATTTCTGGAGTTGTTTTTTTCCATCCTGCCAAGAGTGAGACTCTTTTCTCCCACTCTTGGACATGTATGTGTGTAATTCCTTTGAAATGTCAATGTGTTCGATGGGCTATGGGGTCTTTTACTCCATAGGGTCTCATATGTTTTTCTATGTGTGTTACACCGCACCCTACGTGTCGTAACACGGGGGCGCCCTAGCGGGTCCCCCACCATAGCCTCCATACCCGGGGACTGACTACTGTCTCCCCGGGCATGTAAAGTCACCATTGGCTTTACTAGACCTAAATTTACTAACAGAACTAGTACCAACCATCTTATTGTGGACGTACTAGTAGGGGTAATTCGATTACTCCTGGATCTGTTACTCGAGGGGGAACTGTCCCGTCCCCCCTCGTCGAGTTTTGGCTTGTGGCAGTGGAAACTACTTGTTATGTTCGATCCCGAACATAACCATATGGGATTCGTCCCATTTTTGGAGATTGATACTTTTTCTCATTTATCTCTGACGTACCACCGATCTACTTATCTTAAATAAGTTTATCGAGTGGTATTTTCTGCCAGAACTCGGTTTTAAAATGGCGTCTGTGTTCGTCTCTGTGACTCCTAAACCAAAGGTTGAGCCCTTTGTTCCACTTTTGGCGGGCCTCTGTACAGAGACCCTCCAAAGTGATGCCATTCTGTCTGGGTTACCTCAGGGGTGTGGGAGGGGGTTTAGGCACCATGGACCGAGTTGCCTTGCCAACTCAGGTCGCACTCTGGAGTGATTGGCCCAGGTGGTGAGCCTTCCCGCTCACCACTTAGCATGTGTTGATTGACAGCTAGGCTGAATGAATGGGGGTCTTCTGCATAAAAGCAGGGCTTTTGGGACTGGATCTTCAGAAGTCGCCACAGGACCTAAGAATCCGACGAGGGTAACGCTGAGCCGACCTGCAACGACGACACCTCCGGTGGAGCCCTGCTGAGCCGACTCACCACTTCCCGACGACAGAGGAGATCTCCCTGCCGGAGAGTCTCTTCCCCTGACTGGTGGGAACAACCAGTCACCTTTGCTTTTTATTCGCCTCAGGACGCAGTGGTCGAATTGCCCGTGCAGAGCACCTCGGCAACCGGATAGCCACTACTCCTGTACCGCGACCAAAAGGTGGTGCCTTGTGACGGAGCACTCCGCGGCTGGTCTCTTCCCTGGTGGTACACCGGACTTCACTTTCCTTCGACGACGAGATCATCTCTACTCTTGGCCAAGACTCGACGTGCATCCACCACCAGGAACAACTGCCCCCGCCGGAGCTGCCCTCCACAACAAGGGACCGTGTCCGCCTGGCTTCCCTTCCGTTCGGTTCGAGTGAGGTGTCTTAATCCTCTCCGTTCCGCTGGGTCGCCTCCAAGCTTTGCTCATTCTTTGTTCTGAACTGGTTCAATCTGCTGATAACAATTTGCTATAAAGACTTGAATGCATCTCCACTAGAGACTTTTTGGGACATCGCGCCTTGCCTCTCTCCGAGTGGGCCCGGCCTCTGAACTTTACGATCTATTGTGATTCTTGCCTTCCTGCCTTGCATTTTATCCGCATAGGATTGAACTGTGTTGATTTCATAACCTGCCTATCTTTTTCTCTCCCGTCCTAACTAATATTCGAGTGTCATCTAGGTTGAGGTATACACCTCTGTCTGGAAATAAGTGGTACCGGTAGAACCTAGAGTTGTCGATATATTGCTAGGGGGATTGATCGTTTTCTACTTCGTAGAGTAATTGTGTTTGATTTGTTTGCCGTGATTTGCTTTAGTGTTTTCCATAGATGTTGTGTTACAAATAAATACCTTACTATCTTTACACTAAGCCTTGTTGCGTGTTTGCTTGTCTTACTGTGAAGAATTGCCCTATGTTGTATACTCCACATACTGCTCAACTTTTCTTGAGAGAAGTCTGACTGCTAAGCCACAGCTACCAAGTGAATCTGTGTGGTACAGACTGCTACCAAGTGGGTTCACCGCCAACGCCTGTAGTCCTAAATCTTTTGCAGTGGTCCCAGAGGGAACTGCACAGGTTTCCGCCTAACAAAGTTCATCCCACTGAGGTTGATAGATTGAGTAATAGAACATTGGATTGCATTCCCAGCTATCACTACTGTGCTTAGAAGCATGAGGAATCTGGCATGAAATGCTAGCTAGAAAATGGTTATTATAACATATATTTCTGCCTTTGTCAGCAGTGGACATGAATGTGTTTTAAAAGTGACTACCCTATGTCTAATAACATTTCTTCTAATATTTAAAAAATCACTAGCATATATTTAAAAAATTGACTATTACTACTAAACTAGCAGGAAAAGGTGCCCACATTCAGTTGGGATCTTTGTACTGGGTGTTAGAGCTTTGGTGTTGGGTAGATGGTGGTCTACTTGAAGGTCAACAATTGTTGGAGTAAATTTGGGATTTGGCGATATTTTCTTACCGTGATATTTTGGTGGTAAACTGGTGGTAAACTGGCCTTACATTTAGAGATAGTTTAGTATTACACTATGTTGGTGATAATATAATATTAGCTTGTGCTGGTGGTAATTTTAGTGGTATCTTACTTTGTGGTATTTTCAGAATTACCTTATTTTTGGGGTATAGTGGTGAGCATGTTTTTTTATACTACAGCCCTACCATAAAACAAACCTTCCTCTCTATTATAATGGCTGTTGGTCGCCTGAAGAGAACCCCCAAACCTTTCACTTCAGAGAACCCAATGAGTTTATTCAGAACGCCACCTATGGTTTGTGGCTGGTATTACTGGCTTATGTACATCCAGTAATCTTTGTGTCTCATCTGACACTGCCTTCTTTTCAGCATGCAAAGAAGGAATCACTCACAACACTTACACACACCTTTCTACCTTGCAGGTATCTATTCACTTTTCCTTGCTTGCTATTTTAGCCACAGTTGTAAATTAGTAAATGCTTTACCACACTGGTACAAACATCAAAACCCTGTGATTCCCCTGTATATAAATGATTCACAGACACATGAATGACACACAAAATCCCAGCCTTTTTATTTTTGTACACTCTGTATTATTATAACCATTATAAACAGCAATACATCTTACCACATGATATCACAGCATCACCTGCAAAATATAAAAGAGAACAGAACAAACAGGTAAAACATCCTACAAAATGGTGCGTTGGGCCTGTGGGAACAGACTGTAGAGCATCAACTGGGCATGGCAAGCGTATTTTACACTGCCATACATGCATTACAGGGAACCACTGGACAACATTTTTGAAGAGGGTAGCATAATTCAGGTCTGTCTTCTGAGATTATTAAATGCTGCTGACAAACCTGCAGAGAAAGACTGTTTCATACGGTTATGTGCCAAAACATGGTTCATTTTAAATAGGTCTCTGCGAATACAAGAAAATAATGTCAAACTAATTAGCACACTAAAAGTCGAATTAGATGGAGTTAGTGAACAGGAGAAAAAGTTAAGAGCAGAACTGGAGGTATGTCAAAAGGACATGCAATCAAAGTGTAAAGAATTCGACACTCAATTGTTTCAAGGGAAAAAACTGTTTGAGGACTGAGCAAGAATTAAAACACTTGAAAGGATTGGTAGGTCACATTAGACAAGATGAAGACGAGGCTATTTTAGAAATGCAAGTTTTACAAAGAGAGAATTTAGAGAAAGAAGGTGAGCTTCAGACTGTTGAACAAGAGATAGCTAAAATGTTTCAAGAAAGGGACAAGCGAGACAAAGTGTTTAATGAATGTTGAAAGCAAATGAGTGATATGCAAAATGTGATTAATAAAATGGGTGATGAAAACACATACTTGCGGAAGGAGGCAGACCGACTTCTTAAAAAGTGCAAGGATTTGGAACAGCAGATATGCGATTTCAGGTCCCAAGACAAGCGACAGGGCACCACATTCAATGGGATTGAGGTGAATTCCATTTCTACACGGGGAGATAGCTCCCCAGTGGCTGTGGAGGTGCCTGGGCTTGGTCGCAGCACCTTTGGGGGGTTTGTCTCACCCATTAGGGGTTGCCACCAATCCCATACACCTGGGACAAGGGTTGACCCACAAAGTAATGCAATTCCAGATATTGCGCCAAGTAGCCCTATCAAGATAATGAAGTCAATCAAGGCCCTGATCAAACCGTTCAAAAAAGCAGGGGAGTGCTGTATAGAGGACCACTTAGAAGCGGTGCACGATATATTTAAAGCCCTACACATACACAAGGAACAATACAGACATTACTTTCACTTAACTCTGGATGCTCCCACAGCGAGCATCATCAGGGGATTGAATGAACAGGAGAACATGTCATGGACAGAATGTGAAAAAGAGGTTAGACGTCACTTTTCTCCATTCCAGTCATTACAGGAGGCAAAGAAAGTTGCATACACGATCACAACTGGGCCAAATACATCACCTCGCCAATTTCTTCAAGACTTAAAAAGAGCTTTTTCTCATTTTGATGTATTTTTTAATCCCAATTCCAATGAGTTTAAAACTGCCTATTTTTATGGCTTGCAGAAAGACATTATATCACAGTTAGTCCACAAGTTTGATCGTGATAAGCCCTTGAATGGATTGTGCACCAAAGTACAAAACTGTATGAAGTGCTCTACTGTCAGGGTAGAGAGGCCGATAAAATGAAAGAAACAAGATCAAAATCTAAAGAATCCTCGGCAACAGGAATGGAGATCAGGTTGGCTAAAATGTCACTTGAGTTCGCTCAAAGTCCAGGCAAAAATAATATGACACCCTAACACGGGGGTGCTCCACAGGGGTTGCCGCCCTCGGCACCAATGTTTCACTCACATGATCCTAGTAATAGGGAGAGTTACATTAGCCCTAGGTACTTAGGAGACAGAGATATCGACCCGATATGTCAGGCATGAACAACAGTCAGAGACAAAATCAAGATCAAAGAAGTAATAGTCCCTACCAGACGTTGGGGACAAAGAGCAGAGTTCACCCCAACACCATGATATATGGTAACCAGGACAGACCACGGTATGTGGATCGATTTACTGAAAATGGGAATCAGAATAGGGGACAGTACTCACAAAATGAGAGACAGGACAAGAGGCGGAATATGAACTATGCTCCACGTCAATACAATCAATCACCGCCACCAGGGGATTACAGCCAAAGAATAGGTACACCCCGCTCCCTGCCCCACATGAATCAAGAGTTCAGAAACAATTCAAATAGGAATCACTCTCCAGAACAATACCAGAATAGATTTAACCAGGGTGAGAACAACCAATATCGGCATAGGCTGCAAAGAGAAGATTCTAGAGAAATGGAAAGATTACAGTGTCTCGAGACCCAAGTAAAAATGTTGGCTGAACAAATAGGAAAACTCTGTACAGCTCAAAAACAGTCATCAAATGAAGGGGCAGAAGGTCATAGAAGTGACCTGGTGGCTTCTGATAATAAGTGACTAAATATTCATTGCACCTGCTGATCCTAGATAAACAAGCATTGGCAATGCCAATAGTTTTGGTGTTTGTGTAAGCATGGTATAGACATTTGCCAGGTAGTGCCATAATGGTATTAGCTGAACAGTAATGATAGCAGCTGCAAAATGCTGCGAGTACCTGAGCATTAAATGCCTAATACCGGTAGCCAAACAAAAACTTTTGCCTTTGCTAATGGTCGTTTAATGGGACTTCAGTGTAATGAACAGTTGTGAGCACACACATACTGCATATAATGGAGTGACTGAAGGCACACAATTAAAACATTTATTTTATCGTGATATAGTTAATACAAAAGTAAAACCTTTTCACACTTCATTAAGACTTCTTTCTTACACCAGCAGATTATTTGCAGCTGCAATTAAGACATTAACTTTCAGAAGGCTGCTAAGAAATAGGACAGGCAGCCCGTATACAGCACACAGATTAATGTTACTGTTTGACAGAGCCATCTCAAAGACATCCCAGGAGAATGTGTTTTGGACAAGGAGTGGGTTGAAATGGCTTATAGGAATTCACCTGGCCATGGGCACTCAATGCGTGAGTAAATACCCAAAAACACCTAAAGCTTTAAGCCCCTCCTAATACCCCACCTATGTCGTAGCTGCAATCATTTCATCTTACAGGTAGCCACAACTAAAAAGAACAGTGACACATTACTGATGCAGCCAATTAAAATGCAATGGCAGAAGGATCAGTGACCCTCACTTTAAAGGAAGGTCGTGGGTCTACAGTACCAGTGACAAGGGTGTAAGTTATTATATTAGGTAAAGCTGGAAGAGCCAGCCAGTCCGTGGGTAGGGCCGAGCCACGTCCCCACCAGCCCATCCAAAAGGCCCAACTGTCTCATTTTTTACTTTAGTCATTTTGATAGATCATGGGTTAAGCGCTGACATGAGTAAACGCCTGTTATTGGCAAGTTCGAATTCTTGGTAGGGTTCACTCTGCATTTCAGCCTTTCACGTAAATCAGCAGTACCATTATGGTTGGTAATAATAACTCGATTATAACAGCACTTAGAAGTGTGAGAAATTCGACATGAAAAGCTATAGAACAACAGATCATTTTGTTATGTTTTTCAATCCCCCAAACGAAACCAACACCGCCTACAGATGTTTTGTGAGCTGTTGAATAATTGAAACCTGGACACAATCGCATGGGCATGAGATGGGCAGTTCATTGACACGTAAGGACGATAGTCAACACCATCTCCGATGGTCAGACATTGTCAGCTGGATGCAAAGAAAATCAGGGTCCAGTTTTCACTTAATGGATTATGCCTTTGTAGCAATTCCATCAAATGAGCTTTACTGTTGAAAACGTCAAATCGTTTTCAGGTGGTCACCTGCCAAATGTGGAAAACTCCCATGGTGGCAGGCAGCAGGGATATTCAAAATTGCTGCAGAGCCCGATGGGGGAGGGTGGCCAGGAGGAAATGCTACTGTTTGTGACGCGAGACTCTGGTTTACATGCCTACGGGACAAGTGGCACCATGTACCCTGAGGTAATAGCTGAGACTACAGGAAGCTAATCGGGTTCAGTGTGCAGCCTTACTGAACCCGAGCTCATAAGATTGTCACCCATGTTGGTATGAGGACAGAGAACATCTGCGCCAGCTGCCTATGCTTAAGGCTGACAACTTTACCATTCGTTGTACGTTATGTTATTTTTTTAAAATGTTGTTTCTATTTATCTTTGCCTTTTGTAGCACAAATGTGACTGTACAAGGAATACAATCGAAAAAAACATGAATTGGTTTTAATGTTAAGGACAACGGGCAATGCGTATGTTTATGGCATGTGACACCTTTAGGATTTGGACAAGAAAATATCTTTTTCTATACAAAGGCTCGTGACCATTGTTAGGAGACTTGTTTTCTGGATTATCTGTCACAAGTAGTATTGGAATGTGCAGTGCGCATGACTGCGGTGGAAGCCTTGGAGCGAAAAAAAGGGAAACGTTTGTCCTTTGCAGGTGGTGAGATGGGGATAGCATAACGTGACTGTGATTTGAATGGGAAGAAACCTTAAAAGCCAGCCAAATTTTCACGCCAAGGGCAGTGGTAAATCTAGGGGTGGAATCGTGCTAAGTCCTGCCAGTACTCTGGGCGAGGACTAACCCAGATGGCCTCAGGGTTTGCGTGACGGCCGACACGTGTCCCAGAACGAGGGGTTGGTGTCATTAGCTCCAAACCAATGGCAAGGGCACATTCTGAACTGAAAAGAGTTCCAGAATGGTAATGATAATAGCAAGCCTTGAATTTGGTGTTTTTTTAGCATGGAGTGGCGTGCTTTCGACGTGTGACTTTATAAACACGACTGATATGATATGATAGATTATTTATAACGCGCTTAATACTCAGAGGTTTCTAAGCGCGTACCCTGGGATCGAAAACTTGTGGTGCTTGGTGTCGTCTTGCTTCCAAGGCGAGCACCTTGCACCTGGGCTATCCTCCCAAGACTCGACTGGTTCATATCGAGCAGTTCTGGACTAATCATGTCACATTTTTCAACATTGATGGTGGCGACGAAATGTGTTTTGGAGTACATTGAACCCTGCAAGTGATGACCCGCCATGTTCACCTGTAGGGAGTGTCAGTCAAAGGGCCCTGCATACATGAAGATTGCTGGTTGAGCGCTTTGCCACCATTATGTCTCCCTGCCAGTCTCGCTTATCTGCCACGGTGTGACTCTGTGTATTCACGCCCACCTCCCATCTGCAACTGCGCATCTGCCAGGCAGACGTGAGGGCAGAGTGCAGACTCACGTCAAGAGTGCCACAGCAAATCACTATGCATCTGCGAAATGGGAAGCCCGACCGATTGCTTTTTACAAAGCTGCTGATTGCAGCAAATCTTGTTAGGGAGCTTGTCATTGTGTAATACAGTGGAGGGGTTCGTAAAAGAGGTTTTAGTTAGTTGGTCATTTCATTCCATGGCATTGCTAGTTGATATGCCAACCTGATATTCTATATTCAGAACTCCTTTTTCCTAGCTCTTAACAATGGTTTTTGGCAAATTTGTGGCGTCCACCACAAAAATTTGACAAAACCAAAAATAGGTTACAGCCTTTTATTAGTGGGATAGTTAGACTAAAAGTGTTGTAAGGGAGGAAGGGTCCCCCCGGACCCTCTTCATTCTTAACAACGCACAAGATATGCTCATTCTGTGGCTGGCAGCGCACCTCTGGCCAAGGCATGGGGGCCACCATTGAATGACCCATAACTGTGCATGGCCTATGAGCCACAATACTCCATTTGTGTATTCACGACTAACTTCATTTTCTAGTAGGCCGCATGTGAACGCTGAAGGCAGGCCTGCACCTCTCCCCTTCATCCTCCATGTACAGCCAGCATGCTTACCCCACCTCTTCCCCTCTGCCTTCTCTACGGCTGTCCTGTTCTCACGGAAGCATGGGCGCGAAAATTAACTGCTAAACACTGTATCTCTCTTCTTCCTTTTACATCATTGCGCTGTGTGTAACCGAGCCAAAGCCTGGTAAAAACCATCCGTCTCCACAAATCTGCCTCCGCACCAGCAGACCCCTTCCAAAGAAATATAGAGCACAAGCCCCCTAACCTTACCCCTCTTTTGATGTAATAGTTGCATGCCCCTCACCCGTGTGCCAGTCCAGTTCACCCCTTTTCACTAATCCCAAGTGTGGCTATATATTCTCCTTGTACTAACAAACAGTAAAGAACACCCATAATACATTTAAGGAAACCCTTGATAAATGTGATACTAAAATACTGTGTCAGATAAGACACCTGGACCCATGTACCCTCACTTTTATTGTTCAGGTCAAACATTTGATCATCTAAATATACTGCATGTTGGTATTTATGAACTGTATTAAAATGCGTGTGGCCGCAAGGGAAAATGTTAGAACGCGTCACTCATACCAACCTGGACATCGCCTGACCCTGCACCCCTCCCAGATGAGCCCAGCTGACCCACGTGCTCCATGAAGTTGGCAGTTCAGTGCTAACCAATCCCAGAGCACCAACCCTACAGCATCAATACTGTCCTGTCCCCTTTGTCGAATAACTGCAACTTTATGTATCCCCTATAGTAAATGTCATAGATTACGTTTTTTTGTAGTATAACATGTATTTTCTGTTGTTTGGGCAGAGCGCTCTCGGAGTAGCAGAGTCCTCTGCGTTCCCCATTTTAACTTTATATAAAGTCTTTTCTTTTACCTCACTTGCACTTAGTCCTGATCTCATTCCCTACTGGGGTGTGTCCATCAGTGTCTCTTATTTGGTTATTTCACTTTAATTGTGGGAAATGCCAGCTTTCACTGTTTTATAACTAATGGTGTACAGCAAGCAGAGGAGGTTCTGATGCTTTGGCTGATGCTGAACTATTTTATTTTTATTTTATTATTTAAAGCACGGACCTAGCTCAAGAGTAGCAGAGCGCTATACTGGGTGTGGGTAGCCATCGTATGGACTGGCATCCATTAACAGGAGCACAGTACTTGCATTACAGTCTGTGCATCAGTCTTTACATCCATTGGGATTAGTCCTTGGTCAGGTGTTTTTGAAAAAGCCACGTTTTGAGAAATTTGCAAAATTGGAAAATTGTGGCAGCTTTCCGAGCCGATAACGCAATAGCATTCCAAAGGATGGGTACGTGACACGAGAAGGATTGTTTGAGGGTCCTCTCTTTGCAGGTGAGTTGTGATTCGAACTGGTTGGTCAATTTGCTGTGCAAGGCGCCTTACCACCAGATATGTGGAGCTTAGCCACCAGGTACACTGGTGTGCTACTTGTGACTGCTTTGCATTTCCCCCATTGATGTGCAAGACCACAATGGCCTGCACTTTGGACCGCAAGTCCTGCAGCAGGAGGAAGGATATGATTTTTCAAAGAGTGGATATTTAGGGCCAGGCCATTTGGGCCTTCTTGGCTATGTGTTTCTGAAATGACATGCTGCTGTCAATAGTGAAATCTAAGGATCTTGCTGAATCTGAGAGTTGTGGATGAAAACCTTCTCGGTGCATATCATTGAGCCACTGGTGGGAAAATTGTTGTTTGAAGCCTTGGGGGACTCCACAGGAGACTTGGAGTTTGATAGAATAAAATGTTGTGATCTGGATGGCCTGGTGACTGCCAGATAGGTATTAGGTAAACCAATTCAGGATTGTGCCAGAGAATCCCATACTAAGGAAACCTATACACTGGTACGCAGGAAAGCTACTGAAAGCCCTGCTAATGCTCTCTGGTAACCTTCCTTTTTGGGATAGGCAGAAAAAGGACTTATCCTATTCTTTGATACCCCAAACAGGGAATCACAGCGTACAGGAACAAACAGAGCTGTTTTAAACTCGACTCTTCAATCTGCTTCGATCTGCATCGAGCATTTTCAAGCCCACTTGTACTGACAGTGAAGCACCGCTCTTTGCACTTCTGTGACTCCACAAGACTTCTAGCATCACTGACTCAACACTTCCTGCTTGCACCCCAGCTTCTTGGCGTACTCAAAACCAAATCTCTGCTTTCTCCACACATGAGGCCAATTGAGTCTCTAAACTCCAGATACTCAACCTCATCTACCGGCTTCCCAGTTTCTTCAAACCTCACACCATTCCTGCTGTGACTCTGTACTGCATTGCTTAACTCCATTGGTGCCACTAACAGCTAGACCAGGACTCCTGGCCAAAAGGTTTCCCGCTTCAATGGTAATAGTCCTAAAAAGAAGAATACAAGTTACACCACAGTGGTTCTGTCCCCCCGGCCTTATTTTAAGTGCCCTAGAGACAATTAAGACTGTTCTGCATACATTTCTAAGAAACATTCATTTTAACTTGAACTTTGTCACAAATACAATGGCCTGCTGTCATGTATGCAATGACATCTCCCAAGTACCTCCCCTTACAATGTGCCCCCCAGTCTAACTGTGACCCCTCCCACAAGATCTACACCATCTTTTAAGTTTTCCCTAGGGTTGGGACACACATGGGCCTCACTGGTAAAGATATGGACGGATCAGAGGCTGGGACTACATTTTGTAATTATATTTGTAATTGGTTATTTATAATGCACTTAATAACCAGAGCTTTCTAAGCACGGACCCGGGGATCAAACCTGTTTTGCTCCGTATCAACTTGCTTCCAAGGCGAGCATGTTGCCCCTCAGTTATCCTCCCGAGACTTGAACCTGAGACATGAAAGCCTGGAAAGCTGGTGCAGGGCTTCAGGAGATGGCAGCCAGGCTTGTTTCCAAAGCAAAGAAGAGGAATAGCGGGATGCTCGAGAAGTGTCTTGCAAGTTAGTTGGGAACCAGCATTATAAACTTGCAGAGACTGAGAGGTGGTGGCACAACCTGCAGTGGGTAGACCATGCAGTCTGACAACTGTGCCTACCGTAACCTACAGCAGAGCCATGTAGATAACTACAGGAGAGAGTGAGAGACTGTGGAGGAGGCGTAAACCTGTCACAGTGAGGCCGAGGGGTCCAACAGCTACAGCACGGTGGTCTAAAATAAATCAAGGTGTAGAGATGCGAGTTGCAGAGGATTACTGAAGCAAGAAGTTGAACTAAGAAGTGCAGACCTGTGACCACTGGTGGTACCGTTGAAGAGTTCCACGGGAGATGGTAACGGCAAAACGTGCAAGTCCAAGAGGGGGCCGGGAAGTCACAAAACTATACGCCATAGAGAAGCAAACCAGTCAAGAAGAACCCCAGGAACAGCTCCATCACCCCAGTGGGGGCAGATCCAGATTTGTACGAAACCTAGAGGTTGTGACAACCTTCCCAAAAGAATTAAAAATACTGTTGAGAACTGCACTAAATATTGGGGAACCAACCAAGAAAGGGGAGTAATCCTCCTAGTCCCATGAGAACTTTAAGAGACTGTTTAATTTATGTTAAGTCACTGAGAAACTGGAACTTCTGTTGACCTTTTGCTTTGAGTGACCTGAGAGGCGTTTGGACACTCTACATCTAAGAGAAGGGAGTCTTTCTCCTGGATTAAGAACATTAGCTGGACTTTATAGTTTTTTGTTGTATGTACAGGGATAGAGTAGGAGCCTTTGTGACTGGGACAGTGCTTTTTTGTTTTGACTCACACTGACTTTCTGACGAGCACCTGAGTTTCTTTAGTTTAGGTAGGGAAAACCCCTTAGAATTAGGGATAGATAGCTTTGATTTATTATTTAATAAAAGTCTATAGCAACCAAGATGTCATCACTTGGCCAGTCTCTTAATTCCTTGTCACCACACGCGGTTATGCAAAATACACTTATACAAAAATCTGGAGAAATGATACTTTCAAGTACCACAAGTTGAGTTCACGGGATTTATTCGGACCCCACAGGGTATAGTTATGGACAAACTAAATGTGGACGTGATCCTGCAATGATCTTCCCCAACTTCAGTAAATGTGGTCCACATTTTCCTAGGATTCTCACATTTTCACAGACGCTTCATTCCCAAATTCTCTGCGGTTATACATCCCATTACTAACTTGCTTCGGATAGTAGAGAAGTTCTTCTGAAGAAGCTGAAAATACATGGATAAAAGTAAAGAAACTGTCCATAAAGGTCCCAATTCTGGCAAACCATTATTTTGTCATGGACAAAGAACTGTTGACTATAAAGGCTGCATTCAAAGAATGGCAACATCATCTCTTGGGTGCTAAGCATCAGATCACAATATACACAGACCATAGGAATTTCCCATTCTTGAAATCAGTACGAGAGTTGTTAACAAGCCAGCTACGATTGACCATACTTTTTGCCGAATTTGATTTCATCATAACATATCACCCTGGGGTGAGGAATGGCAAGGCAGGTGCGCACTCTCACACTGACTCATGTTAGAAGAAGAGGAAGAAGTTGAAAAACTATCAGACCCTCTGAATATCATTCCCGAGCAGGAATTCATCGGAACCATACAAACCCCTGATGTGACCTCAGCCTTCAACACAGAATTCAGAGACAGTCTATCCCGTAGTGTGTGCCAAAACTGGACTTCTTCTGAGCAGATAAATACACTAGAAAAGGCATACTGTATCAGGGAGATGCACTGTACCTACCACAACTCTGCTTCAAAACCAAAGGCTTACAGCATTTCATGACTCACTTTTAGCTGATCATCCCGGGTTAAGAAAACTCTCAAGAAAATTCAACAAAGATTTTGTTGGCCCACAAAGTGAAAAGACAGAGAAATATGTAAAGCTCATGGCTGGAAAATAGACTCTAAGAAAGAGCAACAGAACATCGAGTTATGTAACTTGACCCGAACACTGAAAAATCGAGGGTTTGAAACATGAAGCAGCAGGCCTCTTCAGCCATGGGAAGTGGTGTCAACTACCTTGGATCAGCTTTCAATACCAAGCCTCCTGAAACAGCAGGCACAGAGAGCATAGTGGGAGAGTAAGGGAGGGTCACTGCTGACAATTGATCCTAATGGTAGCCTTTTGTTTCAAGATACAGACACTATACACAGAATAGCTGGATGAGCTGTAACTCTCAACAAAAAAAACATTCCCTTCGTTAGACTTCAACCTCAGTCTCTCTAAACAGGAGGTAATCAGGCTGGTGGAGGTGGTGAGGGATCAATGACATTCCTGTCACGACACCCCGGTAAGGTGTTACACCTAGTTACCCCTGTCAGCACACCCATAGTTTCCTGTTTCATCCGAATGTCTGCATGGTGTGTGCATCCCTTTACAGGGGTGAGTTGTTAGTGTTTTAATGGTGTATTTGTAGGTTTAGTTTGCTTAAAGCCTCCCATGGTTAGTCTTTATAAACCATGATTATTTTGGGGCTGGATTCCTCTATGCTAGCTCACAACATCTTGAAGAGTATAGCCTGCCCTCCTCTCATGCTATCGTAAAGAGGCAAAGGAGGTGTGCCATTCGTGTTGATAGTGTTTAATCTGTAGGATTGAGATCACTGCTGGTTCAGTAATTATGTGGACTGAGCAGGGGCTTAACAAACACTTCTCACCCCTATACTCGTGAAGAGCAGTAGTCCATTTTGTCAGAAATGTTATGTTATGTGTCTTTTATAATGGGAACATCATCTCCATAGTGGCCGTCATGCACCAGCACCAATGAATTCTTACCCCACCCAGAGAGGTATCGACACTGTGGTCTACACAGTGGTGGCTGGTGAGTTTGAAAGCTGGTGGGGCGTACATTTCCCAAGGGGAATGTTGGAGCGCACGCCGCGCGCCAGCCCACACCACCCAATGGAGGTGCGGGGGGGTTCTCCCCCAGGGAAATTTTTGGGGAAATGGCCTCCAAAATGTGCACCGAAAATATGACAAAGCATTAGGTTTTACATACTAATGGTGGTACATTATTCTTACGTGTGCAAGTGAGATGGTGTAGTTTACAGCAGCTTGTATTGAGAATAGCTGGTACTATGGTACTCAGGAAGGCCCACTTTGGGAGTTTTGCAAGAAAGATGCATTTTTGGCAAATCAGTCCTTTGGGTCAGATTTTATTAACAATTAAGGGGACAGCAATACGGCTAGCTAAAGAAGCGACAATGTCTGAAAATGGCGAATTGTACTTAAAAAGCGTAATTCCTGTTTCTAACTTATTGTAATACTGTGAAGTTAACTTTTTCCTGTTTCGAGTGAAAGGTTTGCTGAAAATCAAGACACACGATATTTAAAAAAGCTGTAATATGTGCGGTCTAGCAGTTGTGGACTGTGAAATCAGGACTCTATTCCAATCCCAGCTACCCAAACTGAGCAAACAGTGTGATCTTGGACAGAAGGGTCAATGTGTCTGTGTTTACATCAAGTGATCTCCAAACATGCAGACTGCGTAGAAAGAGGGGTGAGAATCTTGCAGGTGTGCACAGGTGATCGCTAAGCAGCACTCTACAGACTTCCTGCATTTGCAATGACATGCTTTAATTGGAACTGTATTTCACAATTTCAGCAAATCTCACCGATTAGTGAACGGTGTGCTTCTGGAATGGCTAATGCAGCTAAGAAAAGTGCTCTAATGCCGCGGATCGCGCCAGTGGGTTTATCTATACGCTCAAAGCATATCCATCCGCTGACACAGTCCTTCTGTAGCCACTAAAACTCTGCATGCACGGACTTACGGACTAATGTTCAGATCACTAAAAGTGAGCCTACGAGTTCCACAAAGCAAAGTGTGGTTGGTTAAATAGCCAGACTGATTGTCCTGCTGACTTGTGACATTGTTCTAGTTAGCAGCAACTTGCAAACAGCGGGGGAGTACACCTTAAATACAAATGAGAACAGATTTCTGCAGGACAGTACTCTTCCATGAGCTAGAGAACGCAGTCGCGGTTTGGGGGTGCATGCTACGCAGAGCCACACTTGCCCAGCCTTTCCTTTAGATCATCCGGCACGCTCGCAACGCTGCCCATATCCCCCTACCTGAAACTGGCGAGGAAGTTAACGTGGGAGTCGCGGGCTACTGTCCTGCCATCCATTTGGAAAAGTCTTGCAGAACAAGGAAGAAGTGATGGCCAAGTAACCTGTTACACCTTCCCCGCTTGCAGGAGTCGAGCACCTAACATCCAAGCCCGGGCTGGGAAGCTGGCATGTCACACGAGGCGCGCGCGTCCAGGAGAACCGAGCGACAAGCTCTCGCTGCCCTCCGCGGGTGTCCCACAGCTCCTTGACGCAGGGGGCACTGGTGCCTCGGGGTCCCATATCCTCCTCGCCCCCGTGCCCAGCCCGTCCCACGAGGACCGGAAGTGGGAGAGCAGCGTGGACCAATACAGTAATGTCATTGGCTGTTTGCCAGCCAATGCAAGGGTTGTCATTGGCTGGCAAACAGCCAATGACATTACTGTAGGGAGGGAATCTTCAGTGCGCTGTTTGCGCACATTTGATATTGGTGGGGCCACCCCTCAAGCGCCCCGCCAGCTGACTAATTCAAGGGCTTACGTAGAGTGCGTGGAGCTACGAGCTCCACGCACTCTACTATAGTGAAAAAGCAGCGTAAAATGGGACGCGCCCCGCTGTGGCAGCCGGCCCGACAATATAATACTGTATTGTTGTCACGCCCCCGCGGCCCGCGCTGTTAAATGCAAGAAGATACAGCCAGAATGTAAGACTAATATACTGGGGGATATTAAAAAATAATTGGCTAAGTTTCAAACGCTAGAAGAGATTCTTCTGAATCTTTATACTGCTTCTGCTCTTTATCTGCTCTTCTTTCTGGGGGGGCGGCGCCCCTCCGCCCTATGATAGCAGCCGCCACTGGGTCTACAGGGTGAAAAGGAAAGGATGCCAAAGAGAACAGGAATGGAGACTAATAAGAAACGTCTGAGGAAAATGTTGTACAGTCTGAATTCATAACATGTTTGCAATTAACCCATAAGGATGAGTGATGTTGATCGTAGGAATGAATTTACAGTTTTCAGTGTTTTACCACAGACAAATGTAACCAACAGAATGAATGGGCGCTTCCCCGGCATGGGCGGTGGAAAATTCTCACAGGCCATCACTGGCAATGATGGTGGCATTACGTTAAGTCATGTTGTCGATGCATGATTGCCTTGAGGAGTGCTCAGGAGTTCCTAGGAGTTGTGGGAGCTACCAACCAGTTGATCATATTGTATCCAGTCCTGCTAATGGTCGGAGGGTATTCTGCCAAAGCAAAACCGACAGGCATTTTTGGGTGCTGGGCATCCTATCCAGTCTTCCTCGTCCTGCTGCTAGTCCCCCTCAAATGCTTGTGCTAGGCCTTCTGTCAGTTTTTCCGGCCATTTTACTGCTGTTTCCCCAACTTTTACCACAAGGGTATTCAGCCTCCGTGCTGGAAGCTGCTACCACCTAGAAGGGTGTTGGGGCTTCTCTAGGCTGTCCTGGGTCACAACTGCCATGGTCCTGCTGCAGGGGACATTTTGTTGGTGTGCCTTTCATGTTTGCCTGTTGAGTCGCTGGGGTCAGCTGTGTGCAGGTTCCTCTGTCCTCCAGGAGCCATCTCCATCACTGATTCCACTTCTAGGTGGTGAAGCCCACTCCGGTGAAGGACAGTAATTCTTCTTTTGGGCCATCAGGGTTGTCATTGGCTCAGTATTCAAGTCTCTGAGTGATCCAATCCTTCATCTTACCCTGCAAAAGAGATTCACACACACCCGGATGTTCTGCCTTCAGGGAACTTACTTTCTGGGAACAAACACTGTGGTTATCTCTCTCTAGCCCTTTGGTAGGTCTGTTATTGAAGATACACACCATCAGGTGTCCCGTGATCTATGGTCGTCCAGTACTTCATGTCCCTGTCAAACATATTTCTCCATTTCTAAACATTGGGGTCTGAAACCTGTTGTGCTTCTCTTCTCCTGGGGTTACTGGTACTCAAAGCCAGCACTCTTCTTTTGGGGTCTCCATTAGTGTCTATTGTGGTTGGCTGCATTTTTCTTTGTATCTGTGTGCAGGAACCAGAACTTCCCTGGCTTTACATAATAACTGCAGGTCAGCCTACAGACATTGTGGTGTTTTCTGCTTTTGGGCACTTTCGGCAATACTGAAACTCCTACAGGTGACTCTGTGAAGTATTCATCTGAGCTGTGACTTTGTGTGATTTTGAAATCACTCCTGTCTCAGGATTTACAGTCTACCAATTTGTGTTGATTTCCCTATTTGTAATGCACTATGCCCTCATGGGCCATGGAACTGTCTAACTAAAATATATCATGCGCTTTGGTGAACCTACTGGCTCCATTGACATCATGCTCTTCTATTCTCTACATCTTAGTGTTACCACTTTATTGTGTGTATGCATTTTATGTTATCCAATGTTTATACTGTGCCCATCACCACACTAGTGGTCTAATGGTGCCCGAACTTGTCCGAAAGGTGGCATATTTTCAAGAATTGGGAAGAGTGGGTGGGGATATGTTTGTCTAAGTAGCGATGTGTGTTTTTATGAACACAACTTCGATTTAGAGTGTAGCAGGAACTCAGTGCTAATCTGTATGGTTAATTGGCTCCTAATCCTTGCATTTCAGGGTCTACAGTGGGGAAGGCTTTAACTGGCCATTTACTTTGTTTTATGTGTTCGCTCTATACACTATACTCTGCTGTGTGTTATGCTCCACCTGAGTACTTCTCTGCCCTAACACCTCATAATAAAAGTGTATATTTTTCAAATGCTGATGGGGTGTATTGTTCTATGGTGTGTGTTAGGATACATTGTACCTCCCTGCTAGCCTTCCACCCCCATGAAGTTATTTCTGGCTGCTCTGCTGCACTTACCATTGGTGAGTTTGTTATGTCCTTTTGAGTGACGCACTGTTTTACCATTAGGTGAGAGTGTTGCACAGCCCTCGACAGTGCGTTGTGCAAACATCTCCCTAACAGTGACACTTCAGCCTTCGGGATCTATGCAGATGCGCATAGGAGAATAATAGGATGATATCAATTAAATGAATAACCACAGTGGTCTCATGCCACAGCCGGATAATGCAACATGCACATAAACCAACATTACAGGTTGAGCAAGAATCTGCAGCTCACATGTAACATGCTTAAAGTCAGCTTGTCTGTCTCCCCTCCTCCCCCCTTGTTCTTTTCCCTCCTCCCCCATCCCTGCTTTTTAAATGTGTCACTGACAAATTTGCTCAGTAGCGTGCCTTGTTCATCTCCTTCTCCCCACTCATATCCCCCATGCCCCGCTCCGACACTCCTCTTATATACCTCCTACACTACATCAATTGTCGTCCGTCAGACATAGTAATGTTACTGCTTGTTTTGTTCTCCTTCTTTTCCCTTCCCTCTTTGCCTTATTTGTTCTATGCACTTGCACTATCCGCAATGTCGACAGGCCTATTACGATAGTTATTTTTCACATTCTGTATTGTTTCAAGGACTTTAACTGAATGTAACTGTATGTTCCTATGTTCCCTCCCTCCTTGAAGCACTTTGAAACACATTGTGTATAGGCGCTACATAAATAAACAATCAATCAATCAAACTTCATGAGCCAAAGCCGTGATGACACACACTGAAATAATATAGAACCAACATATGGCCACATGCCGACTTGTGAAAAGAATCTGTAAGTAAAACATGTCCTCATATGTTTCTACAGGCCACAACCCTCCAGCTTCACATCACAATAATGACAGGTGTAGGACCTCTATGTAGGACCATGTATCACAGAGGACACTAGGACTGCAGCAGGGTGAATGAGGTGCCTGGCTTGCCTACACAGGGCCAGACCACACACTGCCCTTGTGACAGCAACCACACAATACTACAATGACAAATTCCTGTGGTAGTCCCACAGACTGTGAAACACTGAGGGTGGCTTGTATGAAAATGTGCACATGTAACAGGTGAAGCAAGGCTTGCCAGAGCTTTGCGCCCAAATCCCATGTACAATGTTCATCTTGAAGTCATCACTAGGACATTCCTCTGTCATCCCATGTATGCAATGCACCAGTTACGTGCGCCCCTACATCACAGTCATAGCATGAGGTGTCCATGCATGCTCACAGTCCATTCCATGTTCAGAATACCCATCTCACTTAACATATAATGACATTATCAATCCTGTGGATGAATGCCACTCCAACAGCATTACTTGAACAAGGAGGTAGACATTGCAAATTGTCGGCCCACAGAGAGGCTTACTATTTTTGTGTGACATATGGAAAGTGTCCCATGGAACCTGCCCACTGTTTCCTGTTTCAACCTACACTGCCAAGGAGGCTGACGATATGGATTCATACACAAATGATGGTGTTGTACCCATGGAGGGCAAAAGCAGTTCTTCAGCTTTTGTGGGTGAAGTTGAAGACTCACCATGGGACACAATCCTACCACCCATTATCACCCTTGACATCCAACCTTCAGCTAGCAAGAGTCAGCATCTGCACAGCCATGTTGACATGGATACCTCAACGACATCGACAGACATGTTCACCCTGGCTGCACCTGAGACACTGCAGCTGATGTCTGGTGACATATTGTTGTTGGTGAAAGACACCACACGTTCCATGGTCCTTTCATCCAAATGTGTGTACGAAGTCTGCAACATCATCCCCAGGGACATCAGGATTGTTCCCTCACCAGGAACGAAAATTGACTGTGCACCTCCATTCTCCTCAAACGTGAGTTCCCCTCTCTGTGACTGACACTTTCTTTTTAGACTTTACAGATAGAGGGCCAGACACGGAGTCTAATGGTGTAAAAGGAAAGACATGGAGTCTGGCCAGCACAGTATTAGGAGAGCACAGCAGAACTGGAGGGTGCCTGGTTCTCTTTCAGACCAAATCTAGCAGATGGAAACCTGTCGCTGGAGAAGGTGCGGTGAGATTTGCACTGATGATGCATCTGCAACTGCAGTTACAGGAGCAGAGGTCTCTGTTCTGGCTAAGAAGGATGGCTGACTGTCCCGGGAGCAGTAAACTGCTGTTGAATCTTGTGGTCAGGCTAAAGAGGATGACCGAATGGCCCCGGGAACAGGCTGTTGCTGATGGATCAATGCCTCTACTCAGCCTAGGGGGGACACTTGCCTGGCCCAAGGACAGGCCGCCAGGCACAGCCAGGCCATGTGTCATGTTGCCCCTAGCTCCTCTCCTTTGGGCTGGCAATTGTCCAACAGCAATCCCCAGATGGTGGAGGCCAGCCTACACCATGACCAATCCCAGATAGCATTAACTGGGCAGTTGACATGTCACGAGCAGTCCCTTGCCCACATTAAGAAGAGTTTGTGCTGAGGGATTAAACCTCCTTCTCTCCCTCAACCACCCCTTCCATGCTCCTACATTGGTACAACAGTCTTCTATCTGACATAGAAAACCACTCCATCTGTGCCATCGCCATACTGGGTGGCCACAAACACCAACCAAACAGGAGCCACTTCGTATACAGGGATGGTGGAGGAGCCCACCCTGCCTGATCCCCTATCTTTCCTCCATATATGATATAACAACATGCTGGATTCTGAATCACACACATAGGACTCCACATTATTTTGACAGACCCAGATTTGGCGTTAATTTACATGGTCCTTGACTAAGGTTTCTCTAGACTCCTCCTGGACAATTTAATTTTTTGGATCTTGAAATCGTACATTGGTGTCTCTTTCATTTTACCTTACCCTCAATTGCAATAAGATAGCAGCAACCTACCCCATCACTCCCTGTGCAAAACAAGCCCTTTGTGGTTCACTTGTTGTCCTTTTCTTTTTGGCCTTCATCTCAGACTGAGACAATGTTTTATTATATTCTTTACGGTCCGGTAGCGTTTTTTTCTGTCCTGAAGAACGTGGCTTGAATTTGTCCATTCCA
The DNA here is from genome assembly GCF_040938575.1 of Ambystoma mexicanum. Lineage (NCBI taxonomy): Eukaryota > Metazoa > Chordata > Amphibia > Caudata > Ambystomatidae > Ambystoma > Ambystoma mexicanum. The sequence goes on along the minus strand of NC_090929.1, from coordinate 1,362,392,645 downwards.
CTGAAATGCCAGTGGTTTTTCCCGAAACGCCTTAATGCGTAGGGCCTTGGGGCTCAATGGGAATGGGGAGGTCTGGTGCACCGGCACCGTTATAAACAGTGCTGGTACATCCGACATGCTGTGCTCGCGGGTCAGACCTGGTGGGCAGAAAGGCACCCGTGAGCACAGCTCGTAGTTTGCCGGTCTGGGAACTATGGTACCGGCAAGCTTACTGGCACAGTAGTTCCAGGACAGGCAAACTTAAAATGAGGCCGATTGACTTTCTTTCTAAGGTGCAATTCGGAAATTTCTGGCATGGCGGTCTCTTCATCTTCAGACCAATGACTTACTCTTTCCTATGTCTGCATGAACTGAAAGACATTGGAGATCTCTACATTCATAACAGAATTTGTTGATAAATCTCTTGATCAGGGTTTTGTACCCCCTAGAGCTGAATAAGTCGATTCATATGGTCTTGGTAAAAAAATTTAAATTTAGATCCAGAAAACCTTCAAAGATATTGGGCCTCATTAGACGGTAGGCGGTAAGCCATGGCGCTATTAGCGCCATGGCTGCCGCCGGTACCTTACCGGGTCCGCCTTGGTGGATGGCGGAATTAGCGCCATATTCCAAGGTGTGTGGAGGCGCTAATTCCGCCATCCTCCATTGCCCCTTCACCATTGCCAGTCAGCCCCATAGGGCTCCATGTTAATCTTGAAGGTGCTAATTACGGTACCGCAAATTGCGGTACCGTAATTAGCACCAAGGTCCCTTTGCGGGTCCCGTACTTAACGCCTGTAAAAACCAGGCGTTAAGGGAGGACCCGCAAAGGGATCTCGTAGTAAGGCGGTAAGGGTGTACTGGTGCCCTTACCGGTACCGGTAAACCCTTAACGCCTTCCGTGAAATGAGACCCATTGTCCGGTGACTGAGCAGGTGGTCACAAATCAATTGCAGGAACATGTGGAGAATGAGTCATTATTGGACCCTCTCCATTTCGGATTTCCCCCTTGCATTCGGAGCAGAGACAGCTTTGCTGGCTGTATGGGATGAGCTTTTAAGGGTTGCAGATAAAGGCGACCTGTCCTTGTTGGTAATGCTGGACATGTCCACTGCCTTTGATATTCTGGACCATCACATCTTAATCATCCAGCGTAGAGAGCTAGTGAATGTCTCCAAACAGTCAGTTAATTGGTTCAAATCTTTCCTTTCACACCATCAGCAGCATGTGGAATCTGGAGGGTTTATTTCTGATGCACTGCATCAGGGATGTGGAGTACCACAAGGATCTTCATTATTGCCCTTGCTATTTAATGTTTACCTAATGGATATCCTGAGGAAATATGAGGTACATTTTCACTCTTCTGCTGATGACACCCAGATGTTTATTAAAATAGGCAATGTTGGGGAAATCTTTATGAAGGTCTCTGAGTGCTTAGATAAAGTCAATAACAGGCTGTCTGTATATTGTCATCAACGCAACCCAAGTAAGACCGTGGTAGCACTATTTTGGCCCAAACACCTGCTTGGAGTAAAGAAGGAATCAATATGCAACACGCTTTCCGTGGGCTGAGCTCAATTTTGGGCTAACATTCAAAATCTTGCCTGCGTTTTGCAGGATAACCATGGTAGTAAAGTTCAGGTGGGCACAAAGGTACAAACGTTTTTAATTCTCTCAAGTTTTGCCTTTGTTCCTGGTGTCAATCGCACGTTTGTAGTGGGAGCATTGGTGAATTTGCAGCTGGATTACTGCAATAGCTTCCTTGCTGGTATTCCAACCAAGCAACGACAGAGACTGCAAAGAGCACAAAATGCTGCTGTAAAACGGGTTTGCCGAGTGGGGTAGTCCTCCCTCATCTCAGCTCTTCACCAGTCTCTTCATTGGCTGGCTGTGGCGGGTAGAATCGACTTCAAGGTCATTTGACTGATATACAAATGCCTGAACGGTTTTGCCCCTTCCTTTCTGGTGGATAAAATCAATAGATACCAACCCATGAGGACTCTTCTTTCAGGGGACCAATGGCTCTTAACAATCCCACCTTCTTCTTGTGACCCTAGGGGTGATAGAAGGTTCTCAGTACTAGGCCCTAGATTGTGGAACAGCCTCCCCCAGGAGGTTAAAGTATTGGAACCTTTTCATCAGTTCTTTAAAGCCCTGAAGACCTATCTCTTAAAGCTGGAAGTAAGGGGGGGTAAGGTTCTGTATATTGTCCGATGTGTGGGATAGTCAACCACGAGTTTTTTACTCTTTGCCGAATCATCTGTGCCCTAATACGGTTAAGTCTGTCCTGTGTGCGGTACAAATGACCAAATCAATAAAATAAAATAAAAAAAGGAGGACAGGTGAGACTCCTGTGTATGTGTGTGTTGGTCAATGTGCAGGGACACATATTAAAGGTAGTGCTGAGTGACCCCTTGTGGAACAAGAATAAAATCCTGTTTCACATCCCTTCCTTCATATTCATGTTTTGACAGTGGATTTCTCTGTTGGCTTTCCAATATTTTACTTGTAGTACTGACCTCGTGATGTGCGAGGGGTGGTACTACTCAAGAAATGTGTACGAATGTGCCTGGATTATATGTCACATACATACAAGTCATGTGTGCGCCCAAGAGAGCGGCAGCGTGGCCTAACCCTGCATCTCTCCCAGCCTCTGTAGGTGCACGAACTCCCTGTCATCTGGACACGGCTTTGTTAATCAGCCCCATCCCGCTTGAGTTTAAGACGACATCGTCTTGATAGTTTAGAGCCATTGAAGACTGTATGACATCGTGACAGGCTTGCCAGGTCGCATGTCATGTATGCTCAGCCTATCCCCGATGTGTCCTGGGTACTAGCAACACATGGGATTGAAAACAAGGCATGGTGAAGGTAGCTTTCTACCTGTGAGGTCATTGATGGTTCAAAGCACAGTGCACACATTATATATTTAAATTCCAAGTGATACTTTTAGATGGGATAACTGTGAAGAGTTATTCTAAGTCAAGGTGTGGGGGAGAAAAGATTGGTCCTGGCAAACGACGACAGGAAAAAAAACAAAGTTCCCAGGATAAGGGAACTCCCGTCCCCTGCACACTATCACAGGCCTAACAAAAGCCAATTAAGAACTGAACAGTCAATTTCAGATGGATTATGCATTTGATAAACAACTTTGGTATAACCTTAGTAAGGGTTCAATGTGAAGTAGAATGTCTTTATGCTTACATTCAACGTCAATTTATATATAACTGTGTATCTCGGTATTGTGAGTAAAACATAAATCTTTATTCGTATTGTGACCCAACGCGTTTGAAGAAATCTTCTCTTCATCAGGGATCTTGATGACATTTTATAATCTACAAGTGATGAAAAACACAATGTTTCTTCTATCGGTATCTTCAAAGAAGATTTATGTTTTACTAACAATACCGAGGCACTTCACATTGAACCCTTATCAAGGTTATACCAAAGTTATTTATCAAATAAGTTATTTCTCAAATACATAACAAACAACATCAAATGCATATTCCATCTAAATTTGACTTCTAAATTGGCTTTTGTTTGGCCTGTGATAGTGTGCAGGGGACGGGAGTTCCCTTATCTTGGGAACTTTTATTGTTTTCCTGTAGTTGTCTGGTCCATGTGCCAGGATGCGAGGCCCCTTATCTTAGGTCCTTGCTGGTTAGCAGCCTCCATTTCTGAACATCAGCCCGCCCTGCATTGTGCATTTCAACATAAGAGGCATGCGCTGTCTCTCAATAATCTGTGCACTCGACATCCTCTGTTAACACCCAGGGTGTCTGCCAGTTATGTGCCATTCCCCTTCTTTGGCTAGCCTAGGGCACTTCACTCCTATGCAGCCCGTCATTGCCACTGCAATGCCACCCATTTCCCATACACTCTGTCCTGGCTAATCGTGTGCTGCATTCTGTGTGGCTTCGTAACAGCCCACTGCAATGATGCGTCTTGTTCTTCAATGCATGCTTCAATTCCCAACTGCTAATAATTGCCTTCTACTCACTGCTTGTGGACTTCATTCTCATGCCTGTCCCTCTCATCTCTTCCAGTGGTGACGCTGCCCTTTTCCCCACCAACAAATGGCTTTGAGGACAGAGTAGCTTCTGTTCTCGTATTATAAACTTTTTGTTTCCCTGACATATCTGGATCCACACGACCCCTTCAACAGGGATGGCCGATACTAGAAGCACACGCCTCTCTGTTGTCCTCACTGTGCAGTGCAGTGCAGGCATTTGCATTTATGCTTATGTCTACCCTCCCTACACTCACTAGTCTGGGTGTTGAGTTCCTGTCTGGCCGGTGATCAACAAGGCCCATCCAACTTACACTCTTAAGAACGACTTCTTTCAAACATTTGCCCTTGGGATTTATGATAGCCATCATCTCCCCACAGCCCTCTCTCCCTCCTGGTGAAATGTTATTGACTTGTTGATTCTGACCCCCATCTCTGACTTCCTTTGTGCAGATGTGAGAACCTCATAGTGATGAGTTGTGTAAGTTCTGCATACCTATCCATCCATTGTTACCAACTGAGCCAACCTTCCCAAGGAGGATTGGTTTCCACCGTTTTGGCACTCGCAAAACTATATTCACTGATCCACCAGCTGTGCACATACGAATATAGTGGCATGTGTGTGCTCTTCGCCAAGTCGGTTGGGTTGTGCCACATGTGAGTTAGCAGTGTGCTAGCCCATATCTTGAAGATGGGGGGGTTTCTTGTACATACCCAGCAGCCATGCCCAGCATTGCTGTACTACCTCTATGATGCAAAGTAGGTTGCTTTGAGCCAGGATTATGGGTTCATGGGTAGGACCAGGAAATGTTGCACACACCTGGTTGACCAGCAGGTCAGTGTCATAGACCACCTGCACATTGATGAAGTGTTCATGTGTCTGTTTCAGTAGATCTACTCTCTTGCCCTACAGTGTACAAGAACCATATGTGTTCAGTTCACTGCCCCAACCGTGCTGGGAAGTCCGCAATGGCTTAGAACTTGAATATTATTTGGTTAGGGCCACTGAGTCAGTGGAGAAACATATGTTGTGATGGGTCCACATCACCATGGTGGACAACACCTGTGAGAAGATGCCAGAGAAGCATGGCTGTGTAATGGCAGGTGACAGGGCCAAGGGTAGCTGGGGCACAGAAATTGAGCAATGTAAGGGGCTTCAACACTGGAATAGACACTTGTAGTGCTCTCCAAGGAGGCTGTGTAGATGGAGGGCAGGTCCAGGCGGTAAGTAGAAAGGACCTGCTGGTCTATGAGGTCATGTGGCCGCAGCCTGGGCCTGTCCAACCGGTATTACCTTTTTTCTGCCGAATGGCAATTTCACCATATTTTTTTGCCCCATTTTTTGCTTTTTTTAATAAATTTTTTTATTTTTACCAAAAACGTACAGATTGTAAATTGGGGTAAGGTATATAGGAAAGGGTGTCCAGCTGCTGTTTGTGCTAAAACAAAAAATCAGCAAAATAAGCTTGAACAAATCAGCGAGATTGCCACTTGGCAAAGAACATTCGGCAAACATGTATAGATGCATACACCCTGTTTAGGGCCTCGGAGCTCCCCTGCCCCTCCTCCTGTTCTGGCACTGCCTCTTGTTGGATACCGGGTGCAGTCTTATGGGCTGCTTGCAGGGGGTTGGGGTATAGGCAGAGGGGCTGCTGGTGTTATTTCCGATGTGCCATCCCTGCAGGTGGCAGAATCCTTAGCTTCCTGAGGTGTCGCACAACCTCTCCTGCTCTTTCCATGGGGGTGGGCAGCTTGGGCTGGGTTGCGTCGGATTTCTAGATGGTGTTTGCGCCTCCTAATTGCAGATGTCATTCATGCGTGTCCTGTTTTGCACTGCGCGTGCTAAATGAAGTAGTAAGGTGTTGCTTAATTGTACGAGGCGTTTTCATTGGCATTAACGGGAGACATAAGAATGCAGGTGTAATGTACAGCACAATCACAAGATGGCTTCCACGCATGTCGTCACACTTTGCCTGCGAGACATCATTGCAGAGGCTAACAGTGTGTGTGTGTTATGAGGTTGAGGGTAACAACAGGGCATACACCCTTTACGCCTCTGTTGCACGTCTTGGTTTTACGTTTTGTCCTATTTTCAAATGAGGCTGAAGGTGTTTTTGTTCTTCCTTCAGAGACAGTTGCAATGATCACGCAAACGTGGCACTCAAAAGAAATACACCCCGGCACTTTCTCCTCTGTAGGCCTCCCTATAGGCAAATCAGCATTCCTCAAATGGACAAAGAAACGTGTGCAGCACGTGCAAACTCCTGCGTTTTCACAAAAAGGATTCAAAGAGGCCTTTATTTACATTTGTAAAAAGCTACAAAAAAACTACTCGTGATTTTGCAAGGATGGGACCTTTTTTGGCCAGGCCCATGTGCTTGGCTGGCACGATTGTGTCCCAAGTGCTGATGCTTTTTTGCATTTTTAAATATAGCTTTGCGAAGCCTTCTGTCTGCAAATGTATTAAAAAAAACGAACAGTGACTACTTTACTCTAACGGTGCCTAGCATGACTGCAGTGGAAAATACATGTAAAAAACATCCTTAGTCCACCGGTCACCATTGGCCCTCATTACAACCTTGGCGGAGGACCATGGTGCTATTAGCACCATGGTCCATGCCGCTAAGGTTGCGATTCCGCCATGGTGGATGGCGGAATTACCGCCCCATTCCAAGGTGAGTGGGGCGCTAATTCCCCATTCACCATTTGCCCTTCCCCATTCCCATTTTTGCCCCCATAGGGCATAATGGGAATGGGGAAGGCGCTAATTACGGCACCGTAAATTACGGTACCGTAATTAGCTCCAAAGTCCCTTTGCGGGTTGGATTTTTAACACCTGCTAAAAGCAGGCGTTAAACACCAACCCGCAAAGGGACACATGTATGTTTTAAAATAAAAGTTGTGATACCAATCTTTCGTTAAGCCCTATATGTATGTTTCAAAATGTAACTATTGTCCTCCCAAATTCCATTATGCTCTCTGAAAACAGCAGGGTCAGGTCCGAAAGGACAATAGCGAGGACAGGATGATGATGTTGGTTCCGTAGTATATAACACTAGCGATATGCCAGGAATATTAACCCGGAATGTGCAATAAATACGTAGAATAATGTAAGCAGTAAATATCACATTTTAAACCAAGAAAGTAAAAATAAATAAATACATTGGCCCTCATTACGACCCTGGCGGAATACGAAAAACGATGGCGGAAATGTAATACCGCCATCGAATACCGCCCGTTGCGATCATGACACGTCACCGTAAAGTACGATGCCATTAGCGACACCGTAGCGAACGCCAACGCTAACTGCACCAAGTACGCGCACGCGCGCCGTGCAAAACCGCAATATCCGCCATGGCGCAACGGTACGCGAATGCTGACCCCAGCGGACATTCACCTAACGCCATCAAGCATGGCGGAAAGTACCATTCCGCCATGGCGAGAATTACGGCATCGCGAACCAACCGTAATGGCCCTACTGAGTGCCTGTACTCCACTCCCTGGCCACATCGCACAACTCCTCGTAGGCGCAATGCAGTCACACCATGCAACCAGTGAAATCTACAAGTCACCCATGCATGCCCACGAACAAATGCATGCAGGGGCCCCAAGTGCCCTGTGAGTGGCCATCCACAATTGGCAACACACCATTGCCGTACTGATGCAGCACAGGCATCTGAAGGTGCAACTACACCAAAATGAACTGAAAATTCCATGACACAAAACAACAACAGTCCCCCATCGCTTGCCACCAGTGTAAATCAACATTCAAAGCAATAACCTGAGGGAGACTGCACCAGCCCTGTACACATGCCAGTAGTCAAACCAACCATCAGCATAAGCACGTACCACACAACTGTACCCAGAAGCCGGAACCCAATGCAGAACACCTCACAATACATCGCGCCACAAATCGGAATATGCCACATTACTAGCAAAGAATAACGCTACACGGTTAATATCTGAATATAAATTTAATGCACATCAAAATCACCAAGCCCATACAGCCATTTGAACATAAACTCACAAATGATCAGCATTACTGTGGGCTGCATCCGCAATAAATGACCAGCTTCCCCATGTGTGACGCCCTGTACCTTCATGGCACACAGGGGCTAAATCAACGTCCAAAAAGGCAACATGGAAGCGCCTAGGACCGCAGGGCCGTCCCATGAAGTAGGCACTAGTCCAGCTGGAAGCTAGGTATGCTGCACCTAGCCACTAGTACTGCGTAAGGGCATGTGGGCCATTGGCGATCGTCCCATAAGATCGTAATGGTGCTCCACTGATTAACTCAAAGCTGCAGGTGTCGACTGTAGAAGCCATCTGCAGGAGTGGCGTACAGATGGCAGCGGCAGAAGGGGAGGAGATACCTGTCACCCAAATGAAAAAAATGATAGTATGGGCATCCGAACTCCATATGCATTACTCACTTCATTCAACACACCAAACCTACAACCATATGCATGCTAGCCCACTCATAAGGATCAATTGCACCCAAAAATCACTTGCGAATCATTACGACACAAATCGAGGCGAATACACTATTTCAAACGAGTGTCTGTGTGCATGCGCCTGTCAGAACAGGATCCATCAGATGGGATCATCAACGTGCATAGACACAAGTGATTGAAGGCGCGTCGAGACAGGGAGGGTTCAACAAGGGCAGACAGACGATGGTCCCACTATGGCAGCCTTGCATCACATAGCGCAGGGGAAGGGGACAGATTCCAAATAGCCATGTACATGGCAGACTCCCAATTAAATCATCTTTCCATGCATCCATTCATCATTCCCTCATCCCGTTATGAAAACGCCTGAATATTCACTGACATAACATTCGAAATTTCCATTGAGTCTGTGCGTAATGCAGCCTTCAAAATCCACTGTGCTCCTGCCCGGATTCCTTGTGTAGTGAAGTCACATGTATTTGGGAACGTCCTGCCTTATCGTCCACTACGCTATGGCGCATCCCATTCAAACCATATCAATCATTGCATTCCTGTCATGGGCCCTGTCCCAAGGACATTCAACAATAGAACGTTACATTTCCAGTCAGACCTGTGGGCGTCTCCACGCCGCTAGTTGAAAACCGAAAGCGCTGTCCTTCGAATTCCTCATTTGCAACATCACGTTGAAAAGGCATCTGTGAACGCTTGTATTCACAAATACATCTATGCAGTGCGGCTGTGTGTGAAAATGGTAACTGGCCTCAATCACTGATGGGACTCCCCGCCGTCGGTGAACGTCGGTACAGTGCTGCATGAGGGTCCACCGTTGATCGAGCACTACATTCCACTGACCCTTCACAAGTCTGCTCGCGAATGCAAATATAGTATGTGCAACAATGGGACCATAGCAGAATTAACATATAAACCAATATTCCACAGCCATCGGGATTAAGAACATGATTGCAAATGCAAGATGCCATGCGTCGAATTGCAGCGTCGTGTGCGGGACGTGCTCGCACGAAAGGCATTGCAGCTGACACAGGTGGAATGAATCACCACAGGTCAAGGCTATACAGCCTGAAAACACATAAATTGCACACCCAACCCCCTCCCCCAACCACACCCACTCCAGAATGCTACCGGCAGGACTAGCGATGTTGGGCCTGGGGGACCTGATTGCACTGCAAGTACTCCAACTTCAAGAAGAAGACGAACGCCAACTACTACAACAACCGGCCGCACAGAGGAGATGCAGGAGGAGGAGGCGGAGGAGGAGGAGGAGGAGGGCAAGGCATAGCCAGCAAGCCCCACCAGCACAGCCACTACCACCACGCAGGCAGCCCGCAATCCCACGCCTCCGAGGTAATCCGTTCAACCTCACAGCTGAGCAGATCCACACCCTCTACCGTTTGGACCGGGACACCATAACCGCCATTGTCGACATGATACACGCTGACCTTGTCAGCATGATAGATAGCCCAACCGCCATCCCACCCCTACTGAAGGTGGTGTCTGTACTCCACTTCCTGGCCACAGGCACCTACCAGCACACAGTCGGACAGTTGCATGGCATTTCACAGCCACTATTCTCACGGACACTATTCCAAGTGCTTGATGCCCTCCTGAAGCACTCAGACGACTACATCACTTTACCACGCTCGGAGCAGGAGCTTACTAACACAAAAGTGGGATTCCATGCACTTGGCGGCATACCGGGTTGCATTGGTGCCATCGACTGCACCCATGTGGAATTGGTTGTCCCACATGCCATGGAGGCCCAGTACCGCAACCGGAAACAATATCATTCTATCAATGTGCAAATGGTGTGTGACTCCAACAGGATCTTTACACATTGTTCTGCCCGATTTCCGGGATCAACACATGATTCTATGGTCTTGCGGAACTCTAGAATACCACGCTACATGGAGCGACACGCAGGGCGCCGATCCTGGCTACTCGGTGAGTCTCATTTAATGCATGAGTATGTGGGGTAGGTGATGCGTGAATGACCTGGCAGGAAGGGCGGGGTGCGTACGTAGCAATGACATTCCACAAACATCCTTTCTTGTCCACATACAGGTGATTGCGGGTATCCACTGAAGAGATGGCTCCTTACACCAATCCGGAACCCACAGGACCAGCATGAGGAGGACTACAACCATGCCCACTCACGTACCCGTGTGGTCATAGAACAGGCATTCGGCCTACTGAAGGCTCGTTTCCGCTGCCTCAGCAGGTCTGGCGGGGCACTCCTGTACCGCCATGCGAAGGTGGCAAAGATGGTCATGGCATGTGTCATGCTACACAACATGTGCGTACGTAGGAATGTGGCCATGCCCCCCGACGCAGAACTGCTAGCACCTGAAGATGGTCATGATGAGGGTGGGGATGTGGCAGCACCTCAAGGGGTCCGCGAGGCACAGGAGGCCCGTGAATTACGGCAGAATCTCATAGATGCATGCTTCTAGCACTCACGCCTGGTGGCTGTTATATGGAATGGACACGGGACTTGTGGCACTGTGTGTGTCTGGAACATGCACAATATGGACTGTACGCCAAGATAGGCCTCGTACACAGAGATCAATGTCCACACATCTCATAGGATGAATATGAAGAATTGTATTGCAGATGTGAAATGACATTACACACCCAATCGACCCGCCACCCAAAGAAGCACAACACACCCCCTCCACCCTCCAACCCCCCCCGAACACCAGTGTCCAATGACGCTCATTGTCAGTGGGCAGACGCTATTGCAAGCCCCCTCTCCGGGTATCAGGGGCACCCCTGCCTGTGGAGCGCCGGGTCCTCCCAGATCTACGTTGGGGGCTGCCCTGGACGGAACTTGCAACGGATGATGTCTCTGCCTGCTCACGTCCATGCATGTCCCTAAGGGTTTGTGAGAGCTCAGTGAGCACACAGCGCACAGCGGCAAGTTCACCACATACGTCTTTGGACGTCACATGCAGTTCCCCCCTCAGGCTCTCGGTACTTCTCTCCAATTGTGCCCTTAGTGTCTCTGTACTTCGCTCCATTTCTGCCCTAAGTGTCTCAGTAGATGTTTCAATGGCTGCCTTAGAACCCCCACATTCATCAGCATGCTCCTTGAGGAGCGTGGCTAGTTGCTGCTGTTGCACTATCATCTGCTCGAGGGACTGTTGCCTCTGCTGGGCCATGCCCATTTGCGGTGGTGTCACAGAGGGGCTGGACGCCTCATGTTGCCTTGCAACAGGCCTTGTGGGTGTTGGCCAGTCGTCGTCTTGTGGGTGCCCCTGCGTGGTTTCCTCATGGTGTACGGGATGAAACATACAGGGGGATTGGGACAGGTCATGGATGTGTCCTACTTCGGCAGCACCGTTTTCTGTGTCGGAGCATGCTGGCATGAATGCAGTGTCACCTAGGGTGCTGCTGCCACCAGAAGCAGTGCCTTCTGTGGCATCCATTGGGGGGACCTGTGGTGCTGCTGTTGTGGACATGCTGGCTGCTGGGGTGCCTGTTGATGTCCCCTCCAGTGTGCTGCCACTCGATTTGTGCAGCTGCCGTGTCTTGATCCGTGCAGCTGAGGTGGAGGGTCTTTGGCCGTTGGTCTTGGCCCTCTTTGCAGGTGTGCTGGTAGGGGTGTCCTGAAGCTCGTCGTTGGAATCGGACCCTGTGGTGGAGTAAAGGAGGGCGAGCGTTATTCATGGGTCTGTGGTAATTGTAATGGCAATTGTATCACATGCATTGGGGTGGTACCTGGGTGTGATTTGGGTCAGGGCCTTGGAGGTGGTCTCATTTTTGTGTGCATTGGGGATGCAGTTATTTTGCAGTCTGCAGTTAGGGTGTGCATGCTGCACATGTAGAGTGTGTTTTTTGGATTTTTAAATATTTATTTATTTGATCTGACTTTTAAGGGGCGCTGTCATGGCATTGTATGTGGTCGTTCTCCTGAACATGTGTTTCTATTGCACTATGGGGACACATGGTACTTCACATGGTTGGTAATTGAGGATTTGGCATAGTTTTATTTGGGCCACCTACCTGATTCTTCTGATGTCTGCACTCCTTTCTCCATCCCTCCGACTCCCTCTATGCTCTCCATTCCAATGGTGGAGGCACAGATTTCTTCCCAGGGGGTCAACTTGATGGGTGATTCCGATCCTCCCCCGGTAGCTGTGGCAATGTTCCGGTTGGCAGAGAGTATGCTCCGGACGCGTATCCGTAGGTCGTCCCATCGCTTTCTGCATTGCTGTGGGTTGCGGGGTGCGGTCCCCACCGCACTTACCCGCTGTGCCACCAGCGCCCATATGGCCTTCTTGTTCGCAAGTGCCGTCCTGGTCATTTGCGTAGAGAAGACGACGGCAGCATTCTCCTGGAGGGTCTCTGTGAGCACGGTGAGTTCCTCGTGGGAGAAGTGGACCTGCCGCTTGCGGTCGCACGCTTTTTTAGCAACTTTTCCCATTTTTATTTTTTTGACTGGGGTGTCTAACGGGTTGGGATGTGTCTCAGGGTCGGATTTTTAATGGTTGTGTTGGGATTCTGATTTTATAGGTGTACGGCGTGCTGTTTCCCGTTCCGGCCCCATGTTTTTACTTCCGTTTCCGTATATTTACGGTGACCGTATTTTGCGCTGACCGCTCATTATGGTGACCGCTAAAATGGGTGGCGGAATTGCACCTAGGGCGACGTACGACGGCGGTAAGGGGCGTTTTGGGGTCATTTCCGCCATCGCAGACTTTGCACTTCCGCCATGGCGTAATGCTCGTGCCCGATGGGTCAGAATTAGCCGCACTTTCCTCCATCGTGCAGTGGCGGAAACGCTATTTACGCTATGGGGGTCATGTCAGTTGATTTCCGCCAGGGTCGTAATGAGGGCCATTATTTTATTTACTGTCAAAATGTAAATTATGTCAATAACATATTCGCGGCTGTTCCTCCCAAGCGCAACTAAGTAGCTTTTCCTTTGCATTTATTTCCATCTGCAATGACACTTTCGAAATGAGGCCAAAATAAAGAGATTGTTTTTATTTTTTTATTTTGTCATTGTATTAAATATTACTGGCCCATCAGCCCAGGGTGCAAGAGCTCTTGAAATGGGTAGTTATGGTGTGGTATTCAGTGCAAGGGCATCCATTGTGGGGTGGCTTTCTTTGCCAGGGCAAGAAGACCTCTTTGGCCTACAGGAAACTCTGGGATTCTGTCCGATGGGTCACTTTTTGCGTGTACCCGGGCTTTCTCCTCCTTGTATCCTCTCACCCAGTCACCATACTCCTTTCCTCCCACATCTGTTTGAAGCTAGGAATTTATTACACATTTTATAGTATCTTATACCTTAGTTATCACACGTTTTACATCTGTTTTTACTTCATTTTATTTCCCTCTGGAGGGCAGATGTGCTTTAAAACTCACTATTAGGTCCCATTGTTCAAACCTTTTTTTAGACAGAGTACCCGAGCTCTGTGAGTGGGCTTCGGCTCACTCGAGCGGTGGGTGAATCGCAGATCACGTTGAGTGCCACGTTTGGTTCCCATTTCACAACTGCCCCTTTTCGAACAAGGTCAGTGGGGCAATCGCGATAATGTGGTCCCCACGGTGGCAACATTAAAAGAAAACCGAGTCAAGTGTCCATGGCGATTAGCTTCACTCGTGATTGTGAAAGTGCCATAATCCCCAACAAAGGAGGAGCTTTCGCGCGCAAAGCAGGTAAACATGAATTCACAGACTGCACCGCCCAATGTTTTTTTTCGTTACATCAGAACTTCATTCTTACTTCTTTAATTCTACGTACGCTGGTAAACTAGTGCACTGCTACAATCTCATGGCAAATAGTGGCATTGCAAATTAAATTAGAAAAACGTAAATGATGCACATGACCCATAGCAATACACAATAATGTATGTTTCGATTTCCAGCTGAAGCCTCAGGAGGACCCATCATAGGACTTTGTTATTTACATAGGCCTCTGAGCCTGTAATGGTTTATTTAAATGTATGTCTTACATTGCTTGATGATGTATTAAATACCTGGGAAACATCATTAATGTTTGACACGTATGTAACGTAGATCCAAATTTGGTGGACAAACAGCCCTCGAGCGTCAGTTCGCGGCAGAACTGAAGAAATTAAACGAGGTTAAAATGGAAGCACGCATTTGTATAACCTTGGAATGATAATACAAATTGGAAAGCACATAGATTGCAAATTCATCCCCCTTTCTCCTATGTAGGGCTCTCGCTTCCTTCTGCCATTCAGGGCTCTATCTTCTAAGTAGTTCATTCTGCAATGAACCCTGGTGTGGTTCTTTCCATTCTACGAAACTGCGCGCAAATCCACATTTATCAATTCATGGAACTGACTGCACAGGACTTTTTTGGGACTTGCGTGGAGTTTGCGCATGCCCAAAACGTCTTTGCGAGTCGCCGAGATCCTTGCGTGAGACTCCACACAGAGTGTACGCTGGGCGTGCACATCGACCAAAATAGGGGGCGGAAAATGCTGAATGAGGAAGAACACACGAAAACGTAGGAGTGTCAAGGGACGTACACGGCCAAACAATTGCACACCCATCGCAGCGCAAATACAACTGTATTCATGGATTTGAACTGGGAACGTCTTGTCGCGAAAAACTACATGCAAATCCCAGAACCCATACGCCACATGATAGCAGGTGTAAATATTAATGCGCATAGGAACAAATGCATATAAAGCATGCAATACAAACCAAACAAACATCTACAGCCACAATGAATCCAGCAGTGCTCTGAGCCATTGTGCACAAACGCTGCAGGAGAAGGAGGATGTCCAAGGCCCAGATCGCCGCAAGATGCACCACACTTTTTGGGATATCCAATGATCAGGTCCATGGCAGGTACAGGTTCCCCCCATATAATCCTAGACCTTGTTAGGGAGTGGCAAGATGACCTAACATCACCCACCATCTGCTCTCCAGGCCCTTGGCTTGCTAGATAAAGTGCTGACTGCACTGCATTTCCTTGCCACTGGGTCCTTCCAGTGGACCACTACAGTAGTTGGTGGGATATCACAGGCCACCAAGTCACGCTGCCTGCACCAGGTGCTGTCCTGTATAACATCACATGCATGTGTGTGCAGGCACATATATGTGCCCCGATCACTGGCGGAAAGGCAGACAATCATGCAGGAGTTCTATGCAGTAGCATGCTTCTCCCATGTACTAGGTGCCATAGACTGCAAACTTGTAGCGCTACAGCCACCCAGATTGACAGAGCACAACTACAGGCGGCACAGAAAGCACTGGCACTCCATGAATGTGCAGGTTGTGCGTAATGCCAAGGGAATCCTCATGGAGGTCTATGCTAATTTCCCAGGCAGCACACATGACAGCTACATCTTGCGCATGTCACCACTGCACTGGGCCCTGGTAGACGGAAAACATGGCAACACATAACTCACTCATTTGTGAGTATGAATGCTCATGCACATGCAGAGACATTTTTATGGGAGGGCAAAAGGGGCACTTGCCCCAGGGCCACGACCTTGGAGGGGGCCCACACAAGGCTGCCTGATCTAAAGAAGTAAGATTCCTATGTTCACCAGACTTAAATAGCACACATCTGGATATTTGATGGCATGGTGCTGAGGCTCTAAACTTACTGCCTGTCTGTTTTGGCAAGTACATTCTACTTCGATCAATTCATCATGTAATGCTTTTTGTGTTGACTGTGGTATATATAGTTTGTGTGTTCTTTCCTTGTGGCACAACTCCTGTAGCATTCTTCCCTTCCTTGGGAATTATGTTGATCATGTGCAATAGCCACATTTGAAATGCAAATTGGTAAATTGAGTGCCACAATGGTTCAGAAGTTATCTCAGTGTGTTAAGCGCTCATTGCAGAGATATGTGTTCCTATGCAAGATTAGACAAGGCTGGCTGATCCTTTCCTATTTTTGAAGTTTATGCACCTGCCTGTGTATGTACTTGGTCTCGCAGCACAACAAGTGCTAATATGAGCAATGTAACTGCACTAGATAGGGGTTGCTATGAAAACGAACATGTCATCCTTATGGTGTATGTCTAGAAATGGGTTTGTGCAGATGGGGTGTTGTAAAACCTAGGCAATCACCTGCAATGATGAGCATAAACTGTTAGTCCAAGAGATGAATAAGTATCTACAGTGATCCTGATCAAATAATTTAATATCTTGTACATTACTGTACTGTCTTCTGTTAAGTTTGCCTCCCCGTAAGCTGGTGGCATCGTTTAGCTCATTACTGGATCTTTCTTCCTATGTAGGCCATTTGAGCAGAAGGGGTGGTAGACACAATGGAGCGGACCATATGGTGCAGGAATCGGGCAAGCAAATTTTAAAGTCTGCTCGTTCGACACAAAAAAACGCTTTGAATTTTTGTAAAAGTCAAAAGACTTTTCTGCACTTTTATAAATTACAATTTCACAAGCCAGTGTTTTGGAACTAAGTAATGCTTTAAAATACAAAAGACCAACCTACATTAAATCTGTTAAATCACACTGATTGGTATGCTGGTACTTATATACTTCCCTTGATGATGGAGAGAATGAATAGAGCTCGTACACCCATCTATAATATGTTGTTTTTAAAAATTGTCATGTTTGGTAATTTGATTGGTGTTCTTTCCAAGTCAGTTTGATAAAATTAGATTATTTTAGTTCATGGTAAGAACTGGTAATGAAAGTGTTCAAATGCAGGAATTGCAGAGTTGGCACAAATCCCAGATTCACCACTTAACCAGTTTGTGTGTAATGCTGTGAATCTAATTTAATCTTGCATTGCCTAGCCTCTCGAAATTGCCAGTACCTAAACCTTTCAAAATTGTCAGCCCTTCAGAGATATTTCCTTCTCAGGGTATGATCTTCAAAACAGCCTCACTCATGGTTTGACTGGCTATAGTGTTGCTTCTACTATAATAGTGAGCATTGACATATTGGACACCACAGGCACTTTATTCTTTTGATCTCTAATGGCTACACTATTTGAAAACCATGTCCCACTTATAATCTGTCTGTCTGAATACAGACACCTTCCTGGTGGCTTCTAATCTGCATCCACTATCCATGCTATGGTATGTGTAGCTTTCTCCTTCCTACCAATTGGTCTCCCCTATCCATGCTTGAGCATGTTTGCGTTCTGTGAGGCAGCAAATGTGAGTTCTCTGTCTATTCTGGGTTACATGCACCTTTTACATACAGTACTGCATTAATACTACAGCTGCATACCTTCCTGGATTCTATTGATAAAATGTCTCCTGAATTTATGCTCAAACAGAAGTAACCTCTTCGTAGACTGGTAAGTTTGGCCTTCAAATGGTACTTATTTATCATTCCGATTAGAGCAAGAATGAAGAGGTAAGGGGACTTAAAAGGGAGTAAACATCCTTATTTTTAATGCTGTGAGGCAGCATATCAACCTATGGGTTGTGATTGCGGCAGGGGGTTGCGGGGCAGATACTCCTTAATTCCTTTGGTTTGGTGGAGGGGGGCCCCAAAGATGTCCGTGCCCAGGGCCCCAAAAGTGCTTAAAATGGCCCTGTGCACATGCATGCACGTCACACACTGAGCAATAGACACTGCCAAAAAATGACATTAATCACTGTGTTAACATTTACAGGGGACAGTGCCTACCCGCTGACTACCTTCGTGATGACAACCATCAGGAACCCCACAACACCAGCTGAGGTGAGGTACAATACTGCACATATAGCCACTTCTGGCAAAGTGGAGCGTGCATTCGGAGTGCTAAAGTCACAGTTCTGCTCCCTTGACCACTCTGGTGGGGTGTTGCTGTATGAACCACCAGTAGTCTGCAGAATAATTGTGGCTGCTTATATCCTGCCAATGATGCCAAACAGCGCGGTGTACCAGTGGACATGCAGGTGGGAGCCAACCTGCACTCACATGCACCACCCTTACCCATGCCTGCCCAAAGGGCAGGTGGAGAGGCTGCACACACACAGCTAGCGCAATCATATTTCACATAAATACCATCCCCTGTGGTGTACACACAGTGAACCCACTTCCCAGGTGCCATTCAATGATGAATTGTGGCCTATCCTCTGTGCCCATAACAACCTGAGAATGTGCCACTGGGAGTGTAAATGTGTGTGTCTTCATCAGAGGCCCCTGAAAAGACTTGTAAGTGGCATTATACCACTGCCACTTTGTGAAGTATTTAGTTAAATCAATTTTGAGTATCAACAAATATAGAAATGGAAAGTATCCATGCACAAGTACAAATATGATGGCATAAAACAATGCGTGAACTAAGCAACAATAAAATCTTAGTACCTAGCCATTCATGGACACCAAAATCACAATTCAAACAATTCTGAGAAGCAAAACAAAATCTGATTAAAGACTTGTATGACCATGTGCATCACTGGGACCATGCCATCCACCAAACTCCACCTCTCTCAGCATGGAAACCACTAAACCCTCATACTGTTTCTTGTGCATGCATAGAGCTGCTACTTCCTTCACAATTCCTGCATCCATCATTCCATGGCAAAATCATCTGTAGAGAAAAACAATTCAATATCAATGTCTGCAACACATTCATGCACCTAGACATACACCAATATGTGCCACCCTGAGTGACATGCCACAAATACATACACCAATTAACGAGCCACCCATTGCCATGTGTCCTGGCACACATGCAGCCACCAACGCCCTCCTCATGCCAATGCCATATGAACAACCCACACAGTTACACCTTAGCCACCCACAACCCCTACCCGACCCACCCTCCTGAGTGACAAGCAGTGACTGACCATGTTACTACACTTACCCGTCATCATGCTGATGATACCTTCCCAATACATGCATCTGGCCACATAAAATTGGGTGAAATGTGCATTAAACTGAAGTTAGCATTGAAATGCACCAGGCAGCTGTCAACATGCCTCATAAAAAGTGACAGTGCATCCTGGACAATCATGTGTGCCTGGTGTCTGTTTGGTACATTGCATTACAACAATGTGCAGCAATGCTGGCATGTGTGTGGATTGGTTTTGGGATAGCAACCCCAGAAGAGGAAGAAGCACCAAGATTAGACTGCCTCTGTGGGAAAGAATTACTATAAAAATATCTTCAAACAGGAAGGCAAGTGACAGGCAAGACACATGTGTAAAATGCAAGGACACACTCACCACCACCACCTTAAAGATGTGTCACAGCACATAAACAGCTGGGGCAGCCACACTCATGACAACTCACCAACTATGGCACTACAGTGATACCCACAGCCAACTGGGATCCTGCAACCAGTGCCAACATGATCATCGGTAAAAACCAGCATGCATACATAACCCATCTTAACAACAACCTGTGTCACATGCACCCACGAAGCTGGACCTGTTCCCTCCAAAAAAGTGAAACACAGAGTGCCAGACCTCATGCCACAAAACACAACACAAGTCAAACCCTGAGTGCACTTCACATACCTGCACATGTCATCCACCTGGCTTGCATCCACTGCATTCCACCTGAAATACATTTGCAAATAGCAAAGACATGGATTGCAACAACTTCAAGATACTTGCCATCAATGACAACACATGTAGGGAACACAAAATTAGGCATGCACCATCCAGTGTACAAGAATCACAGAGTTCAAGAGGAAGACGGGACACAGAGCAACGATAGACGAGCATTGGCGTGGAGCGGGAGAGAGTGAGAGAGCGGGAAACGAAAAAACATTGCAAGATATAATATGATATGATATGATATGGCATTTATAACGCGCCTATACACAAGTGTTTCAAGGAAGAGACTTTCTGGAGCGGAGATGAAACGGACCTGACTGACATCACAGTGTGTGAGGGCATAGACAATCCACCCTAGGGAAGAAGATGGAGACACAAACACCTCTTTATGTAGAATCCTGGTTGGAGAGCATGGAAGGAACAAAGATGGACAAGATCCACATCTAGTGGTACATAAAGGACAAAAGTGGGTGACAGTGAAGGGCATACTGGCAAAGAATCGGCACACGTGAAAGGTCAATCATCAGCTCTACATCAGAAAAAAACACCACCAACACATACCATGGCATGGAAATTACATAAATACCCATGTGCGCTACACCCCTGCAAAGAAGGCTCTCCAACCATATACACAGACCCGACACCAAACAACATACACCCTAGTACTACAACACTGCAAATGAACCTACAGAAAACATACAGCTGTTCCCTCACCCGCAACATCCCACACACCCTGATTGGGACTGTCCCAGGAAGTGTGCATGGATTCCAGGGTGCACTTGCAACTCACACGGGGAGAACAGATGAAGACAAGCTCTTGGGGACATGCATGGGTCCCCAGTGTGGGCACGCAATGTTCACTCATTGACAGTGGCCGATGACATGAAGAATTAATCAAAACCAAAGGACATGTAACACACCCTGGTGCAGATAACAAACAAAATTAAACAATGTAATAAAAGTGTCCTCATTGTGTAACACAGAACCAGACAGTCACAGGCACACATGGGCATATATGTCTAACCTGACATGCATCAAGTATGAAAAACATGTCCTGTGGCGTCAATGCACACACAAGGCCAGAATTCTCATCCATAGTCCATGTCATGAAGCGCTGCACCGGAGGATGATGATACATGAGAATCAATATGTGTGGCGCATGTTGAACAGTGGCACGCCTGGGAAGGTCATGGAAGTGTAGAAGGGAGTGGATTGTCGAGTGGCATAGGTCAAAGAGAAGTGTGCACAGGGAGTACCCATGCAGGGCACGGTAGGAAACATGTGGACTGGGGGAGTGGAAGGGTGGCAGTAATGACACATCATGATCATTGGTCATGTGGATGCACATTGAATGCATGCCATCAATCAGTGCATACATCCAGACTCAATGAAACATTGGGGAAAGTGTGTATAGTGCCACCCATTCACTTCCAATTATGGCTTCAATGATCTAAGTGCATCCACACAAACAGTGCACATGCATAGAAGTGTAACTGCACATACACACACATGCATGTGCACAGACATACATCTGCACAGACATTCCCCATGACACAAGGTTAAGCCACCATTATGTCAAGATGTGCACTACATGCACATTCCATAGTGTCCAATAACACTGCCACAACATGCGAGACACAGCACATGTTTACGTGCTGACTGAGCTGGCATGCTGTGATTACCTCATCACCTCCACCAAGAAATCTGCCTCCAAATGCGTGAGAGGAGGACCAGTGACAGAGGGCCTGGGGACTAGCGATGCAAAAGTGTGCATGGTGGACCTCCTATGGACTGCAGTCACGGCATGATTCTGTAGCACCGCAAAAACATGGGAAAATGCATTACAACAGCCATATTTCACAATCATGCATCAAACACACATGCGTTAAGAATCACTTAACCCAATGTTACCTGCACATGCTCTCCTGTTTTCCACAATGCAACCATGGCAGTTGACGTCACTGTGCATGGCTGCTTGCCCCCAACTACTTCCATCATGCCCCTGAGAGTGCAACTGAACATGTCAAGGGACCCAAAAAAAGAAAAAAGAATAGATCCACCTTTGAAAGTGAAAAAAAAAAGATAAGCCCACAACCAAGCCAGGAGAATGTAAAAAACCACCAAAAAGTGTCCATGCAGAATCAAGGGGAGCCACAACATTTTTAATAAACTCTGGCCATGGACTAAAAAAAAGATCCATCATGGACAGGGTCCACCCTGGATAGGGGAGGGTAGGGTGCATGACAATATCCACATGAGTTGACCAAAAATGATACAAAAATAAAATAAAAAAAACCCTCCATGGACTCATGGACCTCACAGCAATGGTACAAGGAGGCTGGTAGATGCTGGGACCCCATCCTCCGGTTGATCTGCAGGAGGACGTGGTGTTGGAGCCACACCATGCAGTGCCGAGGCGTGGACTTCACTGGCCGCGGCCAGCCATGACACAGTTGAATGCATCAGCACAGTGAGGTCATCATGCATGTCCTCACGGATGGCTGCAGAGTATGTATGCACGCTCACCAGTGATGCATTGAGTTGCTCAGAGAGTGTCTGATTGAAGGCATCCATCTCCTCATGGATCATTGTCCTAGTGGCTGAGAGCTCTTCATGGATAGCAGTCCACATGGAGAACATTTCACGCTTCAGGGCTTCACTGTGTGCCTGAAGATCAGCCCGTATGCCCTTAATGTTCACCTCCAATTGCAGTCTGTTGGAGCGGCATGAGGACCGCATGACCTGCAGCTGTTTTGCTAGCTGGGCCAGTGGCGGGGTCATGAGCTTGGCCATTTTATCCATCCCCTCAGATATCTTGTCCAACACATTCCCATGTCTGAGGGCAGCACTCAACATCTGCTGCTCCTAGTCGGTCTCCCCAGCCTGTACATGTCCCCATGTGTACAGGGCCCACAGCGGCCAGATGCAAGGCTTCATGCCTGTTGCTGTGGTGCCCCTGTCGTTAGATGCAGCTCTGCAACCCTTATTTGGACATCATCCCCAGGACCTGAAGCCAAATACTGGGAGGGTGGCCTTGCAGCCGTAACCACTGCAGATGGGGGGACAACCACTAACTGGCTTTGAGAAGCCAGCTGCCCCACCCTAGACTTGCAGGCCCCACCTGACCCACCCATTTGGCAACTCGCCTTTTCTCTCTTTGAGGTATGCACAACAGGTCAGGCATGAAAGCCAGCTGAGTCAGAACAGTCAAAAGAGTCTGCAGCATGACTCAGGACGGTCTGGAGCACCGTTGGTTCTCACTACCTACCACACAACATCCCCCACTGGTGGTCTGACACACCATCAACTCTTCCTCCTCCTCCTCCTCTGCACCTGGTGCATCATCACCTGCACATGGACAGAGAAAGACATATTGATCCATGTTCAAAGAGACAACTATGCACATATGTCTCAAGCAGTACTCTAACAAGAAATGGCAGGACACGCACACATCAGAAATTGTGCATTCACACACTTGGTCCAGTAACAAATTGCATGGCATTTGCTGACAAGTAATCCTCCCCCCTACCTATCATTTCCATACCAGTACTGGGCACATTGACATTCAACAGTGGTGTAAACGCATACATACCAGGGGAAAAGTAATGCACATGTGACATTTGAATGTTCAATGGCATCACATGGGAACAGCCATATATCCATACCCACAGACAACACCATGGTCAACACATGACACACCAATCAGGACCTGCAGGAAGGCATGGAAAGGGAAGAAGCCCATGAAAAGGTACACCCAAAAGTGTGCCTTCAGTCAAGTTCCGTAAACTGCACAGAGACAGAAAGTGGATTGTGTGATGTAAACAAGGTCCACCGATCCACAGGAGGGTGAGGGGAGTGGCCTCATGGAGTGGGCCCAGCGTGTTGGAGGGTAAGAGGGAGCCTGCGTCACAATGAGTAGGCTCTCTGTATTACTGGAATTGAGTCAATGTGTATGTGGTCTGTGGACACATATGCAAATACACTCTGGGAACACGACAATGTGCGATGAAAGAAAGCTCAGATATGCATCGTGACAAGGAAACCCATAGGAGCAGGTGACTAATTGAACATGCAATTCTCAGTGATATGGAATGAAAGTTAAACTTTGTATGCATGCACCTGTCTAGCAGTGCAGAGTGAAACGCAGCAGGAATATTGCACTGAACGGTACTTGTAGGTGTCACATGGTGCACATGTGCCGCGGGCGTACCCTATGGGGGATGTGTCCTGTGACACAGACATGTGCCAAAACTGGCAGACACACAGACTACGCCAAGTATGATGGCCATGTGACATGAGTCTGTACATCACAGGGCATGCTTTATCCAAGGCTGTCTTACAAATGCAGCCAGATGTGCCAATACACAAATGATGTGGGTGATGCATGACTGACAAAACACAGGAGGCACAATGACGGACACTCACCTGATGTGTCCTCATAATTCTCCAGGCCTCCCACTCCTTGCACCTGCTCAATGAGGATAGATTGTCTTGTGCCCTCGTCATGCAGTGTCAGCTGCTCCTCCTCTGCTTGACCCCCTCCAGTTGCCATTTTGGAGGCCGATGGCACTCAGCTTGTGCTTGGTGTGACGGGTGAGATATTGTCAGCGCTTTTGCATCTGTTTAGCAATGCGCATCTCTACCTCTAAGGCATTTATCTGGTTGGTGACACGCTGCCAATGCACCATATGTTGTGCGGTTGTATGTGTGCACCCTGCATACAGGCACATGTCTTGATGGTGATCGGTAACGTAGTCAATGAGGTTCTGGAGCTCCTCATCAGTGAAGTTCTTCTTCCTCTGCGTGCCAGTGTCCTGTGCTGTTTGTTGGGGTTGAGCCTCTTCCTGCTGTGCAGGGGGTCCCTTGCTGCCACGAGTGTTACAGGGTGCTGGAGCTGCCCCTGTCTGGTTGGAACCACATTGGCATCCAGGTTGGCTGGGGCATGCCATGTTCTCCTGGGGCTGGGGAATATGTCTGTACACCATGTCCCTGAAACCCTGAGGCTGGGGCATGTGTCTCCACACCACACCCCCAAACCCCTGGGTCTGGGGCAGGCTTCTCCACACCATGTCCCTGACCCCCTGGTACTGGGGCAGATGTTTTACCACCACGTCCCCCAACCACGTCTGCCCCCTTTCCCTCGTGGTGCCTCAGATGTACCCCAAAAATGAAAAAGAGGTACGTGATATGCAGTGGCAATCATAAACAGAAAAAGAGTTCACGTGACAGACCGCAGATCTCAAAATGGGGATATAAAATATGCACTTATGCGCAGAGGCATAACGCCCCCAAAAACAAATACAGTACGCTACCTGAAAGAAACAGATTGTGTGGCCACCCAAAATACATGGAAACAACAATACTCCACCTTCGTTCCTTCACGCGCACAGCCAATGATGCATTTCCTCATCCTTATGCATCCCTGCCAATGCATAAGCCATGTAGAAATTCTGCGTGCAGCACGTGTCACGTAACTTATGTGCTGAGGGCCTTTATTCTGTTCTCTGCTGCCTTCGTAGTGAGACATCAAAGAGCCACTCTCCTGCCTCTGTGCCATTTTGCGTGCCTCATCCTACCCTGTGCTGCTTCCCACATTGTCATCTGCTGTTGCAAGTCCTGTGCATGTGCCTGCTGCCCAACTGCACTGCGTTGTGAGAGCCTGTCAACCTGCCATTGCCTTTGCTCCTGTCTCTGGCTCTGTGACCACCGCAGCTGTTGTTGCAGATTCTCACCTCAGCATACCACCACCACGGCCCGTCTCCAAGACCAGCTTACCCACCCACACCAGCCTCTGGGGTTGCCATGTCCACACCATATTGCTCAGACCAAGTGGAAACCCCATGGCAGAGAAGCAGATGGCTGTCAACTTCAGCTACAGGGAAGTTGGCATCCTGGTGGGAATGGTCCTGGATAACTGTGATGCCCTCTTCGACCCAGTGAACAATACTGCAAGGAAGGACGTCACCAGATCTGGGAGGAAATAATGGCTGCCATCAATGCAGAGGGGGTGGCCATCTGCTGTTTCAGGTCTGTCCACAATCACTGGGAGGACTTCAAATCCAGGACCCACACCAAGCCCTGTGTGCCATTAAGCATAGTGCAACCGTGGAGGTGGACCATGCTTGCAGGTGCAGGCTCTCTACGAACAACATGCAGGTCCTGGCCAGGTTCTACTCAGTGGAGTCTGCTGGTGAGTAGGCATGTGGTGCAATGGGTGATTGGAAATGTGTGTTTTGCATGTGTGTTGTAACCCTTGTGTTGGCTGCATGTGTTTATCCGTGTTCAACATCAGCATGCAGTCCATGGACAATGCACCCCATGTGTGAGGTGTGACATGTGGATTGGACATGCACTGCTATTTGCAGTGTGTGTCGTACAGTTGAGCCAACCGTGCGCATGCCATGTCACTAGTGGTTGAGATGTGCTTGGATGCCAAGTGTGCCAGATGAGTATGTGGAGGCCATGTCATGTGCATCCATGATGCCCATGTTTTTGTGCCGACATGGGGCTATGGCATACCAACATGTGGCTATGCTATTGAGGCATATGTGTGTTGCATGTGTGCATGTGTTGTGACAGGAGCATATTGTTTGTTGTGAATGTTTGGAGAGGTGCCCATGCAGGTGTTTGCATGGCCATGCAGGGTGCGTTGCAATTATGGCTGGCTACTGGTGGTCAAGATTCCACTGTGTGTTTTATCCACAATGTTTCCATCCACAGCAGGGGGCCGGCACATCAGTGCTTCCATGCACTCGGTGTGTGTGCATCCTACCAGTTAACTCCTTGCCCACCCCTGTACCCCTGTGGAAAGTCTCCCATGGATGTGCAACAGGATGCAGTTGTGTCACGTTTACTTTCCCATTGGTACATGTCTTTCATCTTGGTTTGTGTCTGTGCAAAGCCCACATTTTGAGGCCTTTACATGTGTATGCGACATGAGTGTGGTTTGCATCGTGCCAGGGTTGTTGTGCCTGTTTTGATGTTGATTGCATGTCCTTGTGTGGGGTTGGGGATGTTGGTGGTTGTGCCTTTGACAAATCACCTTCCTGTGAATGTTGTTGTTGCAACACAGTACACTGATGTCGCTGTTCTGGGTCTCCTTTACCACAGTTCCTCTAGTTGATGAAGAGGGCGGAAGCGATGCTGTGGCGCATCGATGTGGGGAACCTTTCACTAGACAAATACACAGGCCCCACCCACTCCCCTGTGAGAGCTCATCGTCGGGGAGCGATATGGCTGAGGCAGCACCTGTAACATCGGGCGTGGCTGCTGGGTGTAAGTACATGTAGTTTAAAGTGGTAGGGGACCCCTCAGCAGCGGTGAGACAGGGTGACGCCACATAGGGATCATCCATGGTAGAAGACCCCTGAAGGCATCCAGGTTGATGGAGGGCGAGATAGAGGAGGTGGCTGTAGCAGTACAACCCATGGGGTCAGGTGGGTGTGTCACGGAGGGAGTGCATGCTGCAACCCTGTCCCAGGGGCATGAGGCTGTGCAGGCCACCATGGAGGTGTCTGTCCAAAATCCTCTCCATGGGCCATTCGATGCAGCACTGCACGCCTTCAGGGATGCCTACAGCCAGACCAGCATCCCATTACCGTCTGATGTGTCCATCACAGAACATGTGCTAGCCCTGCTGGTGGGCCTGACGAGGCATGGGTGATGCAGGAAAGGCTAGTCAGGACCTGCTTGTCCATCATCACAATGAGCTGTACCGAGTTGTTGACTTGCTGGCAGCAGGCCGGTTCCCTGGTGGACCCTGTGGGCTGTTCACTGCGGCAACCTCCTCCTCGGCTTCCACCTTTGTACGCCAGTCATACGCCAGGGTGCCTTAGGGGCCACATACCAGCATGGCCCCCCTGTGCACCAGTCCTATCCCCAACACCCCATCTGGTGGAGCTTGTATCCCCTCCCGAGGTGGGAGTCACAGATACGGCAGCTGAGGTGGTCACTGTGCTTACCGAGGCACTGACAGGGGCATAAGCAATGGAGGGACAGCAGGCAACGCAGAGCAGTGCGAGTGCCGTAAGCCCCCGACGAAGATCATCAGGTAGAGGGCATACCAACTTCAGATGCTTTCCACCCTGCAAGCCCTCCAGGAATCAACAGAGGCTGAGTTCATGGAAGAGGACGTGGTATGTGACTCAGCGGTGGACAGGTTGAGTAACATTGGGGATGAGGACTCACCCGCTGCCTTTGTATATAGTTACTTAGGTATAGGTTTAATTTCTTATTATTTTTCTTTTGCCCCAGACTTTGGTGACTTTCCATCCCTGTTTTTCATGCATATAGTTATTCAGGTATAGGTTTCTTTTATTTGCTCATCATTTCCCACAGACGTCTTGTACCTTTCTTTCAGGATTTAGTTGTATATAGTTATATATAGTGCATGTTTTATTTGGTTCCATTCCATGCTTCATGCAGTTCATTTGTTTGTCTGCAACATTCAATGCTGACTTTTCACACAGTGCATCTCACCATTGCAGGTCATATGTATTGGGGAGTGCCTGTGTGTGATGTTGTTGCTGTGATGGTTGTGGGTGGAGGCTTGCACATGTGCCTGGCATGTGGGGGTGGGTCCATCAGGCAACTGTGAGTTGCACTGGGTGTTTGAATAACATGTACATGTGGATTGTCACTGTGTGTTTCGCATCAAGGTGCTTGGGGAGGGGAGTTCTGGCGTGTGTGTGAGGTGATGTTCATCCGGGTATGTTTGCATTGGTGTGTTTGACTTGTTTTTATCTTGTATTTGACTCTGACTGGGGATGTAATGCCATCTATTCTTCTGTGTTTGCACAATTTCACATTTGTGTATGTGACCACGCTCTGTTCACTGCATTGTGTATTTCGCATTGTGGTTGCTGCAATGGGAGGTGGTCTCACTGTGGATGGGTGGCCTGATCACTTCACTTGCACATTGCTTTATCAATGCTGTTTTACTCCCATATCATGAGAACATGCCTACCAGCATGTGCAGTGACACACAGCCTGCACTCATGTCTTGCTCCACCTCTGCCCCTGGAATGCTGTTGTGACCCATGTTTGCTCATTCTGAGTGGCAACACACATTTCCTGTCTCAGTGAGTCATGCACTCTCTGACTGCCCTCACATCACTATGCACGGGCTGGTTAGGTTGTGGTCCCTGACAGGGACTTTGCCACCCCTTTCACCCGGATCACTTATGCTCAGGCTGTAACGTGCTAGGTCATTATTTGTTGATCTGGCCAATGTTCAAATGGGTGTACTTCTTTCCTGAGGTTACATTAATTTGCTGTGCTTTCATGCCTTTGCAGTGACCCATGGCCAACATGCAAATGCCACTTTGGATTGCATTCACTTGTCACATGTGTATGGGGTGGCTATAGTGTTGTTGGTGCAATATGGTGCAGTCTGGATGGGGTGCTGCAGATTCAGGCCTGCAAGTGAGTGACAGCGGATGGTCCTGTCCTGGAATGGTGTTCAGTGCTTCCTGATGATCGTGTTGGCGGTGGACAGGTTGGGGTTCAGTTTCATGGGGGAGGCAGGCCACAGAGGTTCAGGTGAGCTGCAGCCATGCATTGTACTTGTTGTGTGGGAGACTGTCAGGGGGCTGGCTGAGGTAGTGTCGGAGGTGAGGGGGGCTTGTGGGTTATGTCTGGACTTGAGAGTGCTGCCTGGCGGTAGTGTTGGAGGTCAGGGGGGCTGGTGGGTGGTGTCTCAACTTAAGGGGGCTGCCTGGCAAGAGTGTCAGAGGCGAGGGGGGATGGTGGATGGTGTCTGGACTTGAGGGCGCTGCCTGGGGGTAGTGTCAGAAGTGAGGACAGTGTGGTTAGGGAAGTGTACTATCAGGGGGCTGGCTGGGATAGTATCAGAGGTGAGGACAGTTTGGGGAGGGGAGTGTACTTCAAGGGAATGGCTGGGGTACTGTTGCAGGTGAGGGGGGCTGGTGGGTGGTGTCTGGACTTGAGGTTGTTGATGTGCAGTAGGGGTATATGCCGGCAGATTGGGTGCCTAGGGTGTAGGGCGATGGACTCGCAGTTTTGCTGGGGTGCCGCCTTGAATTATGAGGGAGCTCTTGCATTTTCGCAGGGGGGCCGCATTGACTTGTGAGGAAGGCTGCACGCTTTTGCAGGAGTGCAGGCTCAACTTAATAGGGAGATCTTGCATTTTCACAAGGTTGCAGCCTCCACTTACGATGGAGCTCTTGCATTTTCACAGTGGTGTCGCAATGATATGCGATGGGGGCCACATGCTTTCGCAGAGCTGCAGCCTCAACTTGTCAGCGGGTGCCCCCGGAGGTTTGCGCTTAGGTTGTGAAAAGACTTGGATTTTGTTTTGTGTGGGGGCGTGTTGTGGGAGTTCCTCACACAGCTCAATTCCCTTTGCATGTCTCCTAGAAATGTGCTGGAGTGCGCAGATTTACTTATTCACGCAGGCTTGAGCAGTGTCCTTCTCGGCACGCAGCCCATACAGGATTAATGCACTCTTTTCCATGAATCAGGCCCCTTATGTAAACCATATCAGTGCAAAAACCCGGCGATCCTTTACTGTCAAACAACTGGACGCAAAAAAAGAATCTCTCATCGGTGCAGAACAATTCTCATAACTCCATGTCCTCACGATCAATAGCATCTGTGAATATCACAAGTTTATCAATATTGATGTTTTCTTTTTACAAGCATGCTATGGGAAATGCGTTCATTCATGTGTTGTATGTACATAATTACAATCATGCCAGTACCAATTACCATTGAAAGAGAATTGTCATAAATATTTGATTTAAAAAAGGCTCAAAGTGGCATGTACTGCTTCCATAAGGGCAGTGGTACGCAACGGCAGTCAAAACAAGTGCACAACGCAGACTTGTAGCCTAGCCGACACTCACTTAAATTTGCTGTTCATTGAGACAGGACTGGATTATTTCCACCGGCCGCCATGCACACCCACTTGCATCACATCAATCCAAATAGATGTAGTGTGACTTGCACAGGCGGTTAATTGAGGGACACACAAGTACATCACTGACATGGACCGTGTGCATCTCATGGCAAAAGTGGCAGTTGCATTTGTTGAAGTGAGGATGTTCCGCACACCATTAGTGGGGCTCACCTTGAAACAAATTTGCTCATTGCGTTGATTAAAACCCCACAAACAACTCTGTATATTCGCATCTCCACCATACCTGCTCTGCCCTTGCCCTGAATTACAAAGCAGACAAATAGGAGCTGGCTTGATTTGCACAATCTCCTATTAAAGTAAAATAATTTCTCTGTTATATTATGTTGGTTATATCAAGTATTACGTTTTTTCCTTGTTTAGTTTATGTGCATGAATGTGAGTATGGATGGGTGACTGTTGGTTTGATGTTGTACAAATATATGCAGGTTACTTTCACATAAATTACTGTGGTTTGGATTTTATATTTCAATATGTGCTATAAGCATACACATTTGTATCATTTTGTGCTTTAAACATCAAATGTCAGACCATGTACCATATTAAATATTTTAAGTTCTAGACAAAGTCTCCCTTCTTTTTGTGTGGTGTGAAAGCCAGTATTAAGGTACGTTGGCACTGGTGCAAAAAAGTAAACAGTAAGAAAAACGCGAGTACGGGCAGTCTGAACTTTTGGTGCTCGGGTCTTTAAGTTGATACATGCAACTTATGTCTACATCTGTAGAAGGAATTAATTGCCACATCGCTTCGTGTACACATTTTTGCTAATTTTTTGGAGAAGTGCAACATTTATCAAGTTTCTATTCGAAAATAACTCAATTATGGGTTTCCAGGAAGACTGGTGTCCCTTAGTGAGCGAGTTGCCTACCTAAAAGGGTGAAAAGGGTGAGACCAGATATTGAGGCTAAGCTCTAGGGCCTTATAATGAGTATGGTGGTATGGGAAAAACAGTAGTAAAAGGACAGTAACAGAAACACTACCACGTTACCACCAATTTTCCACGCACACATACCCCTTTTGGAGGTAAAGAGGAGGATTTACTAACTCCTTCACTTCATTGGATTTACTGCGGGGGAATTACCGCTCACAGAAAATCCAAAAAGATCCCCATGTTGTTTTATGGATTCCAGAAATGTGGATTAACACTGCCTTTCCCCACTTACAACCACCCACAGCAAACAGAGTAACAGTAAACAAGTTTGGTAGTTATTCCACAGATTTACTGCCAAATCACCAACAAAATCGTAATGAGGGATTTCGTGTCTAGACAAGCTCAACTGGACAGTTCCAAGTTGTGTCTGATCTATTCCACATTCTCACCAATCCACCATCAAATCAGGTTTATAAATAATGTCTTTTTTCCCCCAAATATGACAGAGGCTATTAATCGGACACAATGTATGACTGATCCCACCACATGCACGCGAACACATTTTTCACAATAGAAATAAGAATAACGTTCATGTGATGTACACACCAGACCTCATAATTGCACATTGTCATGCAAACTGCGGCGGCACGTGATTCTTACATACAAAGAACCAGCAGCATATATCCGATGATGGCATCACCCCTGCAAGTATCTTGCACGTAGTCATCCGATTGTTTCTCAATGCAGTCATGCCGTTCTTAGCAATGCAAACTTTATTCGAAGGTGGCAGTGCATATCATCTGAAAATATGGCTGCTCACACCAATACTATACACAGAAAACCCTGCAGAGGAAGATACAACATACTACGCAACCAGCAAAGGAATAGCATAGAACTGACCTCGGGACTATGGTGCATATTTCATAGTATTGCTACTTGGAGAAATAGCCTTCTTCCAGAAGACTGTCAGGACACTTTGAACTGTGACTTACCTCCACCAGATGGAGCTGAAGCTGCAATGCATGAACACATGGAAGCTGCCTATAACGGAGTGCTCACGAGGAAAGTCGTGCAGAACTTTAATGGTCATAGGCAACATCCATGTAATGTATGTAATATGTCATTTGTATAGCACCTAGTCCCTTTAGCATTGCCTTAAAGCGTTGTAGGTGAACGCCATTGGAGGACCGAAGACCGAGGTATGAGAGCTTAGTCAGAGGCATTTAGAATGTGTGTGTGTGCATATTAGCCAGTGCAAAGGTGGATAGGGGTGGCTAAGTCCCTGCTAGTGACCCATGTAGAGCTGGGTTACGGATGGGTGCTGTGGCCACTGTCCAGGAGAGTATGTGAGTCAAGGAGACTGATTATGTGTCCAGCTAGAGCAAATTATTATTGTGGGACTTAGCTGCATTCCAATGGCAGAGATGCTTTGCAATGTGTCTTCAGGTGGCGGATGATTGCAGACATGCGTGGGTGGGTGGCTGCTCCTTTGGAGGGATACGGCTATCTTCCATTGTGATGGAGTGTGATACGTACCCGTGAGTCATGGCTGATTACTTGTTTCGTTGACAGAGTGCAGGTCCTGTCATGCCGGTCTCCGTGAGTCCTTCTGTTCATGCTTAGTGGTTTATTGGAGTCTCCTCATTTGACTTGTTAAGTCCACTGTCTAAGAGGATCCCCCTATTCTGGTATATTTTGTGACAGGGATGACAAGGAGAGCGGTGCCTGATCTCAGGTTTCTGTTGGATCTATAGTGGGTGAGCTTGTGTTGTAGATGTTCAGGGCCTGTGTTGTGAAGAGTACAGTGGGTGATGCACATAGCCTTGAAGGTGCACTGTAGCCATACGGGGAGCCGGTGTGGGGACACTGAAGGCAGATTTGATGTGCTCGCTAGGGTCTAGGCAAGGAGGAGCCTGGCTGTAGTGTCTTTGACCTGTTGGAGTTTTCTGAGTTTGAATGCAGGGGCACCCAGCTATAGGGAGTTGGCATCGCCTAGGTGAGAAAGGACAAGGATCTTGATTGCAGACATTCTGTGAAGGTAGGAGAGGAAAGGGAAGATGCGTCAAAGAATGTGTAGGTGAAGATAGCATGATTTTGGCACAGAGTGGAAGTTAAAAGATATGGTCAAATCTGAGTCCAAGGTACTTTCCTGTGTTGGAGGTAGGGTTTAGAGGACCTAGGGAGGTCACCCAAGGGGTGAGTTAGAGGAATATGGAAACCTTCCCACAGATCATGATTTCAGTTTTTCTGGGGTTCAGAAGGAGGTACTTCATCCAATTCTCAATTTCTGTGAGGCATGCGGTGAGGTGAGGTTGGGGGGGCGGGGCAGGTAGTTGGTGTCTTTAGGGATCTTGCAGATGATTTGGGTGTCATCTGCATAGTTGTAGCAAGACAGGCCATGTGAGCGGATAAGAGCAGGGTCGGGGGCTCAGGTAGAGGTTAAACAGTTGGAGAGATAGAGAGGCACCCTGAAGCACTCTGTTGGGATGGAGTCAAGGAGAAGGGGGAAATGTGTGTGATTTTGGATCTGTTAGTGAGGAAGGAGAATATCCACTTCAGCCCTGATGCCGAGTGAGTGGAGTCTATCCGTGAGGATCCGGTGGTCAGTGTCAAAGGCCGCTGAGAGGTCAAGGAGAATAAGTGCGGCACAACCTTGCAAGTCTGCAGTTCTTTCGAAGTTGTCCCAGATGGAGACTAGGGAAGATTCAGTTCCTTTTTGGGGTCTGAATCTCTACTGGGCGGGGTCAAGGAGGAGGTTAGATTCAGTGAAAAGGTATAGTGTAAAATGTATTTAAAGAACAATGGAACATAAAGTATTATTGACAAACGGTATTAATACTTTTGAACGTTGATAAACAATTTGTGATTGCAATAACAACTGCAATAGCAGTTGGCTTCAATTTCTGTGATTTCATTGAATTTACTGTTATATTACTTTTGGTTTCTTTTGAAATACATGCATAAACATTGATTGCAGCAAATGCTGTAATAGTGATTTTCTGCCCATAAAACAAGTTTAAAAACCAATACAAGCGTTCATGCGTATTTGTGCATGGTGTCTACATGTTGAGAAGGCATGACTGCAATCTCATATTGTTGACCAAAGGTGCTTTGAAGTTGTTATGTTGGTGCATCATACATCCAGTGCCCCCACCCCTTTCCGGTTCTGTATTTTCCTTTGCCATATTTGGCCGATTGGTGGAACTATTGATGCTGATGTTGCTGAATTTTGGGGGTGAAGGGTGGATCAGGTGATTCATAATTACATAATGCATTTGTGGGGGGATTTTATATGGCCTCCGATGACTGCAGTGCAAGGTGTTGCTCTGTGGCTTCCTGTTTCTGCAAGAGAAGTTACTCCGCCTATTATGTGCACAGTAAATCTGTGCGGGAGGTGAGTGCATGACTGCCAGCTGAGATAGCATCGACCATGACTTTGTGCACAACCAGATTGACAGCAGCGATTTTGGCAACTGCTTCCTCTAACTAAGTAATGCCTGTCATTTGGCTATTTAGTGCATATAAAGTGAATAGCTGATCCTTATATTGCATGTCTCATAATTTGCTATTGCGTGCACACAATGTACAGAAATGCCTATCCAGTTCATCCATCAAACTGCACTGTAGTTCTGCAGTAGTCAGACGCATGCACTGACTTGTGACCACTGGGGCTGAATCTCCATTGGTGACATTTTTATAGAAGAATTCTTTTTTGTGATCCACTAGTATTGTCAAACTGCCTGGTTCATCAACTGGATCTACATGTTCATGCACTACCTTCGTTCTATGAGTCCTCACCTGGCTATGAGCCTGGCTACTATTACAAAAGTCTTCTTGCCTTGTCTTGTACACTGTGGCAGGAGTTGTGGTGATTGTTGATGTCTCATTTGAAGCTGTACCCCATGTGTGGTCACGTTTTTACTTTTCCTGCTTTCTGTGCCATGTTTTTGTACTTGGCTTAATACCTTCGGCTGCTCCAGTAAAAAACTCTGACAGAAACATACCTCTATTAGAGTGCAGACAGTGCAGTTGACAGTTTAAACACATTTCAGGCCTGACGCAAAAAAAGTGGTGCAAGAGTAGAAATGATAACCTCTGGTGGATTGTTGTGGGGGCAGTGTCCTCACTTTGCCGCTCTGGGGCCATGCTGCTGGTGCATGTGGCTCAGATGGCCTCCAAACGTCCTTTACTGGAAAGGGCACATTCTTGGATTGCTGCCAAACTGTAATGGAGAGGCGAGCCACCACCTGTGCCCCTTTACCCCTGCTAGGTTCATGGTACTCTACTACTCGAATACTCTAGTACTTTCTAAGGAACTCTCTTGTGAAGGTATTTCCATCTTGTTTAGATCTGTTTTAGATCGGCTGGGTCCCTTTTTGCTGCAGCTGCAGCACTCTTCTGTTGTATGTCTTTCCAGATTACATTTCTCACCCGCCACGATGTTCGGTGAGTCTTGGCATTGAAGAATTGTTTCTTGTGTCATCACCTCATCAGCAAGGATCTCTAGCTCTCTGTCTGTAAACTCGGCGTTTTGCTCTGTTGCCACATATATTTACTGCACTCACAGGCAAAGAGCTTCTCTTGCTGCCTGAACCCTCTCTTGCAATGATAGCAATCACTAGATCACCTGAGAATAGCTATCACCCACCCAGTCCCACACCTGAAGATTAGGTTCAGACGCACCCACCAATCCAAACTATACTCAATAAGATACAGCTGGATCAGCGCAACACCACCTAATCGAGTCGGCCCACGTGGAACCAGTGACATCCGAACCCACAGGTATACAACTCTAACGGAATTATAAGTACCTGAACCAGGATACAGACCCCACTAACCAAACCCTCAATCTTCTGCATACTTAAACCCACACAAACCACACAACCATCTCTCTCCCAGCAATCCGCATGCACTTTACAACACTGCAGCAACAACACATAAACTTGACCCACAGCACTCGAGGCCTTCATCCGATCCGATACTAGCACAAAAGGCCAGTACTCAGTGTATACCGAGATGACGCATGAATGTTGCTGTAAATTCATTCTGCTTCACGGGAACCTTTTGAGCTTCTACCAGCTGTTACGGAAGCCTGCGAGCATTCATATTCACGCACTAATGCCGACACACGGGTACTTACGCTAGCTATTGCATCTGTCACTAAACTGTAAATACATTATGGCGCAAATGTTTATTTAATATGTCCCTTTGCATATGAAAACGATCCCAAGGACTACGAGAGTGAGAAAAACTCATACTCCTCTCTAATTAGAAGCTGATTCACAGTACTCACACGTGGCGAGACCAGAAATCATTGAATTTTATATAATGATCACAACAATAAATAAATATGCTACAATTCCATTTTCTTACACGTTAGAATTCCCAAATGCTGTACCAAGCTGTATATATTTTACTGAGTAATCAGGATCGAATATGACCTGATGGAAATCTCCATTTATACTTAACAGCTTGAAGACCGCCCATGTAAACTTGGATACACTGGGATACTCGCAAACCTGAGCCAGGCAACTACACCTCAGGTCCAAGGACTAGATGGTCCTATCCTATCCACGACACGTGATCACACCAAACGCTTGAACAAGACGTACCGGCATGTAAGTTTGGAATCCGGTCGCCATGAGACCAAATTCAAATGCAACCCCGGTCCCATTAATAGGGACCCCCAGGGTATTATAACCAATCTCATCATTACCTTTGTCACCCCCTTACAGGGTCTCTGATTCTCAGCCCTGATGAAGGCGGATCCAATCCCAAACCTCTACCGCCGAAACGTGACAAATACAGGAATTAACAACACACCTGTCCCAAACCAAGTTGAAACCAACCTTTGTTACCAACCAACTTGGGATCACGTTGGCTAACGACCAGATATCTAATATGAACAGACCCTTGGAATTTGTAATCTCTCCCGCCTAGAAATACTAGGCTCTAAATACTCTATTCTTATTTGAATGTACACATTTCAATTGTCTTCAAGTTTAGTATATAATTATACTTATTTGAATGTATATATTTCATTTGTCTTAATGTTTTGTATATAGTAATTGTTCCAAAACTGTATTCCCAAACTTGTTTATTGCTTTTGGACAACGACCAAATAATTATCGGCTAACGACCAGATATCTATACCTTCTTTTGATATGTTCATTACAAAATAGTAAAATTCTTTTTATGTATTGTTTGTACTTTCATTTTTGTGTTTTTGAGATTGAAATAATCTATACCCACGTGCAGATTTATTCTGTGATTGCCAAAGATTAGGCAACACATTTTCTGCTTTCATAATTTAAATTAAGTAGACAGGCCCAACCTTTTGACTGGCCTGCCTTTTTACAAATCTCTAGTGGTTACTAGAACACAGTAATGGTACACATTTTGTTTCATAGTCTTATGTTTGGCCATGTACCTTTGCTTTAACGGCCATCCCCTAAATCTTGTTACCATTTACGGGCAACCGCGTTGCTTAGGGTTCCGTACTCTGTACAGATAGGGCCTGCACCAAACTCTTTCACTTACAGGCCCACTCCCCTCAAAATCCACTATCTTAGCTCTCTATCAAGTATAACAAATTGCTTGGTGCCCACACGGATCTGGATAGGATACCCGCTTTTCGATAAATATTTACGTTATTTTATCACCTACTCAACACGCCCAAAAATAACCACCCCCCCTCCCGCCCAAAAGAACCCCCCTTTCCCCCCCCTCAAAAATAGGGGATGGCGGAAGGCACGACCTTAAGCTTCACAGAACAGGAAATCTTGGACACAATTAGTGGCCCCTCACTTTTCACCCCGACTGGGGAAAACTCTGCTCTACCTCAAGGGGGCACTAATTCAGGAGACAACATCTTGAGATTGAAGAAAAAATGTTTCCGCACCGAACTCCATGCGCACTTTTTGAGAGAGTATCTCCGTGCCAGCATCATCCCTAGTGGTTTAATCGTTCGCAACACCCCCTGTCTATTTTTAGATGATAAGGAGTACGTAACTAACTTCAGCTACGTGGCTACTAAATGCAGCAGCGATCTTATGGTACTAACTATTAATACTGCAATACGAACTGCTTCCAAAATTCAGAAAGATCTAGATCTTGAAGAAACAACTTTTTCGACTAATGCAATAATTGCTAATGCTAAGAACTTATTAACAGACATAAACAAACAGTTTGAAGACTTCAAGAGTGCTACCCTCAATCGCAAAACTAAAAAACTGCAGAAAGGTATTAAAGACTTCAATTTGGAAACAATTTATCCTTACATTTCCGATAACTACATAAATAGCCTTAACCAAGGCACGCATCAAGGAAATCAAAGAAATCGCAAAAAAGGGGTAGCCTTTTCGAGCTCAAGTAGTGGATCATCCTCGGACGACCAATTACGATCACAACCCAGGGCACAAGGACAAATACCAGCGAATTTTGGATATCCGACTCCTTCCCCATTTTTTCCTCCTTTTTTAGGGGGTGGTGGGGGATTTGGCAACCCCCAATGGGGCCCGCCACAATGGGGATTTCTACCACGCGGCGGAAGAATAAACCAACGTCCCAGACGCCGCAGACAACGATATTAGGCAATATTGAAGAGCATGAGGCAATTCCAGTCTTCAACCTAGCAAAGATCCCACTATCATCTGCTGAGTCCTCAGTCCTCACGAAGGGCCTATCCTTTGTGCCTACAGCACAAACAGATTGGTACAACTCTGAGATGGAAGTACGAACCTTTCTAAGAAAAGTTAGACTACGAACCTTCTTTCAGAATCACAATCTGGAACGTGAAGAAACAGATGAAGACACTGGACTACATAACCCATCGACATTTACACCTACTGATGGGCAAATACCACCAGATCTCTTAACCTTCGAAAGATGTGTGTTAGAAGATCTGGACCGCTTACGGAAGAAAACCACTAAAATCAAACATAACATGTCTCGAGCTGAAAAACAAGCACTAACATCACTACAGACAAACAAAAACATTATCATCAAGCCAGCGGACAAAGGAGGAGGTTTGGTGATTATGACTACAGACCAATACAAAAACATGGTCTTAGCACTACTAGACGACCGAGAAAGCTATTCAATACTAAGAAAAGACCCTACCCGTGAAATATCACAAGAAATCTCGGAAGCTGTTAATTTTGCATTGCAACGTGAATGGATCTCAGAAAAAGAAGCAGAATACCTCACTAAACCAGTTGGCAGGACACCTTGCTTTTATTCATTACCCAAAATTCACAAAGACTCTATAAACCCACCAGGACGTCCGATAGTCTCGGGATGTGGTTCAATTATAGAACCTCTATGCAAGTTTGTGGATACTTTTCTGCAACCAATCAGTATCCAAACCCCCACCTATCTCAGAGACACTACCCACACAATAAATATCTTTGATGCTCTGGACTTCAACCCCCGGGAACAAATACTGGTTACAATGGACATTAAATCTCTTTATACCAGTATTCCCCAGGAAGACGCAATTGAAAGTATAAGAGAATGGCTTACCTCTAATCCCCCTAACACCAGGACTCCGGTGAACTTCATCGTTGAAATTATGACAATTGCATTACAACGTAATTTCTTCACCTTCAACAACACCATTTACTTACAAACTAAGGGTACGGCTATGGGGGCAGCGTTCGCACCCAACCTTGCCATTCTATTCATGGAGAAATTTGAGAGGGAATTTGTGCTTTCCGATAAAAATAGCTGGCACCCCAACATTAGCAATTGGTATCGTTATATCGACGATGTGATCTTCATCTGGACAGGTACTGCAAATGATCTCACCAATTTCTGGAACTGGCTCAATTCGTGTAACACACATATCCAATTCACGATGGAACAAAGCAACCAGGAAATTAAATTTCTGGATCTCACAATTCGTGCCATGAATGGAAAGTTACTTTGCGACCTCTACAGAAAAACAACGGCCCGAAATACTCTCCTACACTTTACCAGTAACCACCCGGCACACACCAGAAATAATCTACCCTACGGCCAATACCTCCGAATACGCCGCAACTGCTCCTCCATAGATGACTACAAGACTCATGCACAGAGCCTGACCACACGGCTATTAGCCAGGGGATACCTCAAGAAACAACTCAATCTAGCTAATAGGAGAGCTCGAAACAGCAATCGGGAGAACCTACTTCACCAACACCAAGATAACACAGCCACCCAGGAGAAACAACTAACGTGCGTCGTCACATTTTGAGCACATACCTCAAAAATCAAACAGATCATTAATAAACATTGGAATATTGCACGCCTGAATCTGCCTGAGGAACCTGCTCCAAGATTTGCCTATAAACGAGGAAAAAATCTACAGGAACACCTCGTGCATTCACTTTTTCAACCCGTCTCACAAACTACCCGCACTCTTCGACCGCTGCAAGGACACCACCCATGTGGTAACTGTGTAGCTTGCAAATTTAAAAAAAAAATGAGTTCTTTCCAAATCGGACACCGAACGTGGACGCTCCGGGACCTAACAAACTGCAAAAGTCAGAATGTAGTCTACTGCATAGAGTGCCCATGCGGCCTACACTACATCGGCCAAACCTCACGAGCTATTAACACAAGAATATCTGAACACAGATCTAAAATTAGATGCAAAACCATTACTGCACCATTGGTTCAACACTTTCTGAATTTCAATCACACCCCCAATGACATCCTGTGGTGGGTAATTGAAAAAGTAAAAGGCGGACCAGACATCAACCACAGCCTTAATAAAAAGGAAGCCATATGGATCCATAGACTGGATACCTATCATCATGGCCTCAATGAAATTTTTCAACCCATCACCTAATAACAAATGATGCTGGATCTATACTCTCTCAATGTGCCTCTGTGCTCATGTAACTTCCAACCATGGCTTACGTGACCCTGTACTGAAAAACCACTGAGCCATTCCTTTTACCAACCGCTCCACACAATACCACAAATCCATGGCGCAACACGCCTAATAAATAAAAGTCAACCAATAGCATACCTAAACATATATGGGGGTAAGCTTTTGCCTAACGAAAGTGGGCAACGCAAACCAGGATCACAACGAACTACCAGCCTGTAGTTCTTTCAGGCAACAAGGGAGCATGCGCACCCAGAAAATGCTTGCTTTGCCATTTTTAGAATAAATGTTCCCAGTACGCATGCGTGGGCGTCCATAGCTACGCGTCCGTTTACTCAGCGAGTGCCAGCCCAGCCTCACCCATGGCGTAATACGCCTAATAAATAAAAGTAAATCAACAGTATACCTAAACATACATGGGAGTGAGCACTTGCCTAGCAAACGTGGGCAACGCACACCAGGATCACAACGAACTACCAGCCTGTAGTTCTCTCAAGCAACAAGGGAGCATGCGCATCCACAAAATGCTTGCTTTGCCAATTTTAGAATAAATGTTCCCAGTACGCATGCGTGGGCGTCCATAGCTACGCGTCCGTTCACTCAGCGAGTGCCAGCCCAGCTTCACTCCAGCGAATATGCGCCCTGCCGATCCAACTCACGGCAGATGAAGGCACTAATGAAGCATGACTCAGCACCAGTAAAGCGATTAAAGAGGTGAGCCAGAGGCCGCTGAATCATCATCATTACCTTTGTCACCCCCTTACAGGGTCTCTGATTCTCAGCCCTGATGAAGGCGGATCCAATCCCAAACCTCTACCGCCGAAACGTGACAAATACAGGAATTAACAACACACCTGTCCCAAACCAAGTTGAAACCAACCTTTGTTACCAACCAACTTGGGATCACGTTGGCTAACGACCAGATATCTAATATGAACAGACCCTTGGAATTTGTAATCTCTCCCACCTAGAAATACTAGGCTCTAAATACTCTATACTTATTTGAATGTACACATTTCAATTGTCTTCAAGTTTAGTATATAATTATACTTATTTGAATGTATATATTTCATTTGTCTTAATGTTTTGTATATAGTAATTGTTCCAAAACTGTATTCCCAAACTTGTTTATTGCTTTTGGACAACGACCAAATAATTATCGGCTAACGACCAGATATCTATACCTTCTTTTGATATGTTCATTACAAAATAGTAAAATTCTTTTTATGTATTGTTTGTACTTTCATTTTTGTGTTTTTGAGATTGAAATAATCTATACCCACGTGCAGATTTATTCTGTGATTGCCAAAGATTAGGCAACACATTTTCTGCTTTCATAATTTAAATTAAGTAGACAGGCCCAACCTTTTGACTGGCCTGCCTTTTTACAAATCTCTAGTGGTTACTAGAACACAGTAATGGTACACATTTTGTTTCATACCGAGCTGAAGCTGCCAACAGCACACCACTTCTCCCACGCTCCTTCTCCCTTCCTCCCGACTAACCCTAACCCCACCCTTCTTGTTTACAGATCCTCCAGAGCACCTGG
Source organism: Ambystoma mexicanum (assembly GCF_040938575.1). Taxonomy (NCBI): domain Eukaryota; kingdom Metazoa; phylum Chordata; class Amphibia; order Caudata; family Ambystomatidae; genus Ambystoma; species Ambystoma mexicanum. The sequence continues at coordinate 1,362,349,497 of NC_090929.1, read as the reverse complement.
GGACCAATTCCGTTGGTGACGGTGCGCTATACAAGTACTGCTAACATAACATAACATAACATAACATAGCATCTTCTTGCCTTAATCACCTTCTCTTGCTATAATCCCCCCTCACATGGCTTTCTGAGCCGTTTCTTGCTTTTAGCACCCTTTCGGCATCGTCTCTTATCCCGCTTTAATCAACTTCTCTTACTTTGTGCACCTTCTCTTGTTTTCAGCTCCTTGTCTTGCTTCAATCCTCTTCTCTTGTTCAATCATTCTCTCTTGCTTTCTGCACCTTCTCTTGCGTTTATCACCCACGCTTGCTCCTGCACCGTCTCTTGTTTTCTGCACCTTCCCTTTCAGCACCTCATCATTCCTTTTCTGGAACATCCCTTGGCAGGGGAGCTGCTCTGCTGTAAAGGTGAACCTTGACCTGCAGATGCCATGGGCACCAGCACCATATGTACCCCTGTCCATCCCCACCCGGCAAAGTCCCAGAAATGTTTGCCATGTTGGTGCTGCCAACTGTAGTACGTTGTTCTGGCTGCTGTGCCCCACGTCATCGCCAGACACTTACTGTGTACACGTCAATATCTAAATCTGCTGTAGCAGCGTTTCCGAAGCAGCGTGCCGCACATCACTGTGACTCCACTATTGTGATGTGCACTGTGCCTCACTCAGAATCAGCGCCTTAGCCTGGTAGGCAATGGACACGTGTAGAGGCACTGCTCGGTGTCCTGAGGCCTGGACTGAGCGTGATCCCTTTCACTATATACGTCTGGCTCTTTTCTGTTCCGTCATAGTGAGTCTCATTGGGTATTAGTAAGTCATCCACTCGAGAGGAATGTGGGTCATAATACTTCACAGAGGAAGAGTTGAAGTAACAATGGAAAACATTTCCCATCAAGCAATTTTTCGCCATTATATCTTTGGATAGCAACTGATGAAATGTCAGCGTGAATTTGCGGGCTGTCAGTTTAGAAAACATAGTGGTTTTCAAGTGTCTTCCCACAGCCCAAAGAAACAGATCCAGGAGATGTCTGACCATCCAATTCAATTCACGTGGGAGACTAAGACATGTTTTACTCCAATTAACCATTCAAGGAATGCCATCCCTGACCATATTACTAGAAGGACATCTATATTTCAAACGAATGTTTTGGTCATTTTATCTAAAAGGACTTGTCAGTGCATTAATATGCTGTATCTGGAAATAGTAAACATAGATATTGGCGACAGTGGGGCGCAAAGATGGCCCCAAGTGTATCCCCAAAATCAGTTGATGAAATAATTTGGAAAGACACGGTTGTAAGTGCTATAGCAGGGAGGATGCCAATGCATCATAGAAGACATCTCTGTAAAGTGTGCGGTTTTCCCAGGCTCTCCCATTTGCACTCACTGTTTCCAAATGGGAGATGCTGGTGGACAGAGCATCAATTTCCACTGACACCAATAACTCCTGCATAGGACGCAGCAACATCTGTTCCACTAAATTCAAAACTTCAGCGGTGTCCTTGATGTATGACTACATGCCTTGTACCATTCTCAAAGGGAAACAGTCCAGATAGTTGGATAAAGGTTCAAGAAACAAATAATATCCCAAAACAGTAGGCCTTCCTGGGGAGCAAGGAACCCCTTAGTTGTTATTGAATGAATGTAAAACATTGGGAAATGAGAATGTTTTTCTTGCAAGAAATATGGCTGTTTAATTCATGTCCAGACCTCAGCTAGGGCTTCCCCTACCACTTGTCTGATTTGTTTGTCTTCTCGTTTTGTGGGATCATCAGGTAACACTCAATAACTCTTAACATCTCCTTGTATCCAGTGTACCATTTCGTTATAGTACTCCTGGATCATAAATAATGTAGTGCCTTGCTATTATTTACTGGTTTCATGAAAAATTGTGTGTCAATCTTCACACTTGAAAGAAACGGTAGCATTTAAAGCCTTCCCTTTTTAGTTTTCTATATCTTGCAAAATGGCTTTCTGAAGGGCCAGTGACTGATGAGAGGGTTTTTGAGAGTGGATAAACAGACAAGTGTCAGTGAAAGCACATAGGACCTCATCACTAGTTGGGCGCAGTGGTAAAAAAGTGGTGGTAATGCTGTTACCGCCGCTTTACCACTCCGCCCAACTATGAGTTTGGCGGTAAGTTTTTCGGGGCAATTAGTTCAGAGCAATTAACGCTGCGCTAATGGACTCTGGAAAAATGGGGATTTACAGCATTGCCGCAACTCAGGATCCAGCGCTAATGGCGTCGGACCGAGTTATGGTAATGCTATTTGCCTAGGGTGGTATCCTAGCAAATTTACCACCGGGATACCGCCCAATCATGATGAGGCCCATAATATCTCATTCTGACTCCATAGTCTGGTAAATTAATTCATAAATGTGAAGATCTTGTGGTGAGTGGTCTCCACACAACCTAGTTCCTTCTCTGACATCTGATTTTGTATCAGGCATGGTGACACCTCTGACAGCTTTACTAATAGCACTGCTAATTGAGGAGTCCTCTCCTGCTGCTCTGTGATATTTGTGGGAAACCGGTAAACCAGTTTACGTGAAGTCTGCACCTATATGAGCCTGGCCATATAAAAATAACCTGACCGCTAGTTTTTATGCTCTTGGATTGGAACTTCTTGCCCTCTAATTCACCCCTATGTATGACTTATGCATCCGAGGTGGATATCTTGGTATCCTCTTAACTGCTACCATTAAAAAAACAAATCAGTCATACATTTTAGGGTGGCGCCTTCTTCTTCTGGAGAATGGTCCTGCCCGCCCCGTTTGTCTTCATGGCATCTGGCCTTCGTTATAAGATTCATCATTCATCTCAGTTTAGTTTTAAATTCAATTTAATTCTTTGAACTCTTTCACTGTTGGAATGATTCCTTCTAGTGTTTGGCGTATGCCTGTAATGCCCCCGCTGAAGTATGGGGCACAGGGGCAGTGCTATGCTGCAGCTTGGCCAATGGCACTTTAATATATACAGACCCGCCTGGCATAGCAAAAACAATAGGCCCACGCGTGAATCCTGCATGGGACAGTCAGTCACTTCAGCCATCTCTTATATACTAAGTTTTTCTCTTTTAAATAAGCCCAAACTGCAGCTGTGCAGGAGCAGAGTGATAGAACAGAGTCAAATGTTAGGAGCAAGCGATGTTGGGCAATCAATCTTGCCTTGCAGATGAAATAGGACTGCAGTAACATATGGGGCAGCATGTCACCCACCACCAGTGCATGAACAATCATCAGCCAAGTAATATCAGGGCACCACTGTTACTGCAGGGAACCCAAGCATGAGTGCTGCACACAGAGATTGCTTTTATAGTACAAGAGTCACCATTTCTGGAACATGGATGTGCTCAGCAATTTTCAACCAATATCAAACAATTTAAAACATATATTATCGACAACCGATGCAATGGGAATATTGGGGCAGCAATGATAAGAAAGTTATATATTGTCTACGACAGAGCTTCTGGCCCATCTCTGGGTGACATATATGATCTCCTTTCATTATACTGATGCTCTTGTTGAAGGACCATCACAGAACGTGTGTTTTTTGTGTGTGCAAAAAAGGAATTATTACGTTTTTTTTTCATTTCCATACTACCGGCTTGTGTGATCTTGTTTAACTTATTTTTTTAATGCAAATCTTGGAGAATGTTTTGCTATGTTTTTTAATTCAGCTTCTTGTTCAATGCGTGCCAATATTTCAAAACAAGATGCTTAATACACGATGTCACCAGATTTATAAATGCAGCTAAATCTCTCCTTTCCTGGCTCCTTTATTTTAGGTTCTATGTATTCAGTTCTCTGCAACCTATTTGCTTTACACGTGGCTCATTTAAAAAAAAATCTTGTCAATAACGTCTGCCAATATTGCTCTTTCATGTGTGTTGCTGTTTTTTTTGTTTTTTTAAATGGAACGTTCAGACTCACGATCCATTTGACTCTCAAGAATTGTGCAGTCAGTAAACTCCCGGTAGAAAGAAAGAAATGTATCAAAATTGCATGTAGGATCAGATTTTGGTCGGCCAGTTTTGTGAATAATCTGAAAGTCAGTTATCATCTGTTAAACCTTCAGTGTCCACAAATTGTATTGTCGTGGATGGAATGAAAAGGTGAAGTTTAGGGAGGGATTATCAGTGCTGATGCTGTCCCTGAATGCTAATAAATCTTGATGACTGCCTTCTCATGCAACACACCTGTAATGTATGTATCGACCCCACGTTATGCTATCTTTCCTAACCACTTGCTATAGAGTTTCCCATATGTAGGCTCACATTGATGCGCCACATATCTGTTTGTAACATGCTCTGAAGTGTATCTGAAGTAGTTCCATTTGAAATAAGTATTTAACAACATGATAAGAAATGCATCGTGTATAACAATCATTTTCATTGATGACAGTGTCACTACAATTGCATTAGTGCCATCCTCGTGTGATATAATAGTATACGACCCCACCACACCTGCTGTTGCAATGGTGGTCATAGGTGTCAGAGTCAAGTCCTTTTCAAGTGTATTAACACTATCCATCGTGTTCTGGCTGTTTGTAAAAAGTGATCAGTAAATTAAAAAAAACGAAGGTTCAAATACACTTGGATACGTTGTATCTTCCCAGTGAATCGTGCATTTGTGTATTAACTTAAAGTAAACAGTGTAACATGGGTGTTAGAGGATTCTTGATAAAAACATCAGCGTTCTTTTCACTGATGTACCCTTAGAACAAAACCATGTAAATAACCTGCCTGATTAACCTCACAATCTCACTGATATTGTCTTCATCCAGTCTTTAATAAGGGTCGGCCTCACTGAATTGTCAGCAAATATTGCATTATATTATGAGTCAGGGATATACACACTCGCCCCGTCTGCTTTCCCTTAAATGGAAATATTTACTGCGTAAATAAGGTCATTAATAAATTGCATCATTGGCACCTGTTGAAAGAAAGGACACGGAAGCTGGTAATGTCAATGGAGGATAACGTGATTTTGAAATCTTAACCAACAGCAGCCGGTCCAATTATAGTTACATGAACTTAATCCTTTCACGATGCTTCCGACTACAACTTAAATGTGTCAGTAACACAATAGTATGGCATTGTCTATTCAGACATATTCTGTCCTCACTTTTAGTAGTATCACCCATCTGGTAAAGACATTTAGGTTTGTTGTGCTGTTAACATTACAAAATTCATATAGACAGTTCCAGTAATTCTATTTTGAGACGGTCGATAATTCCCTAGTCGCTTTTGGATAAGGTCACTATAGTACAAGGGGCTACAACCTTTGGCTCTTCAGATGTTATGGACTACAACTCCCATGATCGGCCGCCATTGACCATACTGACTACGGCTGATTGGAGATGTAGACCAAAACCTATGGTGAACCGAAGGTTGCAGACCTCAGCTCTATTAAAGGTTTTCATCCTATTTTAGTACTCTTGCATCTTTCTCAATCTTGTATTCCCTGAAGGCAAGATCATTTTAATCTAAATGTCTTTGTTTCTCATTATATATGTGGAGTACGTCTGTAAAAGGCACGCGTAAAATGTATGTTTGATAATTGCTACAGGGGATGTCTGTCTCTCAGATCTAAGACTCTACAATTCGACTTAATGAATCATATTAGGCTTTCTTTTTTTTAAAAAAGAGGTCTATATGTTGCCCATCATACTGCAATACGATTGCCATTGATCAACACTTTGAAATTAATTGTACCGAATTTTCTTAAAAATTAAGAATGAATTTCCTGCAGGAATATTATCATGCATACATAGGCCCTCATTACGACCCTGGCGGAATTCGGAAAACGATGGCGGAAATGCAATACCGCCATCGAATAGCGCTCGGTGCGACTATGACCCGTCACCGCAAAGTACGAAGCCATTAGCGACACCGTAGTGAACGCCAACGCTAACTGCACCAAGCACGCGCGCGCGCGCCATGCCAAACCGTAAACACCACCATGGCGCAAGGGTACGCTAATTCCGACCCTAGCGGACATGTACCTAACGCCATCAAGCATGGCGGAATGTACCATTCCGCCATGGTGAGAAGTACGGCATCGCGAATCAACCGTAAACGGCCCCACTGAGTGCCTGTACACCGCTCCCTGCCCACAAAGTACAACTCCCCGTAGGTGCAATGAAGTCACAATGCAACAAGTGAAATGTACAAGTCACCCATGCATGCCAACGAACAAAAGAAACACAAGAGGGGCCAATGGGAGCTGCAGGGCACAGATGGCACGAATACAGAAGCCAATCCAATGGACATGACCACAGTCCCCCCCCCCCGAAACGCACGCAAACACACCAGCAATATTCCGAAAATCACATCATGCCACCAGTCCACCTGGCTGACCGGCATCTGTTACACAAAACCCAATCCCCCGCCCCTGAGCATGACAACATTCAAAACAGTCATATTGGCAGCCCCCATCCCTGACCTCACTGGGCTACGTAGGCAAACGCGCCCAGTACAGTACCACGCAACTAAACTCCGAAGCTGGAACCCAATGCAGATCTCCTCACAATACATCGCTCCCCAAATAGGAATATGCCACATCACTTGCAAAGAAGAACGCTACACGGGCCAAATCAGAATAGAAATTTAATGCACAACAAAATCACCAAGCCCATACAGCCATTAGGCCATGAACTCCAAAACACATTTCACCATTGTGGGCTGCATCCGCAAGAAATGACCAGCCACTACTTGTGTGACGCCCTGTTCCATCATGGTACACAGAGCCACATTCACGTACGAAAAGGCAACATGGAAGCGCACAGAACCGCAGGGCCGTCCCAATGGGGAGGCACTAGTCCAGCTGAAAGGCCGAAATGTTGCTCCGAGCCACCAGTACTGCGTAAGGGCATGTGGCCCATTGGCGATCGTCCCATAAGATCGTAATGCTGCTCCACTGATTAACACGAAGCAGCAGGTGTCGGGAGTAAAAGCCATCTGCAGGAGTGGCATACAGATGGCAGTGGCAAAAGGGGAGGAGATACCTGTCAACCAAAAGAAAAGAAAAAGAATAGAATGGCCATCAGAACTACATTCGAACAACTCACTTCAATGATCACACTAAATCCACAGCCATATGCATGCTAGCCCACTCCAAAGGATCATCACCACCCAAAAACCACTTGCGACTCATAACTATCTATATCGAGGTGTAAACACCATCACAAACGAGTGTACCTGTGCATGCGTCTGTGAAAACAGAATCCATCTGATGGGATTGGTAACGTGCATGGACACAAGTGTCTGAGGGCGCGTCGAGACAGGGAGGGCTCAACAAGGCCAGATAGACGATGGTCCCACTATGGCAGCCCTGCATCACATAGCGCAGGGGAGGCGGATAGATTCCAAGAAGCCCTGTACATGGCAAACTCTGTATCAAATCACCTGCCCATGCATCCATTCATCATTCCCTCATCCCGGGATTAAAACGCCTGAATATTTACTCACATAACATTAGAAATATCCATTGAGTCTGTGCGTTATGCAGCCTGCAAAATCCACAGTGCCCCAGCCCGTAATTCCAGTGTAGTGAAGTAACATGTATTTGGGAACGTCCGGCCTCATCGCCCACGTCGCTATTGCGCATCCCAAACCATTCATATCAATCATTGCATCCTCGCCATGGCCCCTGTCTCAAGGACATTGAACAATAGAACGTTATATTTGCAGTCAGACCTGTGGGCATTTCCTCGCCGCTAGCTGAAAACCGAAAGCGCCGCCCTTCGAATTCCTCATTTGCAACATCATGTCGAAGAGGCATCTGTGGCCGTTTGAAATCACAAATTAATCCATCTAGTGCGGCTGTGTGTGAAAATGGCAACTGCCTTCACCCACAAATGGGACGCCCCGCCCGTCGTTGCAACTCGGTACAGTGATGCATGAGGGCCCACCGTTACTCGAGTACTACGTACCACTGACCCTTCACAAGTCTGTTCGCGACTGCACAGATAGTATGTGAAACAATGGGACCACAGCAGATTGAACATATCAACCAATGTTACACGCCATCTAGGTACAAATACATGATTGCAATAGCAAGATGCCATTCCTCGAATTGCAGCGTTGTGTGCGGGACGTGCTCGGCCAAAGGGGAGAGCAGTTTGCACAGGTGGAATGAATCACCACAGGTGGAGGCCATACAGCATGAAAACACATAAATTGCACACCCAGTCTCCTCCCACAACCACACCCACTCCGAAATGCTACCGGCAGGACTCGCGATGTTGGCCCTGGGGGACCTGATAGCACTGCAAGTACTCCAACTCCAAGAAGAAGACGAACACCAACTACAACCGGCCGCACGGAGGAGACGCAGGAGGAGGAGGAGGCCAAGGCAGGGCCAGCAAGGGCCGCCAGCACAGCCACTACCACCACGCAGGCAGCCCGCAATCCCACGCCTCCGAGCACATCCGTTCAACCTCACTGATGAGCAGATCCACACCCTCTACCGTCTGGACCGGGACACCATAACCGCCATTGTGGACATGACACAGGCTGACCTTGTCAGCATGATAGATAGCCCAACCGCCATCCCACCCCTACTGAAGGTGGTGTCTGTACTACACTTCCTGGCCACAGGCACCTACCAGCACACAGTCGGACAGTTGCATGGCATTTCTCAGCCACTGTTCTCACGGACACTATTGCAAGTGCTCGATGCCCTCCTGCAGCACGCAGACGACTACATCTCTCTACCACGCTCGGAGCAGGAAATTACCAACACAAAAGTGGGATTCCATGCACTTGCCGGCATACCGTGTTGCATTGGTGCCATCGACTGCACCCATGTGGAATTGGTCGTCCCACATGCCATGGAGGCCCAGTACCGCAACCGAAAACAATTTCATTCCCTGAATGTACAAATGGTGTGTGACTCCAACAGGATCATTACACATTGTTGTGCCAGATTCCCTGGATCAACCCATGATTCTATGGTCTTGAGGAACTCTACAATACCACGCTACATGGAGCGACACGCAGGGAACAGATCCTGGCTACTCGGTGAGTCTCATTACATGCATGATAATGTGGGGTATGTGATTCGGCAATGACCTGGCAGGAAGGGGGGGGGGGGTGTGTGCGTACGTAGCAATGGCATTCCACATCATACGTTTATCGTCCACATACAGGTGATGCTGGATATCCACTGAAGAGATGGCTCCTCACACCAGTCCGGAACCCACGGGACCAGCATGAGGAGGACTACAACCATGCCCACTCACGTACCCGTGTAGTCATTGAACAGGCATTCGGCCTACTGAAGGGTCGTTTCCGCTGCCTCAGCAGGTCTGGCGGGGCACTCCTGTACCGCCATGTGAAGGTTGCAAAGATGGTCATGGCATGTGTCATGCTCCACAACATGTGCGTACGTAGAAATGTGCCCATGCCCCCTGACGCAGAACTGCAAGCACCTGATGATGGTCATGATGAGGGTGGGGATGTGGCAGCACCTCAAGGAGTCTGCGAGGCACCGGAGGGCCGTGACATTCGTCAGCATCTCATAGATGCATGCTTCTAGCACTCACGCCTGGTGGCTGATACATGGACACGGGACTCGTGGCACTGTGTGTGTCTGGGACATGCACAATATGGACTGTACGCCTATGATGGCCTAGTACACAAAGATCAATGTCCACACATCTCATTGGTTGATCGTGCACTGTTTATGGCATATGTGATATCATGTTGAACACCCTATCGACCCGCCACCCAAGTGAGCCCAACACACCCCCTCCACCCTCCTACCTCCCCCCCGAACACCAGTGTCCAAAGATGCTCATTGTCAGTGGGCAGTCGCTATTGCAAGCCCCCTCTGCGGGTGTCAGGGGCACCCCTGCCTGTGGAGCGCAGGTTCCTCCCAGATCTACGTTGGGGGCTGCCCTGGACGGAACTTGCAACGGATGATGTCTCTGCCTGCTCACGTCCATGCATGTCCCTGAGGGTTTGCGAGAGCTCAGTGAGCACACGGCGCACTGCGGCAAGTTCGGCACATACGTCTTTGGACGTCGCATGCAGTTCCCCCCTCAGGCTCTCGGTGCTTCTCTCCATTTGTGCCCTTAGTGTCTCTGTACCTCTCTCCATTTCTGCCCTAAGTGTCTCAGTTGATGTTTCTATGTCTGCCTTAGTGCCCCCACATTCATCGGCATGGTCCTTGAGGAGCGTGGCCAGTTGCTGCTGTTGCACGATTAACTGGTCGAGGGACTGTTGCCTCTGCTGGGCCATGGCCATTTGCGGGGGTGTCACAGAGGGGCTGTGGACCTCATGTTGCCTTGCCACAGGGCTTGTGGGGGATGGCCAGTCGTCGTCTTGTGGGTGCCCCTGCGTGGCATCCTCATGTTGTACGGGATGGGACAGACAGGGGGATTGGGACAGGTCATGGATGGATCTGACTTCGACATCCCCGTCTTCTGTGTCGGAGCATGCTGCCATCAATGGGGTGTCACCTATGGTGCTGCTGCCACCAGAGGCAGTGCCTTCTGTGGCATCCGTTGGGGGGACCTGTGGTGGTGGTGTTGTGGGCATGCTGGCTGCTGGGGTGCCTGTTGATGTTCCCTCCTCTGTGCTGCCACCTGATTTGTGCTGCTGCCGTGTCTTGATGCGTGCAGCTGAGGTGGAGGGTCTTTGGCCGTTGGTCTTGGCCCTCTTTGCAGGTGTGCTGGTAGGGGTGTCCTGATGCTCGTCGTTTGGATCGGACCCTGTGGTGGAGTAAAGGAGGGCGAGGGTTATTGATGGGTCTGTGGGAATTGGAATGGCATTGTATCACATGCATTGGGGTGGTACCTGAGGGTGATTTGGGTCGGGGCCTTGGAGGTGCTTTCATTTGTGTGTGGAGTGAGGGTGCAGTTGTTTTGCAGCCTGCAGTTAGGGTGTGCCTGCTGCACGTGTAGTGCATGTTTTAGGGGTTTTTAATTAATTATGTATTTATTGTGGGTTTTAACGTGCGCTATCAGGCCGATGTGTGTGGACGTTCTCCTGGACATGTGTTTCTGTTGCACTATGGGGACACATGGTACTTCACATGAATGGACTTTGTGGATTTGGCATTGTTTTATCTGGCCCACCTACCTGAATCTTCGGATGTCTGCACTCCTTTCTCCATCCCTCCGACTCCCTCTATGCTCTCCATTCCGATGGTGGAGGCACAGATTTCTTCCCAGGGGGTCAACTTGATGGGTGATTCAGGACCTCCCCCGGTGGCTGTGGCAATGTTGCGGTTGGCAGAGAGTATGCTGCGGACGCGTATCCGCAGGTCGTCCCATCGCTTTCGGCATTGCTGTGGGTTGCGGGGTGCGGTCCCCACCGCACTTACCCGCTGTGCCACCAGAGCCCATATGGCCTTCTTGTTTGCAAGTGCCGTCCTGGTCATTTGCGTGGAGAAGACGACGGCTGCATTCTCCTGGAGGGTCTCTGTTAGCACGGTGAGTTCCTCACGGGAGAAGTGGACCTGCCGCTTGCGGTCGCACGCTTTCTTCGCTACTTTTCCCATTTTTCGTGGTTTCGCTAGGGTGGATGACGGGTTGGGGTGTGTCTCAGGGTAGTGTTTTTGGTGGTTGTGTGGTTTTAGTGGTTTTATAGGTGTACGGCGGGATGTTTCCCGTTCCGGGCCCATGTTTTTACTTCCGTTTCCGTATATTTCCGGTCACCGTACTTTCCGGTAGGCGTACACTGCGGTGTCCGCTGTGATGGGTGGCGGTATTGCACCTAGGGCGCCGTACGGCGGCGGTGTGGGCCGTTTTGGGGTCATTTCCGCCATCGCGGACTTTGCACTTCCGCCATGCCGTGGTGCTCGTGCCCGATGGGTCGGAATGAGCCGCACTTTGCTCCTTCGTGCAATGGCGGAAACGCTATTTACGCTGTGGCGGTCCGGTCAGTCACTTTCCGCCAGGGTCGTAATGAGGGCCATAGACATTAACACTTAGCGATCATTATTGACCTCCTCTTAGCCAATCAGAAGCAGAAAAATGGAATTTTCATACGAGGTGCCTTTCAGCAAGACACCTCCTCTCTAGTCGGATCTGTTTTTGTTTTTACTGCAACAGCCTATTTAACATAGCAACCAGAAGGCAAACACATGGGAAACTATAACCCTAAACATGATTTGCTACTACCAACATGTGCTAATAGCCCTATAGACCTCTGAGGGGTCATTATTGCTTGGGATAGTGACCATTCACCAACTAATGGCCCTCGAGTTCACCTCAGGCCATAACCTGGTGGCGGGTCATTATCCTATGATAATGACCCCTCCCATAGGCTATAAGTCTATATTATTAAATTCATGGGGATTCCTAGCATACATAATTTCCTTACCTTTGGGATCACAAATTCCACCTTGAAATTGTTTTTAATACCATTACAAGTAGATGAGCTGAACCAGGAAATAACATATTAGTACACTGTTTACTTTAAATAGCCTTGCTGCTTTTGAAAAGGTACAGAACATTTTACAGTAATTGAGTAATTATTTATTAAAATATCTTGAAATCAGCAATTTTGTTATTTTGCGATTTCCAAGAAGGATCTGGCTCATTGTGACTGTTCTGTGATGCGGCACTAAAGTCCTGCAGGGAACACAGACCCTCCTCCACAACCGCATTACGGACCTGGGCATCAAGGCCCCATAGGGAGCAACCTGAACTACGAAGGAAAAAAAAGACTGCCACAACCCTGCTCACAGCACTTCCCTCGGTGGGCCAGAGGGCCCAACAAAGGCCACGTCAAAGCCCCAAGATGAACAGGGGGACATGCAAAGGACCAGCTGGGAGCTGGACCAAGATGGAGCTGCCATCCCAAGGGCCGATCAGGAAGTCCTGCATTGGAAGGAGGCCCAGAGAGGGACTGAACCATTCAGGGCATCAGGCCCGAGGCTCAGGTCGAGAAGAGGCTTCTAGGGAGGCTGCTCCAGCATAGCAGCTGGAGCATGTCACAGAACGGTTAGGTGTGGTGCTTCGATCAACCAATGACACGGCTGAAAGAGGCAGTGCCAGGGAGGACCACCATTGGACAGAGCAGACAGCCTCCTAGGGGAAATAAAGGGCAGGAGATGGAAAAGGTGTGGGAACTCACGGACCTAGCAGAAACGGGAGAGGGATATAAAATGGAAGTTACCAGAATGACAGTGTGTGTCATTTTGTTACAGCATAAAGAGAGCGAGGCAGGAGAAATGGTGGAGTATGCGTGGGCCTGCTACACACTAGAAGTACCCAGATCATCGAAAATACCCAAGACGACTCCAGAGAAAGGGGACTAGCAATCTATTACAGCACAAAGAGAGCGAGGCAGGAGACACGGTTGAGTATGCGTGGGCCTACTGAATCCTAGATAAAGGGGGGTAGCAGACTGTGTGCCGAATTCTGCTGCAATGAAGCACTTGTGGCTGAATAAAAGGCCCTTCTGTGCCCACTAAACCGTGTGGAGTAGTCCTTCGAGCGTTGACCCCATTTAGGTCTATTCTTCCATTTCAGAATGATGCCCGATAGGCTTCCTGTATGAAGGTGCACCAAGCACAAAGTTCCTTTTGGGTATAAATCTAGCAGGCTGGGTAAGGGCAGATAGAATACTCTTGTGATCCTTACACTTTTGCCAGAAAGGCCTTGCCAATATGCCCCTGTAAATCTGAGAGACTTCAAGGCAAATAAAACTTGTCTGTGAAACAACTGAAACCATTCAGCTTGTATGCTGAATTCACCCTGGACCAATTGGTGGCACTTGGGGAGAATCGGCTGGTATTGCACTTGGTGCGCAGCTCATTAGTTGATCAGAGTGAGATAAATGCACCCCAATTGAGCCATGGTTCTTCATTAGGTAAGTGTGTTTGTGCTTCCTTGAATCCCACTGGCTAGTAGGTTAAGGGGTGTCTAGGAGATAGCTGTGGATTATTATATTTCAGTTACCATTGGCTCAAAGGCAACTCAAACATGCATTAGTAACCAGGTGAATGCTCTTCTGATACCCAGCACCGATGATACGTGTTTACTGAGGTGGTTTAGTAAATGATCTTCTCCTGGTGCCTTGTGGTAATCGAGGCACAATATGTTTAAGAAACTCCTAACACCTACATACTGAATTGGGTGATGAAGTTCAAAACCGTAGAAATAAGGTTTACATGCTTTCAACCACACCTGCTCCATGTTGATGAGAGTGGGGAAGAAAGAAAGAGAGAAAGAAAGAAAGAAAGAAAGAAAGAAAGAAAGAAAGAAAGAAAGAAAGAAAGAAAGAAAGAAAGAAAGAAAGAAAGAAAGAAAGAAAGAAAGAAAGAAGATATCTTAATGTTAGTGTGAAATGGCATTCTATCTGTGCTATTGACATAAGCCATCCTCAATTATTCTGTGTAGTTTACTCCAGAGTTGAAGACTGTCAGCCCGATTCATGGAATTGATGTGCGCTGAAAATTCCCGCAAAAGCGTGCAAAACCGTGCGAATCGCAGTGCAAGTGCGAAAATCCCACCAAAATCTGGGATATGCGCTGAAAATCTGCGTGGCACACGCCGGCGCACAGGTCATCTAACGGCGTGTGCTACGGCCACAGCGAAAGCGCACATAGCGCGGCACACATAACAAAAGTAGGCGTAACACGGGGCGTGACACGCGGAATGGGGAACAACGCGTATTCATGGAATCGAATAGGGCAAACCAGCGCACGGACGAAGATGCGCAGAGGCCTAAACACGTCCGCCACACGAAGGCAGGTGGTAGCGTCCCTGCGCATGAAAAAAATGTGCGCCAAAATGTGCGCTAACAAAAAGCATGTATATACAGCTCTGATGAATGTCCAATACTGTGGCCCTCTAGGACAAATGACGTGCAAAGGGGTACGCGACAAACACAGACACCCGCTGTGTCAAAAATAGCGTGTGCGTGTATTTCAGCGGTGCGCGGTAAGTTTCACAAGCGATTGGACTTGGGCGAGCGGGGTACGTCTGGGGTTTGCGGGAAGTTTCACACGCGATAGGCCCTGTGCGAGTGGGGTGCGTGTGTTCCTGGAGTTCGCGTGAAGTTTCACACGCGATTGGCCTGGGTACGTGTAAATCTGGGGTTTGCGGGAAGTCTCACGAGCGATTTCAGCAGGGTACATGTATTTCGGGGGTGCCGTGGAGTCCTACACGTCAATTGGCAATGTGGCTCCTCCCAGGTGTTCGCTCTACACCCTCCACGGCCCCTGCAGGCAGCCAACACCACAGGACACTACCCTGCACCCCTGGTCATGTCCCGCAGGCAGCCCATCCACCATGGGCATGCCACCCAGGCAAGCCACATGTCAGCTTGCACTACTGATCACCAACGCATGACCACTTCCACCCCCACCCCCCAGCACTGAGGGGCACCTGCCAGCAGGCCCCCACTCATGTCCCCCAGCACCCCCACCCCCCAGGAGTGCAGGGCACCTGCCAGCAGGCCCCCACTCATGTCCCACACATGTCCCCCAGCACCCCCACCCCCCAGCAGTGCAGGGCACCTGCCAGCAGGCCCCCACTCTTGTCCCACTCCTGTCCCCTTGCACCCCCACACCTCAGCAGTGCAGGACACCTGCCAGCAGGCCCCCACTCATGTCCCACAGCACCCCCACCCCCCAGCAGTGGAGGGCACCTGCCAGCAGGCCCCCACTCATGTCCCCCTACACCTCCACCCCCCAGCAGTGCAGGGCACCTGCCAGCAGGCCCCCACTCATGTCCCACACATGTCCCCCAGCACCCCCACCCCCCAGCAGTGCAGGGCACCTACCAGCAGGCCCCCACTCATGTCCCCCAGCACCCCCCCCCCCCAGCAGTCAGGGGTACCTGCCAGCAGGTCCCCACTCATGTCCCCCAGCACCCCCACCCCCCAGCAGTGCAAGGCACCTGCCAGCAGGCCCCCACTCATGTCTCCTTGCACTCCTACCCCCCAGCAGTGCAGGGCACCTGCCAGCAGGCCCCCGCTCATGTCCCACTCATGTCCCCTTGCACCCCCACCCCCAGCATTGCAGGGTACCTGCCAGCAGGCCCCCACTCATGTCCCCCAGCACCCCCACCCCCCAGCAGTGCAGGGCACCTGCCAGCAGGCCCCCACTCATGTCCCATACATGTCCCCCAGCACCCACACCCCCCAGCAGTGCAGGGCACCTGCCAGCAGGCCCCCACTCATGCCCCCCAGCACCCCACCCCCAGAAGTCAGGGGTACCTGCCAGCAGGTCCCCACTCATGTCTCCCAGCACCCCCACCCCCTAGCAGTGCAGGGCACCTGCCAGCAGGCCCTCACTCATGTCCCCCAGCACCCCCACACCCCAGCAGTGCAGGGCACCTGCCAGCAGGCCCCCACTCATGTCCCCGAGCACCCCCACCCCCAGCAGTCAGGGGCACCTGCCAGCAGGCCCCCACTCATGTCCCCTAGCACCCCCAACTCCCAGCAGTGCAGGGCACCTGCCAGCAGGCCCCCACTCATGTCCCACTACACCCCCACCCCCCAGCAGTGCAGGGCACCTGCCAGCAGGCCCCCACTCATGTCCCCCAGCACCCCCACACCCCAGCAGTGCAGGGCACCTGCCAGCAGGCCTCCGCTCATGTCCCACTCATGTCCCCTTGCACCCCCACCCCCCAGCATTGCAGGGTACCGGCCAGCAGGCCCCCACTCATGTCCCCTAGCACCCCCAACCCCCAGCAGTGCATGGCACCTGCCAGCAGGCCCGCACTCATGTCCCACTCATGTCCCCTTGCACCCCCACCCCCCAGCAGTGCAGGGTACCTGCCAGCAGGCCCCCACTCATGTCCCCTTGCACCCCCACCCCCCAGCAGTGCAGGGCACCTGCCAGCAGGCCCCCACTCATGTCCCCCAGCACCCCCACACCCCAGCAGTGCAGGGCACCTGCCAGCAGGCCCCCGCTCATGTCCCACTCATGTCCCCTTGCACCCCCACCCCCCAGCATTGCAGGGTACCTGCCAGCAGGCCCCCACTCATGTCCCACACATGTCCCCCAGCACCCACATCCCCCAGCAGTGCATGGCACCTGACAGCAGGCCCTCACTCATGCCCCCCAGCACCCCACCCCCAGCAGTCAGGGGTACCTGCCAGCAAGTCCCCACTCATGTCCCCCTGCACCCCCACCCCCCAGCAGTGCAGGGCACCTGCCAGCAGGCCCCCACTCATGTCCCCGAGCACCCCCACCCCCAGCAGTCAGGGGCACCTGCCAGCAGGCCCCCACTCATGTCCCCTAGCACCCCCAACTCCCAGCAGTGCAGGGCACCTGCCAGCAGGCCCCCACTCATGTCCCACTGCACCCCCACCCCCCAGCAGTGCAGGGCACCTGCCAGCAGGCCCCCACTCATGTCCCCCAGCACCCCCACACCCCAGCAGTGCAGGGCACCTGCCAGCAGGCCTCCGCTCATGTCCCACTCATGTCCCCTTGCACCCCCACCCCCCAGCATTGCAGGGTACCGGCCAGCAGGCCCCCACTCATGTCCCCTAGCACCCCCAACCCCCAGCAGTGCATGGCACCTGCCAGCAGGCCCGCACTCATGTCCCACTCATGTCCCCTTGCACCCCCACCCCCCAGCAGTGCAGGGTACCTGCCAGCAGGCCCCCACTCATGTCCCACTCATGTCCCCTTGCACCCCCACCCCCCAGCAGTGCAGGGCACCTGCCAGCAGGCCCCCACTCATGTCCCCCAGCACCCCCACACCCCAGCAGTGCAGGGCACCTGCCAGCAGGCCCCCGCTCATGTCCCACTCATGTCCCCTTGCACCCCCACCCCCCAGCATTGCAGGGTACCTGCCAGCAGGCCCCCACTCATGTCCCACACATGTCCCCCAGCACCCACACCCCCCAGCAGTGCATGACACCTGACAGCAGGCCCTCACTCATGCCCCCCAGCACCCCACCCCCAGCAGTCAGGGGTACCTGCCAGCAAGTCCCCACTCATGTCCCCCAGCACCCCCACCCGTGCAGGGCACCTGCCAGCAGGCCCTCACTCATGTCCCCCAGCACCCCCACACCCCAGCAGTGCAGGGCACCTGCCAGCAGGCCCCCACTCATGTCCCGGAGCACCCCCACCCCCAGCAGTCAGGGGCACCTGCCAGCAGGCCCCCACTCATGTCCCCTAGCACCCCCAACCCCCAGCAGTGCAGGGCACCGGCCAGCAGGCCCCCACTCATGTCTCACTCATGTCCCACTGCACCCCCATGCCCCAGCAGTGCATGGCACCTGCCAGCAGGCCCGCACTCATGTGCCACTCATGTCCCCTTGCACCCCCACCCCCCAGCAGTGCAGGGTACCTGCCAGCAGGCCCCCACTCATGTCCCACTCATGTCCCCTTGCACCCCCACCCCCCAGCAGTGCAGGGCACCTGCCAGCAGGCCCCCACTCATGTCCCCCAGCACCCCCACACCCCAGCAGTGCAGGGCACCTGCCAGCAGGCCCCCGCTCATGTCCCACTCATGTCCCCTTGCACCCCCACCCCCCAGGAGTGCAGAGCACCTGCCAGCAGGCCCGAACTCATGTCCCCCAGCACCCCCAACCCCCAGCAGTCAGGGGCACCTGCCAGCAGGCCCCCACTCATGGCCCCCAGCACCCCACCCCCCAGCAGTGCTGGGCACCTGCCAGAAGGCCCCCACTCATGTCCCCCAGCACCCCCACCCCCCAGCAGAGCAGGGCACCTGCCAGCAGGCCCCCACTCATGTCCCCCAGGACCCCCACCCCCCAGCAGTCAGGGGAACCTGCCAGCAGGCCCCCACTCATGTCCCCCAGCACCCCCACCCCCAGCAGTGCAGGGCACCTGCCAGCAGGCCCCCACTCATGTCCCACTCATGTCCCCTTGCACCCCCTCCCCCCAGCAGTGCAGGGCACCTGCCAGCAGGCCCCCACTCATGTCCCACTCATGTCCCCTTGCACCCCCTCCCGCCAGCAGTGCAGGGCACCTGCCAGCAGGCCCCCACTCATGTCACACTCATGTCCCCTTGCACCCCCACCCCCCAGCAGTGCAGGACACCTGCCAGCAGGCCCCCACTCATGTCCCCCAGCACCCCCACCCCCAAGCAGTGCAGGGCACCTGCCAGCAGGCCCCCACTCATGTCCCCCTGCACCCCCACGCCCCAGCAGTGCAAGGCACTTGCCAGCAGGCCCCCACTCATGTCCCCCAGGACCCCCACCCCCCAGCAGTCAGGGGCACCTGCCAGCAGGCCCCCACTCATGTCCCCCAGCACCCCCACCCCCAGCAGTGCAGGGCACCTGCCAGCAGGCCCCCACTCATGTCCCACTCATGTCCCCTTGCACCCCCTCCCCCCAGCAGTGAATGGCACCTGCCAGCAGGCCCGCACTCATGTCCCACTCATGTCCCCTTGCACCCCCACCCCCCAGCAGTCAGGGGAACCTGCCAGCAGGCCCCCACTCATGTCCCCCAGCACCCCCACCCCCAGCAGTGCAGGGCACCTGCCAGCAGGCCCCCACTCATGTCCCACTCATGTCCCCTTGCACCCCCTCCCCCCAGCAGTGCAGGGCACCTGCCAGCAGGCCCCCACTCATGTCCCCCAGCACCCACACCCCCCAGCAGTCAGGGGAACCTGCCAGCAGGCCCCCACTCATGTCCCCCAGCACCCCCACCCCCAGCAGTGCAGGGCACCTGCCAGCAGGCCCCCACTCATGTCCCACTCATGTCCCCTTGCACCCCCTCCCCCCAGCAGTGCAGGGCACCTGCCAGCAGGCCCCCACTCATGTCCCACTCATGTCCCCTTGCACCCCCTCCCGCCAGCAGTGCAGGGCACCTGCCAGCAGGCCCCCACTCATGTCACACTCATGTCCCCTTGCACCCCCACCCCCCAGCAGTGCAGGGCACCTGCCAGCAGGCCCCCACTCATGTCCCCCAGCACCCCCACCCCCAAGCAGTGCAGGGCACCTGCCAGCAGGCCCCCACTCATGTCCCCCTGCACCCCCACGCCCCAGCAGTGCATGGCACCTGCCAGCAGGCCCGCACTCATGTCCCACTCATGTCCCCTTCCACCCCCACCCCCCAGCAGTGCAGGGTACCTGCCAGCAGGCCCCCACTCATGTCCCACTCATGTCCCCTTGCACCCCCACCCCCCAGCAGTGCAGGGCACCTGCCAGCAGGCCCCCACTCATGTCCCCCAGCACCCCCACACCCCAGGAGTGCAGAGCACCTGCCAGCAGGCCCGAACGCATGTCCCCCAGCACCCCCAACCCCCAGCAGTCAGGGGCACCTGCCAGCAGGCCCCCACTCATGGCCCCCAGCACCCCACCCCCCAGCAGTGCTGGGCACCTGCCAGAAGGCCCCCACTCATGTCCCCCAGCACCCCCACCCCCCAGCAGAGCAGGGCACCTGCCAGCAGGCCCCCACTCATGTCCCCCAGGACCCCCACCCCCCAGCAGTCAGGGGCACCTGCCAGCAGGCCCCCACTCATGTCCCCCAGCACCCCCACCCCCAGCAGTGCAGGGCACCTGCCAGCAGGCCCCCACTCATGTCCCACTCATGTCCCCTTGCACACCCTCCCCCCAGCAGTGCAGGGCACCTGCCAGCAGGCCCCCACTCATGTCCCACTCATGTCCCCTTGCACCCCCTCCCGCCAGCAGTGCAGGGCACCTGCCAGCAGGCCCCCACTCATGTCACACTCATGTCCCCTTGCACCCCCATCCCCCAGCAGTGCAGGGCACCTGCCAGCAGGCCCCCACTCATGTCCCCCAGCACCCCCACCCCCAAGCAGTGCAGGGCACCTGCCAGCAGGCCCCCACTCATGTCCCCCTGCACCCCCACGCCCCAGCAGTGCAAGGCACTTGCCAGCAGGCCCCCACTCATGTCCCCCAGGACCCCCACCCCCCAGCAGTCAGGGGCACCTGCCAGCAGGCCCCCACTCATGTCCCCCAGCACCCCCACCCCCAGCAGTGCAGGGCACCTGCCAGCAGGCCCCCACTCATGTCCCACTCATGTCCCCTTGCACCCCCTCCCCCCAGCAGTGAATGGCACCTGCCAGCAGGCCCGCACTCATGTCCCACTCATGTCCCCTTGCACCCCCACACCCCAGCAGTCAGGGGAACCTGCCAGCAGGTCCCCACTCATGTCCCCCAGCACTCCCACCCCCAGCAGTGCAGGGCACCTGCCAGCAGGCCCCCACTCATGTCCCACTCATGTCCCCTTGCACCCCCTCCCCCCAGCAGTGCAGGGCACCTGCCAGCAGGCCCCCACTCATGTCCCCCAGCACCCCCACCCCCCAGCAGTCAGGGGAACCTGCCAGCAGGCCCCCACTCATGTCCCCCAGCACCCCCACCCCCAGCAGTGCAGGGCACCTGCCAGCAGGCCCCCACTCATGTCCCACTCATGTCCCCTTGCACCCCCTCCCCCCAGCAGTGCAGGGCACCTGCCAGCAGGCCCCCACTCATGTCCCACTCATGTCCCCTTGCACCCCCTCCCGCCAGCAGTGCAGGGCACCTGCCAGCAGGCCCCCACTCATGTCACACTCATGTCCCCTTGCACCCCCACCCCCCAGCAGTGCAGGGCACCTGCCAGCAGGCCCCCACTCATGTCCCCCAGCACCCCCACCCCCAAGCAGTGCAGGGCACCTGCCAGCAGGCCCCCACTCATGTCCCCCTGCACCCCCACGCCCCAGCAGTGCATGGCACCTGCCAGCAGGCCCGCACTCATGTCCCACTCATGTCCCCTTCCACCCCCACCCCCCAACAGTGCAGGGTACCTGCCAGCAGGCCCCCACTCATGTCCCACTCATGTCCCCTTGCACCCCCACACCCCAGCAGTGCAGGGCACCTGCCAGCAGGCCCCCACTCATGTCCCCCAGCACCCCCACACCCCAGCAGTGCAGGGCACCTGCCAGCAGGCCCCAGCTCATGTCCCAATCATGTCCCCTTGCACCCCCACCCCCCAGCATTGCAGGGTACCTGCCAGCAGGCCCCCACTCATGTCCCACACATGTCCCCCAGCACCCACACCCCCCAGCAGTGCAGCGCACCTGCCAGCAGGCCCCCACTCATGCCCCCCAGCACCCCACCCCCAGCAGTCAGGGGTACCTGCCAGCAGGTCCCCACTCATGTCCCCCAGCACCCCCACCCCCCAGCAGTGCAGGGCACCTGCCAGCAGGCCCTTACTCATGTCCCCCAGCACCCCCACACCCCAGCAGTGCAGGGCACCTGCCAGCAGGCCCCCACTCATGTCCCCGAGCACCCCCACCCCCAGCAGTCAGGGGCACCTGCCAGCAGGCCCCCACTCATGTCCCCTAGCACCCCCAACCCCCAGCAGTGCAGGGCACCTGCCAGCAGGCCCCCACTCATGTCCCACTCATGTCCCACTGCACCCCCATGCCCCAGCAGTGCATGGAACCTGCCAGCAGGCCCGCACTCATGTCCCACTCATGTCCCCTTGCACCCCCACCCCCCAGCAGTGCAGGGTACCTGCCAGCAGGCCCCCACTCATGTCCCACTCATGTCCCCTTGCACCCCCACCCCCCAGCAGTGCAGGGCACCTGCCAGCAGGCCCCCACTCATGTCCCCCAGCACCCCCACACCCCAGCAGTGCAGGGCACCTGCCAGCAGGCCCCCGCTCATGTCCCACTCATGTCCCCTTGCACCCCCACCCCCCAGGAGTGCAGAGCACCTGCCAGCAGGCCCGAACTCATGTCCCCAGCACCCCCAACCCCCAGCAGTCAGGGGCACCTGCCAGCAGGCCCCCACTCATGGCCCCCAGCACCCCACCCCCCAGCAGTGCTGGGCACCTGCCAGAAGGCCCCCACTCATGTCCCCCAGCACCCCCACCCCCCAGCAGAGCAGGGCACCTGCCAGCAGGCCCCCACTCATGTACCACAGCACCCCACCCCCCAGCAGTCAGGGGCACCTGCCAGCAGGCCCCCACTCATGTCCCCCAGGACCCCCACCCCCCAGCAGTCAGGGGCACCTGCCAGCAGGCCCCCACTCATGTCCCCCAGCACCCCCACCCCCAGCAGTGCAGGGCACCTGCCAGCAGGCCCCCACTCATGTCCCACTCATGTCCCCTTGCACCCCCTCCCCCCAGCAGTGCAGGGCACCTGCCAGCAGGCCCCCACTCATGTCCCACTCATGTCCCCTTGCACCCCCTCCCGCCAGCAGTGCAGGGCACCTGCCAGCAGGCCCCCACTCATGTCACACTCATGTCCCCTTGCACCCCCACCCCCCAGCAGTGCAGGGCACCTGCCAGCAGGCCCCCACTCATGTCCCCCAGCACCCCCACCCCCAAGCAGTGCAGGGCACCTGCCAGCAGGCCCCCACTCATGTCCCCCTGCACCCCCACGCCCCAGCAGTGCAAGGCACTTGCCAGCAGGCCCCCACTCATGTCCCACTCATGTCCCACTGCACCCCCATGCCCCAGCAGTGCATGGCACCTGCCAGCAGGCCCGCACTCATGTCCCACTCATGTCCCCTTGCACCCCCACCCCCCAGCAGTGCAGGGTACCTGCCAGCAGGCCCCACTCATGTCCCACTCATGTCCCCTTGCACCCCCACCCCCCAGCAGTGCAGGGCACCTGCCAGCAGGCCCCCACTCATGTCCCCCAGCACCCCCACACCCCAGCAGTGCAGGGCACCTGCCAGCAGGCCCCTGCTCATGTCCCACTCATGTCCCCTTGCACCCCCACCCCCCAGCAGTGCAGAGCACCTGCCAGCAGGCCCGAACTCATGTCCCCCAGCACCCCCAACCCCCAGCAGTCAGGGGCACCTGCCAGCAGGCCCCCACTCATGGCCCCCAGCACCCCCACCCCCCAGCAGTGCTGGGCACTCGCCAGAAGGCCCCCACTCATGTCCCCCAGCACCCCCAACCCCAGCAGAGCAGGGCACCTGCCAGCAGGCCCCCACTCATGTACCACAGCACCCCACCCCCCAGCAGTCAGGGGCACCTGCCAGCAGGCCCCCACTCATGTCCCCCAGCACCCCCACCCCCCAGCAGTCAGGGGAACCTGCCAGCAGGCCCCCACTCATGTCCCCCAGCACCCCCACCCCCAGCAGTGCAGGGCACCTGCCAGCAGGCCCCCACTCATGTCCCACTCATGTCCCCTTGCACCCCCTCCCCCCAGCAGTGCAGGGCACCTGCCAGCAGGCCCCCACTCATGTCCCACTCATGTCCCCTTGCACCCCCTCCCGCCAGCAGTGCAGGGCACCTGCCAGCAGGCCCCCACTCATGTCACACTCATGTCCCCTTGCACCCCCACCCACCAGCAGTGCAGGGCACCTGCCAGCAGGCCCCCACTCATGTCCCCCAGCACCCCCACCCCCAAGCAGTGCAGGGCAGCTGCCAGCAGGCCCCCACTCATGTCCCCCTGCACCCCCACGCCCCAGCAGTGCATGGCACCTGCCAGCAGGCCCGCACTCGAGTCCCACTCATGTCCCCTTGCACCCCCACCCCCCAACAGTGCAGGGTACCTGCCAGCAGGCCCCCACTCATGTCCCACTCATGTCCCCTTGCACCCCCACACCCCAGCAGTGCAGGGCACCTGCCAGCAGGCCCCCACTCATGTCCACCAGCACCCCCACACCCCAGCAGTGCAGGGCACCTGCCAGCAGGCCCCCGCTCATGTCCCAATCATGTCCCCTTGCACCCCCACCCCCAGCATTGCAGGGTACCTGCCAGCAGGCCCCCACTCATGTCCCACACATGTCCCCCAGCACCCAAGCCCCCCAGCAGTGCAGGGCACCTGCCAGCAGGCCCCCACTCATGCCCCCCAGCACCCCACCCCCAGCAGTCAGGGGTACCTGCCAGCAGGTCCCCACTCATGTCCCCCAGCACCCTCACCCCCCAGCAGTGCAGGGCACCTGCCAGCAGGCCCTTACTCATGTCCCCCAGCACCCCCACACCCCAGCAGTGCAGGGCACCTGCCAGCAGGCCCCCACTCATGTCCCCGAGCACCCCCACCCCCAGCAGTCAGGGGCACCTGCCAGCAGGCCCCCACTCATGTCCCCTAGCACCCCCAACCCCCAGCAGTGCAGGGCACCTGCCAGCAGGCCCCCACTCATGTCCCACTCATGTCCCACTGCACCCCCATGCCCCAGCAGTGCATGGCACCTGCCAGCAGGCCCGCACTCATGTCCCACTCATGTCCCCTTGCACCCCCACCCCCCAGCAGTGCAGGGTACCTGCCAGCAGGCCCCCACTCATGTCCCACTCATGTCCCCTTGCACCCCCACCCCCCAGCAGTGCAGGGCACCTGCCAGCAGGCCCCCACTCATGTCCCCCAGCACCCCCACACCCCAGCAGTGCAGGTCACCTGCCAGCAGGCCCCCGCTCATGTCCCACTCATGTCCCCTTGCACCCCCACCACCCAGCAGTGCAGAGCACCTGCCAGCAGGCCCGAACTCATGTCCCCCAGCACCCCCAACCCCAAGCAGTCAGGGGCACCTGCCAGCAGGCCCCCACTTATGGCCCCCAGCACCCCCACCCCCCAGCAGTGCTGGGCACCTGCCAGAAGGCCCCCACTCATGTCCCCCAGCACCCCCACCCCCCAGCAGAGCAGGGCACCTGCCAGAAGGCCCCCACTCATGTACCACAGCACCCCACCCCCCAGCAGTCAGGGGCACCTGCCAGCAGGCCCCCACTCATGTCCCCCAGCACCTCCACCCCCCAGCAGTCAGGGGCACCTGCCAGCAGGCCCCCACTCATGTCCCCCAGCACCCCCACCCCCAGCAGTGCAGGGCACCTGCCAGCAGGCCCCCACTCATGTCCCACTCATGTCCCCTTGCACCCCCTCCCCCCAGCAGTGCAGGGCACCTGCCAGCAGGCCCCCACTCATGTCCCACTCATGTCCCCTTGCACCCCCTCCCGCCAGCAGTGCAGGGCACCTGCCAGCAGGCCCCCACTCATGTCACACTCATGTCCCCTTGCACCCCCACCCCCCAGCAGTGCAGGGCACCTGCCAGCAGGCCCCCACTCATGTCCCCCAGCACCCCCACCCCCAAGCAGTGCAGGGCACCTGCCAGCAGGCCCCCACTCATGTCCCCCAGCACCCCCACCCCCCAGCAGTCAGGGGAACCTGCCAGCAGGCCCCCACTCATGTCCCCCAGCACCCCCACCCCCAGCAGTGCAGGGCACCTGCCAGCAGGCCCCCACTCATGTCCCACTCATGTCCCCTTGCACCCCCTCCCCCCAGCAGTGCAGGGCACCTGCCAGCAGGCCCCCACTCATGTCCCACTCATGTCCCCTTGCACCCCCTCCCGCCAGCAGTGCAGGGCACCTGCCAGCAGGCCCCCACTCATGTCACACTCATGTCCCCTTGCACCCCCACCCACCAGCAGTGCAGGGCACCTGCCAGCAGGCCCCCACTCATGTCCCCGGGCACCCCCACCCCCAAGCAGTGCAGGGCAGCTGCCAGCAGGCCCCCACTCATGTCCCCCTGCACCCCACGCCCCAGCAGTGCATGGCACCTGCCAGCAGGCCCGCACTCGAGTCCCACTCATGTCCCCTTGCACCCCCACCCCCCAACAGTGCAGGGGTACCTGCCAGCAGGCCCCCACTCATGTCCCACTCATGTCCCCTTGCACCCCCACACCCCAGCAGTGCAGGGCACCTGCCAGCAGGCCCCCACTCATGTCCACCAGCACCCCCACACCCCAGCAGTGCAGGGCACCTGCCAGCAGGCCCCCGCTCATGTCCCAATCATGTCCCCTTGCACCCCCACCCCCAGCATTGCAGGGTACCTGCCAGCAGGCCCCCACTCATGTCCCACACATGTCCCCCAGCACCCAAGCCCCCCAGCAGTGCAGGGCACCTGCCAGCAGGCCCCCACTCATGCCCCCCAGCACCCCACCCCCAGCAGTCAGGGGTACCTGCCAGCAGGTCCCCACTCATGTCCCCCAGCACGCTCACCCCCCAGCAGTGCAGGGCACCTGCCAGCAGGCCCTTACTCATGTCCCCCAGCACCCCCACACCCCAGCAGTGCAGGGCACCTGCCAGCAGGCCCCCACTCATGTCCCCGAGCACCCCCACCCCCAGCAGTCAGGGGCACCTGCCAGCAGGCCCCCACTCATGTCCCCTAGCACCCCCAACCCCCAGCAGTGCAGGGCACCTGCCAGCAGGCCCCCACTCATGTCCCACTCATGTCCCACTGCACCCCCATGCCCCAGCAGTGCATGGCACCTGCCAGCAGGCCCGCACTCATGTCCCACTCATGTCCCCTTGCACCCCCACCCCCCAGCAGTGCAGGGTACCTGCCAGCAGGCCCCCACTCATGTCCCACTCATGTCCCCTTGCACCCCCACCCCCCAGCAGTGCAGGGCACCTGCCAGCAGGCCCCCACTCATGTCCCCCAGCACCCCCACACCCCAGCAGTGCAGGTCACCTGCCAGCAGGCCCCCGCTCATGTCCCACTCATGTCCCCTTGCACCCCCACCACCCAGCAGTGCAGAGCACCTGCCAGCAGGCCCGAACTCATGTCCCCCAGCACCCCCAACCCCAAGCAGTCAGGGGCACCTGCCAGCAGGCCCCCACTTATGGCCCCCAGCACCCCCACCCCCCAGCAGTGCTGGGCACCTGCCAGAAGGCCCCCACTCATGTCCCCCAGCACCCCCACCCCCCAGCAGAGCAGGGCACCTGCCAGAAGGCCCCCACTCATGTACCACAGCACCCCACCCCCCAGCAGTCAGGGGCACCTGCCAGCAGGCCCCCACTCATGTCCCCCAGCACCTCCACCCCCCAGCAGTCAGGGGCACCTGCCAGCAGGCCCCCACTCATGTCCCCCAGCACCCCCACCCCCAGCAGTGCAGGGCACCTGCCAGCAGGCCCCCACTCATGTCCCACTCATGTCCCCTTGCACCCCCTCCCCCCAGCAGTGCAGGGCACCTGCCAGCAGGCCCCCACTCATGTCCCACTCATGTCCCCTTGCACCCCCTCCCGCCAGCAGTGCAGGGCACCTGCCAGCAGGCCCCCACTCATGTCACACTCATGTCCCCTTGCACCCCCACCCCCCAGCAGTGCAGGGCACCTGCCAGCAGGCCCCCACTCATGTCCCCCAGCACCCCCACCCCCAAGCAGTGCAGGGCACCTGCCAGCAGGCCCCCACTCATGTCCCCCTGCACCCCCACACCCCAGCAGTGCAGGGCACTTGCCAGCAGGCCCCCACTCATGTCCCACTCATTTCCCCTTGCACTCCCACCCCCCAGCAGTGCAGGACACCTGCCAGCAGGCCCCCACTCATGTCCCACAGCACCCCCACCCCCCAGCAGTGCAGGGCACCTGCCAGCAGGCCCCCACTCATGTCACACTCATGTCCCCTTGCACCCCCACCCCCCAGCAGTGCAGGGCACCTGCCAGCAGGCCCCCACTCATGTCCCCCAGCACCCCCACCCCCAAGCAGTGCAGGGCACCTGCCAGCAGGCCCCCACTCATGTCCCCCTGCACCCCCACGCCCCAGCAGTGCAGGGCACTTGCCAGCAGGCCCCCACTCATGTCCCACTCATTTCCTCTTGCACCCCCACCCCCCAGCAGTGCAGGACACCTGCCAGCAGGCCCCCACTCATGTCCCACAGCACCCCCACCCCCCAGCAGTGCAGGGCACCTGCCAGCAGGCCCCCACTCATGTCCCCCAGCACCTCCACCCCCCAGCAGTGCAGGGCACCTGCCAGCAGGCCCCCACTCATGTCCCACACATGTCCCCCAGCACCCCCACCCCCAGCAGTGCAGGGCACCTACCAGCAGGCCCCCACTCATGTCCCCCAGCACCCCCCACCCCCCAGCAGTCAGGGGTACCTGCCAGCAGGTCCCCACTCATGTCCCCCAGCGCCCCCACCCCCCAGCAGTGCAAGGCACCTGCCAGCAGGCCCCCACTCATGTCTCCTTGCACTCCCACCCCCCAGCAGTGCAGGGCACCTGCCAGCAGGCCCCCGCTCATGTCCCACTCATGTCCCCTTGCACCCCCACCCCCCAGCATTGCAGGGTACCTGCCAGCAGGCCCCCACTCATGTCCCCCAGCACCCCCACCCCCCAGCAGAGCAGGGCACCTGCCAGCAGGCCCCCACTCATGTCCCCCAGGACCCCCACCCCCCAGCAGTCAGGGGCACCTGCCAGCAGGCCCCCACTCATGTCCCCCAGCACCCCCACCCCCAGCAGTGCAGGGCACCTGCCAGCAGGCCCCCACTCATGTCCCACTCATGTCCCCTTGCACCCCCTCCCCCAGCAGTGCAGGGCACCTGCCAGCAGGCCCCCACTCATGTCCCACTCATGTCCCCTTGCACCCCCTCCCGCCAGCAGTGCAGGGCACCTGCCAGCAGGCCCCCACTCATGTCACACTCATGTCCCCTTGCACCCCCACCCCCCAGCAGTGCAGGGCACCTGCCAGCAGGCCCCCACTCATGTCCCCCAGCACCCCCACCCCAAGCAGTGCAGGGCACCTGCCAGCAGGCCCCCACTCATGTCCCCCTGCACCCCCACGCCCCAGCAGTGCAAGGCACTTGCCAGCAGGCCCCCACTCATGTCCCCCAGGACCCCCACCCCCCAGCAGTCAGGGGCACCTGCCAGCAGGCCCCCACTCATGTCCCCCAGCACCTCCACCCCCCAGCAGTGCAGGGCACCTGCCAGCAGGCCCCCACTCATGTCCCACACATGTCCCCCAGCACCCCCACCCCCAGCAGTGCAGGGCACCTACCAGCAGGCCCCCACTCATGTCCCCCAGCACCCCCACCCCCCAGCAGTCAGGGGTACCTGCCAGCAGGTCCCCACTCATGTCCCCCAGCGCCCCCACCCCCCAGCAGTGCAAGGCACCTGCCAGCAGGCCCCCACTCATGTCTCCTTGCACTCCCACCCCCCAGCAGTGCAGGGCACCTGCCAGCAGGCCCCCTGCTCATGTCCCACTCATGTCCCCTTGCACCCCCACCCCCCAGCATTGCAGGGTACCTGCCAGCAGGCCCCCACTCATGTCCCCCAGCACCCCCACCCCCCAGCAGTGCAGGGCACCTGCCAGCAGGCCCCCACTCATGTCCCACACATGTCCCCCAGCACCCACACCCCCCAGCAGTGCAGGGCACCTGCCAGCAGGCCCCCACTCATGCCCCCCAGCACCCCACCCCCAGCAGTCTGGGGTACCTGCCAGCAGGTCCCCACTCATGTCCACCAGCACCCCCACCCCCCAGCAGTGCAGGGCACCTGCCAGCAGGCCCTCACTCATGTCCCCCAGCACCCCCACACCCCAGCAGTGCAGGGCACCTGCCAGCAGGCCCCCACTCATGTCCCCCAGCACCCCCACCCCCAGCAGTGCAGGGCACCTGCCAGCAGGCCCCCACTCATGTCCCACTCATGTCCCCTTGCACCCCCTCCCCCCAGCAGTGCAGGGCACCTGCCAGCAGGCCCCCACTCATGTCCCACTCATGTCCCCTTGCACCCCCTCCCGCCAGCAGTGCAGGGCACCTGCCAGCAGGCCCCCACTCATGTCACACTCATGTCCCCTTGCACCCCCACCCCCCAGCAGTGCAGGGCACCTGCCAGCAGGCCCCCACTCATGTCCCCCAGCACCCCCACCCCCAAGCAGTGCAGGGCACCTGCCAGCAGGCCCCCACTCATGTCCCCCTGCACCCCCACGCCCCAGCAGTGCATGGCACCTGCCAGCAGGCCCGCACTCATGTCCCACTCATGTCCCCTTCCACCCCCACCCCCCAGCAGTGCAGGGTACCTGCCAGCAGGCCCCCACTCATGTCCCACTCATGTCCCCTTGCACCCCCACCCCCAGCAGTGCAGGGCACCTGCCAGCAGGCCCCCACTCATGTCCCCCAGCACCCCCACACCCCAGGAGTGCAGAGCACCTGCCAGCAGGCCCAAACTCATGTCCCCCAGCACCCCAACCCCCAGCAGTCAGGGGCACCTGCCAGCAGGCCCCCACTCATGGCCCCCCAGCACCCCACCCCCCAGCAGTGCTCGGCACCTGCCAGAAGGCCCCCACTCATGTCCCCCAGCACCCCCACCCCCCAGCAGAGCAGGGCACCTGCCAGCAGGCCCCCACTCATGTCCCCCAGGACCCCCACCCCCCAGCAGTCAGGGGCACCTGCCAGCAGGCCCCACTCATGTCCCCCAGCACCCCCACCCCCAGCAGTGCAGGGCACCTGCCAGCAGGCCCCCACTCATGTCCCACTCATGTCCCCTTGCACCCCCTCCCCCCAGCAGTGCAGGGCACCTGCCAGCAGGCCCCCACTCATGTCCCACTCATGTCCCCTTGCACCCCCTCCCGCCAGCAGTGCAGGGCACCTGCCAGCAGGCCCCCACTCATGTCACACTCATGTCCCCTTGCACCCCCACCCCCCAGCAGTGCAGGGCACCTGCCAGCAGGCCCCCACTCATGTCCCCCAGCACCCCCACCCCCAAGCAGTGCAGGGCACCTGCCAGCAGGCCCCCACTCATGTCCCCCTGC